>NW_017259332.1:502511-510168 GCF_001594045.1 Atta colombica | reverse complement strand
TATATGTATATAATATTATTAATAGTATTGTATTATTTAAATGCGTGTCTTTATTAATGATATTGATTTTGCGAGTAAATATTTTAATGAAATTGCATATTAATTGACATTACATCGCGTGTATACACTTAATCATATTACCGTGAATTAACATCGAACAAGTGATTAATTAATTTATTCTGCTGATTAATGGATTGGTATTAGCTTCGATTTGCATATTTTCTTAAGACTTGCATTAATATCTCACTTATAGAATTATACTTTTCACACACACACACACACACACACACACACACACACACACACACACACACACACACACATTTTAATTATTTTAAAATTAATCTTTTCCTTAATGAGAATTTCTTTAGAGATAACTGAAATCCATCTTTTCTCACAGCTTTCCAACTCGCTGATTTAAATACCCTTCTAGACATAACTAGTTCTACAGTCAAATTTTATTAAAATGAATTTAGTCGAAATTGCATAGAGAATAAAGATGTATCTTTATTTTAAAGAGTAAATATAATTTTTTACTTAGCTTTGCTGATCTGTTTGAAGCTCTTTAACCCAGAAATAATTTATCTTTTTATAATTTAATATTTTGTTTAAAAATTGTTTATAGTATTTCACGACTTATTAATATAAGATCTTCTGTCAAAATTTTTTAATTTTTATTTTTTAGAACTTTTAATTGATAATCAATTTAATATTGATAATTTTATATTGATAATCATTTAAACAGACTGGCAAGATTAAAGATTAGAGATATCTCAACATTTTTTTAGAAAAAAATTTAGCTTTAATAAATGTGAAGATAAATACATATTGCTATTTCCATTTGTTCCCGATCCATTTATTTTTCCATTCATTTTCGATATTAATATCTATGTAAAGTTTCCAAATGCTTCAATTTCTGCATTCTGTTCCAAAATAACTTTCATTTTAAATAAAAAAAAAATATTCACACATCAAGCCTTAAACATAATGAAAAGCACAAACAATGGGAACAAAAAATAACAGATTTCAACTCATCAGAAACTTATCAAAAATGTATTCTATAACATACACATTGGAGTTTCTGATGATGGATAGGTTAAAAATCTCTTATTCTATATTTCTATATATTCTATTTTTATTGTGTTTAAAGTTTTAAACTGCCTATACATCTTTATATTATTTAATTTATTAAATTTCTTTCTATTTATATACTCTCTAAATCTCATAGAGTGAAATTTCAATCGGAGACTGAAAATTGAGCCAGTCTTGAAAAAAGAGTGAAAATACTACCACTCTTGTACAAGAGTGGCAGATTTTCACTCTTTTTGGAGTGAGATTCACTCCTTTAAAGTGAAATCTCAATTCTTTTTTTGGAATGTAATACCAAAATAGTGGAACTTCGCTTCATAAAAGGGATTGAAATTTCACTCCGAAAGAGTGAATCTCATTCCAAAAGAATAAATCTCATTTTAAAAAGAGTGAAAATCTGCCATTTTTGAACAAACTAACTCAATTTTCAGTCTCTTCGAGTGAAATTTCATTCCATGAGATTTAGAGAGTATATAAATATATATATATATATATATATACAGTGAGAGCAAAAAGTATTCGTACAAAGAAATTTTTTATAAAAAAAGTATTTCACGACTTATTTTATTAGTAAAAAATAAACATTAATTAGCAATTTTATACAATGAATATATTCTGTTCTAACATAATCAAACGAACTTTGTATATTCCTGATTTTAGAAGCTAAATTTCTCGATTGTACGAATTTTTGAGGATCCAAATAATAGAATTTTTAATTTTCGCTTATTTTTCAGGTGATATATTTTCTATAATTAATACACACACACACACACACACACACACACACACACATACATTTTTAATTTTTAATACACATTTTTTTAATACTTATAATTTTAAGAAACATACAGTCTATTGTATTTTTTATGAATAAATTGTTAATTATTCAGCAAGAAAATGATCGTCAATTAAACGTCAAATCAACGTTGAATTAGTGTTGAAATCGATCGTATTGATATCGATACGATATCAATTCGATGATTCATTTCTCGCTGGATAATATTAACTTTTTAAAAATAAAGTTTTTTTAAAAAAAATATTTTCTGTGTGAATATTGTTCGCACTTACTATATCTACTCTCAAACGCCAACTTTGTATACCTTAGCTTTCTGTTTTTTTCTCTCCCTTTTGTCGAAATATTATTTCTTTTTACAATTTTATATAAAAGGATATCTATTTTTTAAAAATCATCCCCTAATTCGGGACAAATACCCTCCGTATTATTTTACTCCCGTTCTCGTGTGTTGAGAGAATCGCACATCTCGTGCTAATCGGCGCGAATGATCAGCGGCCATTTATTTAACAAATCCTCCATTCACGAGCCGATAATCCGATTCGACGGGACGCGACGCGGCATGTTAGATCCGGCCGATCCGATCCGGCGCACCGGCACCGGCCGGACCGGCCGAATCGGCGAACGTGCGTCGTGTCGGGACATGTGACTGATGTGACCCCGCGGGATCTAACGAGCACGCGCATTGCGACGTACGTCACGCTCCCGTCGCTCCGCGCCGCGCTCTGGCACGTGGCTCGTGCGGCGTGCGGCGTGCCTTGCCGCCCGCGATCGCTCAGTATCATTCGTGCGACCGATAAGTGACTCAAGCGATTCGCTCACGCGTGTTTCCGCAGATCGCAAAGAGACAAGGCGAGGGCCGAGAGGGAACGAAGGAAAGAGCCGGACGGTGCAAGGAAGAGACAGATCGGTGAGTCTTCGAGATATATGTATAGATCCGCGACTCTCTTTCAAGATCCTCGGGAGAGGAATTTACGGGAGAAAGAAAAAGAAATCGTCGCTGTTTAATTTGTCGCTATACATGTACGGAAGTCGATTCATGCGCGCCTCGCTCGCGGGACAACCACGTGCACTCGGAATGCGCTTTACGCTCGCGCGATTGTGGCTAACGGTATTGGCCACGATGGCGAGAAACGCAGCTTGCTGATGGCCAATTAAGAAAATATAGAAACAGCGCCGGAGGAGAGACACGCGTAATCAGAGATAGATCGAACAGCCCCGATATCTCCCCGTCTCTTTCTAATTCCAAACGCAGAAAGAGAAAAATCAAAGGCAAAACCGATCGCTAATCGCGATAATCAAGGTAATCTGGTAGGCTACGTCGTTGGCTTTCGAAAGCGAGAAAAGGTAAACAGATTTGTTGTTATTTCTAATCTTCATATCTCGATTCGAATAACGTTTAATTGCATCGCGATGCTAGCGATATTCATAATATGATAATTCCTTATTTAAAAGGAAAAGAGATATCAAGATAACTCTTTTTACGACAACGTTACCTGCCACTAAAAGAAAGGTTCGCAATCTTTAATAGGCAACATATGGTCGATAATATCTGATCGGCAGATTTTCTGAGCGATCCAAGTGTATAAACGACAAGATTTTTTTTTATCGTCCACATAAAATGCATCTTGAGTGATTAGATATCCCACGGTTGGATCATAGATCGTCCTATTCAATCGTCAAAAAAAAAAAGAAATGCACAAACAAGTGCTCTGTGTATTAAATTTCAATCGTTCGATAAATTGTGCGCAAGACTTTAGTAATTGTTCCAAGTAAATTTTCGGTATAAGGACTTGTGCTTTATTTACGTCAATTTAACCTCTGAGTTTTTGTCGTGGATCAGCAATGGAAATTATATATCGGAAGGATAAACATAATAACATTCGACTTCGTTTGGCTTTGTCTTCTCGACCTTCGTGTTCGTTCGACGATTTTGTAAACTGATATTGGGGCAAATTCTTTTATGAATACAGGAATAGATTTTACAAATTTATCAAAATGAAAAATAAAAGTCCACAACTTATTTGCGTTTTTTAAACTTAGTTCGTGAAAATTTCAGGTTATTAGCATTTCTTTATCATTTCTTTGCCAAAAGATTATATATTTTGTAACTTATATCAAGATTTTAAATATAAATTTGTATTTATGGATTATAGATTATAAGAATAGAGAGAGAGAGAGAGAGAGAGAGAGAGAGAGAGATTTCGCATTTCACTAAATTGTCACTATCAGTTTAGAAAATGAAGTAATTTATAAATCATATCGTTCTTTCTCAAAACATGTTTATACGAAATCGTTTCGCGTTACTTGAAATTTTTGAACTAAAGACGTTAAAAAAAGAGAGAGAGAGCGAAAATGATGCAAAAAGTACACAAACAAGCTTATGATTCGATTCTTTCTACGGAACAGAAAGAATCGAAAAGAAGCTAAAAATTTTACACTGTTAAATTCTTAATGTCAAATTATATCCAATTTCTGTTATTTTTAATCATTTTTATAGGTCGCCAATATATCGTTAATTTGATTTAAAAAATGAAGTTGAACAATTTACTCAAAAAAATATTAAATAAAATTTAACTCAAATCTATTTATTATTTACTAAATACGTACGTTAAATGTGGACGATGTTTTACTTTGAAACTAACCACAGAAATGGATTTATTACATTTAAAAAATAAAATGTTATTTAATATCTAGTAAATATCCTTTGATATTTAATAATGTAAAATGTGTTGAAGAGAGAGAAAAATGAAGATGCCGAGTGTAAAAAGTGCAAGCAACGCGGACAAACCTATAATGCGGGGTCAACAATAGAAGTCGCAGCGGTCGTAGAGTGAAAAATTAACCAATCACAGTCGAATATGAGAAGACTAATCGACTATAAAGCCGATTCTATATTAATTACAAGCTGATCGCAAGTTCGTTGCAACAGCCAATCTGAAACTTGCATTTTGAAATCAACTAATATAAAACCGGCTTTATTGGTCAATTTTCTACGACTTCTATTGTAGACCCCGCATAAGAAAATGTGATTCCGACTCACGCTGTTCATTATTTGTTTAAATAACTGAAACGTAAATCGGCTTCGGTCCTCTTGTGTTCATCAAATATCTGATGCACGACGCATTTCCATTGTATTCTTGTTATCAATTCGCTGCAAGAGAACGGCGGAACTGCGTGAGCGCGCGCTATCTTTTGTCAGCGTCGCAAGAGATAGATGTCCACGTGGTCGTGAGAGGCAATCGTCGATTGTCATTCGCATCGCGACTACGTGAAAAGGCATCTCGTCTTTTCTCTTGGCTGTTCTTCACCACATAACACGCTCTCGCTTTCGTCTTTTCGCACACTGCACAATCCGCGTCTGCCACGTCGCGGAATCAACGTCCGTAGTCTTTAATCGTACGCCTCTCGCGTGTCGCGTTCTGCATCGTCGGTCTATGCACCTATATATCGCAGTGCCGAGATTCATCTGAACCTGAACGAAGGAGAAGAGGCGGCGAGCGTTACGTAAATCTGGGTAGGAAAATATCTCTCGCTTCCTCTTTTTTTTTATACCGCTTCCGTAATGCATCACAAACGTACTCAATCGTGTGTAGAAGAAGAGAAAGAGATAAAAAAGTATTTCTATCGTCGCATACATTAGAACGGCTCTCGTTATTACATGGCACTCCTTTCTCCTCTCCTCTCTTCGTAATCTGCTTGTCTCTGTAATGATAAAACTGTAATGATAAGAAGACATTTCGAAAAAACTTACCGAGTTTCTTTTCAATGACAATTTTTTTATTCGATCGGAAAATAATTCTTGACAAGGGTTTCATTGAATTCACAATCGACTTGAAATTAGCTGCAAACAAGGTATTTTAATGATATTCGCTTATAACTCGGAAAACTATCGATTATTTTGATTTGTATTGAAAAAATCGATCGCACTGATTAGAGAGAATTTATAAATGAAGACATCTCGATGATAATTTTAAAGCTATTGGGTTGTCCGGAAAGTTCGTGCCGACAAACTTATATAATTTAATAAACTAAAATTTAAATCTTTTATTTGAAAATTTAAATTTTCTGCGTTTCAATTTTCCTTCAACATCGGCACGGACTTTCCGGACAACCCAATACATTGTACACTTTCATTATTGTTTATCATATTAATTATACTGGACGGAAGTAGCGTATTTATAAGTAATTAGAAATGATTAACTTTCGTAATAAAACTCGACGTATATTAATGATGATATCTCTAGAAGTTTCCTGAAAATCTTTGGAAATACGAATATAAGTTTTACAAATGTACTTCGTTCAATATTCAAAATTTCAACGTGACGCTTTTATAAATATTTGACTATATACATATCTTATTTTCCGTTATTCATGCGCGAAATAAATATCGACATCAAAAGTTATGAAATTATTTTTTTTAATATTTTCCATAAAATTTTGTTTTAATCGGGAATTTTAAATAGCTTTTAAAACTTTATTTAAAAATTCGTGTAAATAATAAAAATAATTCTTACTTCATTTTATGCACATAAAAATGGATATTTATCGTTGACAGAATATAAGAGAAAATATTTTGCGTATTTTGTTTTACCGGGCTCTTAAATAATTCCGAGATCTAATGGATGGTTTTACAAATTACATAACGAAATACATGGGAATTTGCGGAAACAATGTGACGTGTTGGTAATCGCCAAAATGGATAAAAGACGAAATATTTGTATCGTAATAACACGCAAGATAGTTCGAATGTCTCAATATTATTCTCGTCAATTAGGCAGTGTTTATATTTTCATGGAATGTGCTGTCGGTCTCGAGGCCAACCAAGACGGTTATTATATAGATTATATGAAAGCGACCTTGTAGGAATTCTCTTTGAAAACTTAAATCCCCAGAGTAATGTTCGCGAAATTTATCGGTAGGTTGAAAATTTCTATCTCGAATATAAATTTAATAGAAAATTAGTCATTACTAAAATAAATATAAAATTAATTATTTTAAATTTGTTGTCAATAAAAATTTGTCTCTTCTAATCTTTTGTCTCGATAAAAGATGCTTTTTTTTTTCTCACAAGATTTTTATCAGACATCGATATACAATCTGAAATGAACATTATCTTTTCGTATCTGTAAAAGAGATCATCATATTTGCTCCCGTTTATCTGATTTCTGCGGATTAATCGAAATCGTGAAAGTCTCGGAATCTTCTTGTCCTAAGACTCTCCGGGGACGTAAAGACGGAAAATTGGAAAAAGAGGTAATCAGGCCAGCGAAGAATACAGACGTTTGCACTTTTCAGGAAAGTAACTCCGTGAACGATGGTATCCTCGACAGTGACGGAAGCGAGCCCGGTGAAAAAATCATGCGGTGCGATAGGCATTGCGCCGGGAGATTATCGCCTGGTTGGCTGGGACATGGACACCACCGGTAAGAAGGTCATCGACGAGATCTGCCAAATAGCCGGGTACACTCCTAACTCCACTTACTCACAATATGTGATGCCATACAAGGACCTCAATCCAACTGCCATAAAGCGTCACAGTATGAAGGTCGTTACCAATGGCAAATTCCGAGTGCTCAGGAATAGTAAAACCAATGAGGTATGAGGCAAGGTCGTAAACCAAATATCATTGCTCTGCGATTTGCTTCCCGTATAAGAGAAAGAATTTATAGCGCTCCAAATAATATTTAAAAAATTAAAAATCCACATTTTCTCATCACGTTTTTTAAATTGAGAATTACTGCAATCCTTAAATAATCTTAAGCATAATTTTTA
>NW_017259332.1:491344-502411 GCF_001594045.1 Atta colombica | reverse complement strand
TATATAATATAAATATTTTTCTCCTTCGAGACAACAAAGAAATTATCAGGTGTTGAAAAAAGAAGAAATTGGTACCTTCTTTTTCTTAAATATATTATAAAAAAATGATTTGTGTTCTCCTAGGTAATCAAATCCAAAAGCGAAGTATCAGCACTTACGGATTTCCTAAGCTGGTTGGAAACCGTCAAGGAAAACACTGCAGACGGTGTAATTCTGGTTTACCACGAGCCACGCAAGGTCATTCCCGCGATGCTACTCGAGTCGTTGAAGAAGTACGATCTAGTAGATCGATTCAAGCAAACGGTCAAAGGATTCGCGAACGGATTCAACATCGCCGAAGAGAAGTGTGCGAACTCTATTCATATCTATTCCCTTCGTACTTTGTCACGCACATTGCTGAAGAAGGTGAAGAAAATATTATATCTCATATTATACTTTTCCAGTGTAATTTTTAACATAATTTAATAAAACAAAATGGATAATTATTAATTTTTCCAATTCTATAAAGAAAAAATAGAAAATAATTCTAAATAAATATTCATTTCTTGACAAATTGAACAAATTATTTCTAGAAAATATTTTATATATAAAATTTAAATTTAATAAATGTTTATAAAAATTAATAGCTCAAGGTAGTGTTAGAAAATCTTATAACATTTATGTAGTTTCACAAAAAGTCTTGTAAAAGTATATATAATAGTAGTATATATAATATAACTTTTCCACGATGATAAATATTTGCGAATATATTTGAAGGAAGTGAATCTGGGCAATGCGCAGCATAGAGCATCGCTAGCATTACAAATAGCACAATACTTGTGCTCGTTCGACGGCGAGAAAACCGAAGATATGAACGAGAAAGAGGAGAGCGATGAAAAATCTATGAAAAAAGTGGTCGAGGTTATTCGAGAATTTGCACAGCCTGTTGATATCGAGGAAAAGGAACACAATGGTATGTATTAAATGCCTTGTGTAATTTCGTTTATTTTAACATATTTTAATGAAGATACTCTCAGTGGAAATAAAATCATTATCAATAAAATTAAAATAATCCAATAGCGATATACAATATATAATCACTAAAAAAGTATATTATAAAACATAAACAAAGATAAAATTATTAAAGTATATTTGTGCTATATTTTTCGACAGAGCGATAATTATACAATTTTATTTAAAAAAATTTATTAGAAAAATTTAGGACGATTTTATGTTTTCAGGTTTTCACATCATCTTTAATGTAGAATATACATACATCTCCTATATTTAGAGTGCTTCCCTCAAATGTTGAACTTTATAAATAGTTAGTTTAAACTTGACCAAATTTATCATAACTTGAAAGCTAAGTTGGGAAGCACCGAGATGGTAAACCACTGTTACGTATAACTTTTGTTGCAGAACTGAAGATGATATTCGAGCGGCAGAACAACTTGCGGCCCATATTCAGCGCCCTATTCCGTATGAACCGACGCGAACGTCAACACGCTAGTCCCCTGCGGCGTTTGTTAGCTGAAGCTGGGATTGTGTATTCGGAGCTACAGGTGAGTGTGTCGCACGTGATTAATCGCGTAATAATCAGGCCTGTTTACCCAATGCGATATCAATGTTTCCTCACTTGTTTTTTTTCTCACTTCCGATTTAGGACGTTTAATTCGCTATCGAAATATCCGGAAATGAAATAACATTCATTCTAAGAGTTTCAAATTGATAGATCGCGAAACATTTGAATTCACGCTCGAGTTGAAAGACCTCGATTTACTATCGAACAAATGATCTTTTTATCGAACATTCATGGAAAATCGCGTTTCAGGACGCGTGGACTAACGCGAAGAAGGACGGGCTGGAGCATTTGATGAAGGAGAAACTCCCAACAGTCGAAGAGAAAAAGATGGAGGATCTGATGATTATCCTCGAGCGTCACTTCGATCCGGAAAAGAAGCCAAAGGGTAGAACACCGGAGAAGAAGAGTCTCAAGTTGAAAAACGAGAAAAAGATAAGCGACGACAAGGAAAATAATAATAAGAGCGATTCGGGCCACGACAGTCCCGACAGTCCAGACACCACGATGTCTGCGTCTCCGGTTAAAATTAACAGCGACAACAGCGAAATTAAGCAAGAGGAGTGCGCCTTGACGCAAGAATGTGACCAAGGCGTTTAACGATACTGTTACTTTTCGACTTCTCTTACGCGCCGCAAAACGGGAGGCACTTCGCGATCGTCCGCGTCTCTTACTGCTCATCGTTTGCCTCGACTTCGAACGAGCGAACGTGGATTCTTTTTTTGTTGCCATAATAGTCGCGGATGACGAAAAGTAAAATTGATAAGTAACGCGAATGACGAGCATAGATTTAGCGTGTCAAATACAGCTCGCGTTTAGCCGGACTTTTCAGTAAAAGCGTGCTGTGTGCTTATTCACCACTAAATCTCTGCTCCTCAGACGGAAAGAGTCGCGAAGGGATTCCCGTTTATTTTCTTTTGCGGCAATTAGGCTAGACGTTAGAATAAGGTTTACGACCAAGTTTCGTCTAACAGACGATGTTATGCGTAATCGAGACGAGTGTTATTTGTTACAGTATTGCGTTTTTTTTTTTTCGTTTTTTCCCCTTTCGTTTTCCTTTTTTTTTTTAATTTTTGTTCGCACTGGTACGCCGGCAGGATTAAAAAAAGGACCGGTTTCCTGCGAGACACCGTCAAATTTAGCTCAATGTACAAATAACACGTTAAGCGATGTTTAGTTTGTTACGCGCAGATATATTTAATATCGTTTACATTTCATAGTTTTATACTCATTTTGTTTTCTCTCCTCTTCCTTCCCTCTTCTATCTCTTTTATTTATCCCGAGAATTCGTACGCTCGCTACTGTGGCGAGAGCGTCCGTTTAATAGACTGCTACAATTGTGAAAGGCATATATCCGCGGGTATGCGTAGTTACCACATAAGTTCACGATGTGTACAATAGTGTGCACGATATTTTCTACTTTTTACCATTTAAGTCGCGCATGAGGCGCATGTGTGGTTAGTATTAGAGAGATATATTTTTGTATCAAATAATTTCCTTTCTGCTGTGAGATCTCATTGTATGAACATTGATTAATAAAGATTCGAGTTTAGTTGTAACACTTTGAATTTCAAACGCACGAACTCGAATTTATAACACCGATCTCGTACAATAAAATACAGTATTTTTTCTAAATTAAATCTCCATGTCTGTACTTTGCCTCGGTTTCGGTGGTAAACCTGACCGTTTGGTTTTGAGTTTTATTTATTTTATTTGAAAAAAAAAACGAATGTATAAACTCGTGATGTATTGCATATATACTGCTTCTAGTTGAAAATCAAAATGCATTGAGTATCAAACAGAGAATATATGTATAGAAAGAATTGTTTACTAAAATATCTAAAAATATAACTGCAAAAAGAAAGATTTTGCTAAAGTATCTAAAAATGTAATTAAATACAGATTTGAAAATTTTGTTAACAATCAAAATAACATTGGTATTATAATATTTTTAACAAGATTTTGCATTGATCATCATGGTTGAAATTCTTACGTAACCATTTTGATGGTCTAACAAAATTATTTTTAGCTGTTAATGTAATGTAAATTTTTAAGATACTTTAACAAAACTTTCATGTAGATACAGATCTAAAAATAATTTTGTAATGCCCGTTTCCAATGTAGATTAATTTTAATCTCGATTCAACTTACTCTTCGTCTTTTTCTAGTTTTAAAGATTAAAAAAAGACGAAGAATAAGTTGAACCGAGATTAAAGTTAATCTACGTTGATGAAAATGGGCATTAGACTATCAAAATAATTATATTTAAAAAATGCTCTGATTGCTGGAGAGTCCACTTTTTGCTCATTATATATTTGAGCGTCCTACATAATTATCTTGATAATCCAAAATTTTTGGACACTTCAGCAAAATCATTTTTTCTTTATACTTACATCTGACAACATAAATAAATGAGGCATTACAATTTCTCTTAATTAGACCATAATGCAGACATACTTGTTATATAATAACAATTATATAATAATTAGCATTAAAATTCGAAAGCCTCGCGACGTGTGATAAATCTCTGCGAAGAGAAGTAGAGAAATTTCAGGCTCGTCGAGGAGTCTACTCGGCGGAAGATATTACACCTGGTGCTACCTGCGTAATATCGGACGTAATTTATTTCCTCGCGGAGCATGCGGCGGTTATTAATTGACGAACGCGCGCCACGGCGCGTGAATTGCGCGGGGGCGTTCGGCAAATACTTACGCGCCGAGCTATCGCGGCTCAGTATAAAAGTTCTTAATAAGCAAAAAAGTCGTCGGTTTAACGGGACTTATAGCTGCAAGGAGGAAAAAAGAAACGGAGGAAATGGAAAGCGCTCGTGAGCTTTTCCGCATGCCTCGCGGCAGAATCTCTCGCAATTTCTCATCAACTCTTTTCCTCATAGGTCGCTCCCTGGAGAAAAAACGGAAATGAATTAAATATGTGTGCGGACCGTTGCGCGCATCCGCCACGCGGATTTCCAATGCCGTATGCCAAAACGCCCCCAGGCGTGAACGGCGAAGCGCCTGTGAGGAGAATTGAAGAAATATGCTTTTTCCCCGGTAAATGTGCGCGCGATTCTTCCACGCGTCCTTCTTCTGGGGCGACGCGACGGGCACGACGGGATCAGATCTCTAGCCGCGCGAGCGCGACGCGCTCGGCTAGAAAATTAAGATTTTCCACATGCGGCGATTAGACGGGGTATCGTCCTGTAACTACGTGCGGCATCCCTCCCGATATTGTGGAATATACTTGTAATTGCGCGTTTGGAAAAAAAAAACAGATCCCTCGTGTACAGGAAGCTCGATATTTTAATCCCGATATTCGAGTAGCAATTGAAGATACCTCAATCGATACTTCTGGCTGTGCGTACAAAACAGATTTTACAAGATGTAATGATTGGGTATACAGTTTTGTTAGTGTTTATAAATTTAGCTCCATACTGATTTGAAAATAAATTTGTTAGATCATCGAAATCGAGGAAATAATTACTAGCTGAAATAGTGTTCTATTGATTATATGATTTCATTTGATTTCATACAATTTCATCTAATGACAAATAATTTTTTTCATTATATATGTCATATGGTGAAATAAATGATTTTATCTAATATTATCAGGGTTGGGTAACTAGTTAAAATATTAAAAGTTAAAAAAAAAGTTAAAAAATTAATAACTTTTAATTTAACTTAGTTAATTTTAAATGCATTAAATTTTAACTTAACTAAGTTACTTTTAAACGTTAACTTTTTAACTTTTTTTAAGTTAAACAATTTTTTTATCTCTTTTAAATATCTTAGAAAAATAATAAAATATAAGACTAACGTATATTCGTAATGTGTTCATATTTTAAGACCATCTTAAATGTTAGGTAAGGGAAAAACTTCGTGGCGTTTTTCCCGTTAGATGGCATTGAAAAAATGCCACGAACTTTTTTCCATATTTAATAATTTCTTAAAATGCTATAATACAGCCCTCTGATTGCCTTATGCTATAAGTCCGGCTCTATAATAGGTGTTTTAAGCCTTAAGTCATAAGAAATTAACCAATTACAGTCAAATATTCTTCTCGCATTCGATTGTAATTGGTCAATTTCTTATGGCTTAAGATTTAAAAAGACTTAAAAAACTTTCTTATGACTTAAAAAGAAATCATCTGATTTTATATCTCTTCTATGTGTTAACTTTTTTTAACTAGCTTTTTAGCTATATAACTTATATAGCTATATAGTTATT
Source organism: Atta colombica (assembly GCF_001594045.1). Taxonomy (NCBI): domain Eukaryota; kingdom Metazoa; phylum Arthropoda; class Insecta; order Hymenoptera; family Formicidae; genus Atta; species Atta colombica. The sequence continues at coordinate 496,630 of NW_017259332.1, read as the reverse complement.
TTATATACTTATATCACATATGAATAAAAAAATTAAAAATTTAATTTACTTAATAATCTATATTGTAGTTATTTAATCTCATTTTAAGAAAAATTAACATTTTGATCTAAAAAATAATTTTTTTTTAATTTAAGTTAATGCAATATTGACTTAACTTACGTTAAATTAATTTTTATTCCTTCAACTTTTGACTTATTTATATATAATTTTATTAATTTTGTAAAGCCATTAGCTTTAACTTTATTCAGTTAAAAAAAAAACATTAAATTATCCAACCCTAAATATTACACAATTATTGTTTATAATTATATTTGTAATTATCGGATTGTACATTGGAACTTCATATGATTTTATAATGATTTTTTTAAGGACTCTGTTCCACCATTACATTAAGTGATTATTCTCTCGATTAAAATAGAGGTAGAAAGCTAAGCGTTGATGGCAATGCTACATAAAATTAATATTCCAGCAATTCAATTTAAAGTACGCAGTAAAAAAACATTTTTTATTTGTGTTAGAAACGTCCACTCAAATTCTTGTTTTGTGTTGAATTTTTAACATCCGAATTTTAATTTAATATAATATGATTATGTTATTTGAATATTTTGTGTTAAATTAAAACTTAATATTTTTCAGTTAAAATAACATAATTTACGGGTAAGTAAACAAATAATATAAAAATTATTCTTTCTTAGTTATTTTCTCTTTGTAACAGTAAATATCTGTTAAATCTATATAAGTATTGCATATATTAAATTAAATATTACAGAAGTATCGTCTAAACTAAAAATGTAAAAATAGCTAATTTCAGTTAAATTAATCTAATTTCAGTTAAATTAAACATGATGAATATGTCGATTTCACATAAAATTTGTTTTTAAATTGTATCAAAGTACTACGCTTCTTTTGTTAATTTTTACATAATATTTGTGTTACTTTCTAACATATTCATTCTTACGTTAAATTAACACAAAAATTTGAATGGACTATTTGAGACAAGTGAAATATGTTTGAAATTTAACACAAATTTTTTTTTACTGTGTATAATTATTTTGCTCCAAACAAAATTATTTTCAGATCTATACTTCAACAAAATCGTTCTTTCCATGCAGTAACTTAGATAGCACAAAGAGTTCAAAAAGAATTCAATAATATGTCATCAATTCTGAATTCATTTTCGGATGCAAAAAGAATTCTTTTTCTGAAAAATTCTGAAAAGAATTCTTTTTGAATGCTCTATGCTATCTGGATTACACTTTGTAATACGGAAAGCCAATTCTCCTTAAATTATCACAGTTGTACGAAAAATTAATTTTTCAAAGAGAAAATCAGCTTTATTTATACTTGAAAGGTGTGAGAATACGAACTATGCTATATCTAAAATTTAAACTGAAATTACGATCTAGAATAAAAATGTGAGGTTCCGTAAATTAAGATGCGATATCTAAATTTTATAGAAGAGAACACATATATCTATATAATGCTTTAATGAGAGCTTTCTGGTCAGAATAATATGTTTCTACGCGCGCACTTAGGAAATAAGTTGTTTGGATAAGGGATGAAAAAAACATATATTTCAAATTGTACGCATGACTTCTGAAAATTTAATATTATGTATCCTTGGTGTTTAGTATTGATATATTACGTTTTACATTATTTATTTATATGAAAGATTTTTAGATTATTTATATGACGTCTCGAAGAATTAAAAAAAAAATGATATGTTATTGCTGATACGATTGACTATTACGATATATTCTCACAAGCAAAGTATATTTTGAAACGTGGTTTATACTTTATACCAATCCTACTGCCAGCAGGATTCCATCCTTTGATCGGAAATGCTTTCAAGAAAAAGCTCTGTCGCAACCGGAAATCAAGCGGTGACTCGACAAAGCGTGAAATGTCGACTTTTATCATCGCCCTTTGATGGCTGAACGAATCCGTTCAGTAATGATATAATAGTGATAGCCGGAACATTTCCATCAGATACCAGAGACGAAGCGCAACGCATGGAATTCGCGAAGAATCCCGTATTATAGCAGTTCTGTAAATCATATGTTGCATATTTAAGCCATAGTGGTACTACAAACTACGAATAAATTTTCATCAACTCCACCTTTATGCAGTAATCATGATAACATTATTACGCGCTGTATATAACAGGAAATGGATAACAGCAAATAGTTAAAACGATCATCATTAACTCTATAAATTATTATTATTATTATTATTATTATTATTAATTCTATAAATCGCATTTGCAATTTTAATACTGTTAGACTTATTACAATATTATTATTGCATTATTATGAGTATTAATTTATCATTTAATTATTATTAATCGGAAATAATAAGGTAAAAAAAAAGTGGCTAATGTATGAGAGAGAAAAAGAGAAAAAAAGAAAGAGGAAAGATAGTGAGTTAAAATATTTTAATTTTGCTGTGCGATGAAAAGAAAAAAAGAAAACTGAAATCTGAAACGAATAACAGAAGTGTGAATATATCTCTTAAATTTATCTCTAAAATAAAGCAAATTACGAAGACATAAAGATACATAACAGCATTTTTTATATACTTCTCGAACTTGTCTATTAATTTTATTTTTAATCAGTGATCGTTTCTTCTACTATTTTTTTTAATCATGCGATAAATACTTTCTAAAATTTTTAGAAATGAATCTCATTCTGAAGTTTTTTTCAAGATTGATTTACTTTTCACTTTTTAAAGTGAGATTCCACTCCAAAAGAATTTAGAGAGCAATCATAATTTTTCCGGATTTTCAATTTCGGTTATCTTTCAAAAAATTTTGTCTAAATATAAGAAATTTAGCAAGTTTAAATAACAATTTTCGTGCAGTTTACAAAGGCCTTGTACCTATATTTTTCGATCCATGGAATATATGGAAAATGGAATATAATGAAAATAAATGACATCTCTCCGGTAACCGAAGTGGCTCGCGGACGTAAAGCGGATATGAATTTCGGACGATTAATCTCGAACATGATTACCATCGCATAATTTTGCTATTGCCCAAGCCATAGCGATTATCGGCATAGACGTTAACATTAATTGGAGGGTTTTAGGATTAACGCATTCATATTAATAATTGAATCTATATAGGGATTTCCGTGATAGCATTGTGGAATTAGCGAAAACCTGTACATTAACATATGTTACACGCAAGAGTGGATCATTATTAACGTTAGATCGTCTACATGTTACGCGCCATCTTAATTAACAATGACGCTAGTATATATAGAATTGTCAAGTCGCGCGATGATGTGCGGCGTGAAAGAAAATTTCAAAAATAAATGAGATCTTTCCTCTGCCATTGACCGTGCATAATATAACCGATGGATAATTAGCATACTACTATGTTTTTCTTACGCTCATTTATTCAGCATCATTATTGCGCAATGCTTACAACCCGCCTTCCTTCGTAATTTTGCATGCACTCGTGTGCAATTGTGCAGTCTAGGATGCAAATTTCCTTTACAGAAAATTATATCGCACGCCCACAATTACACATGCACGTGTACTGCACGATGTCTTTGACGAACGGTGGTTGTAACTGATCGCCCCCCGCTCTTATTTAACGTTAAAAATAAACGAATCAAAGACATTGTATTTTTATCGTTATTGTTACATTAATTTAACAAACTGAGAAAATGTTCGTAGCTGAGGAAAAATAGCGTACAGAGTGAGAATACTATTTTAGGAAGAATAATCTTTGTCTTCTCGTACAAAGCAACTGTAACTGCATTAACAATTAGGATTACATGGGCTTTCAAATATTGTCCCAAGATCAAATAAACATGCCACAAATTTATTTCGAGACAGAATCTTCTGTGTCTTTTCTATTTATAATTTTCATTATACATTGTAAAAAAAGAACGATTGCAACTATAATTTAAGTATAATATATAACTATAATTTATTTTTTCGATATCAATTATATTTTTTATAACTGTAAATACAATTATTATTACTCACAATTATTATTATAGCAATAATAACTTTAAAACTTCTAACTGTACACAAAAAATTCAGTTTACTCTTTTCTTTTAAGTAACGATCTTTAGCAAAGAATATTTTCTTGATAATATAATATAATTTTAAAATATACTTATTTTAGAAAAACTTGTTGTCACGTACTCAAAATAATCTTTTTATAATAAAGAATATTATAAAATTTTATTGGAAAAGCAATTTTATATAATAAGCTAAATAAGCAAATCGAATTTATTTTAATTTAAGTAAGTAGGTGAAAACAGCATCTTACGTATAGTTTCTACTTAAAAATTTTATTCTGAAAAAGGAAGATTAAAAAGTATTGCTCGGAAGTCTTAAAGTTTATTATATTTTTCTCTCTTTCTCTCTCATAAAAGTATAAATAGTATAAATTTACCTCTATATGCTATTAAAAAATATAACTCTTCTAAATATAAAATTTGTTTGGAGTGTTACAAACACTCTACCTATCTATTTCAAGGTTAATAATCTTATTAATTGAAGTATTAAACGTTAAACTAAGCTTCAGAATATATTCTGAATCAATTTTTTATACTTGTGATGAATTTTTGATAAATTTGATATAAATTTTTTAAAATACTTGAACCAAGTAATTACTGTTTAAATACAGTATGTACTTTATTTCATCGTACAGTTATAATCACACAAGCACCAACATCTTTCTCTCTAATCGTAGTAAATTATCGTATTATCGGCTTAAAGTTTACTTTCCCGCGTGATTTTCGGAAATAATTGAGAGAGAATGAACGCAATGAACGTCCAAGTGTTTGTAAATAAAATTTCCGGATACACCGCGTTCGTCGATACCTCGATAACGTCCCTACGGGCTTAATCTGCTCGCGTGCGAACGCGATTATCAGGCGATCGCCCTTCATCCTGTCTAATTTCTTTTCGCGAACGGCCGAGCGTGGCGAGCAAAATAGCCGCGGCTCGTATCGCGATCGCCACTGTAACAGGCGGCGAGAAGGAAATTGCCGCGTCCGAGGGCTGCCTTAATTGATAATAACGCGCGCTCAGCGCCGAAGCTATCGGGATAATTAATGACACGCTGGCTAACCGCCGCCACGCGGTCATACCCCGCTTTCGTTACCTCGCTCCAACAGCCTAATGAAGGAGAAGAGAGATGAGACGAAACAATATAGCGATTCGCACCGCAACAGACAGACAGTATCTCTTTATTAAGTGACTGAGAAAGAAATTAGCTTATTTTATTATTTATTTAAATCTTATTTCTATCCAAATCTTTTTTAC
>NW_017259332.1:484269-491244 GCF_001594045.1 Atta colombica | reverse complement strand
TAAGAAAATAAATCGTGATTGGGTCAGTGAAGTAAAGTAATATTTATTTGGAGAAATGAAAGATAATATAAATAGAGAGAAAATACATGTATATAACTTTTTAGTCGTTTATTGGAAAACCAGAGAATATAAACCATTATAAATTTTTAAAATTTATACATAGTCGCCTGCGGATATTTTAAAATATGGAACACCTGCATGATATGGACGATGTTATATGTGAGTGCACGAGTTAGCTCGTGAGTGATCATTTTGATTTTAAATCCAATAATTTATCGTAAGCTTTTTTAATTCTGCGAATTAATCCATTTTTAAATAATATTTTTTATATTGAATATTAATATCAAGTACGACATTATAATTTTGTAAATATTTATTAAATCGCTGAATGTTACGGATACTATCGAATTTACATTTTTAATTACAGCGGAATTTTTTTTCTAACGTCCTATATAAATTTTAAATTACGATAGCGCTGTAATCTTTCAGACTGATCTTAGCGCGAGTTTACAATTGTATAATAGAAGCTTGATGTGTGTGGCCATCGAGGTATTCTCTGAAATTGCATGGTCTCAAGCTTATCTAAAATAAGATAGCTCGCTTATTTTAACGATCGAAAGGGAGCACCATAATAATAATTCATGAACGTGAAAATTGAATTCAACTCGCCACGAAATTATCGCAACCTTGTGAGAAATAGGTGAATCGAAGGAGATTTCCTGTAGAGATACACGAATTTGAAATGGCAAAAATTCGTTTCGGAGAGTTTATCATTAATCCGTTATTCGTCCGTTATTTTTCGATCGCTATGTGGAAGAAAATGAATTGTTTATATACGCGAGTAAATGCGCAGTGCACAAAACGCAGAAAGTGGACTGATCAATAAACGTATTTATTTACGCTGCAAATTGCGGTATCGAAAACGACTGTCGTTCGAACGTACAACCGCTATACGCTTTTACACTGATTAATCTAATAGTTGATAGGCACGTACAGGACTCGACATCGACTGTGATGGAGATGACATAGCAATATGAATAAATTAAATGCTTCGCTGCAACGCATGCGAAGCAAAAGAATTATTTGTTTACGCAAATAAATAAGTAATTAATTGCTTACACAAATAATTAATTAAGGGAAACGAGGGATCACAGCGAGCTAAGAACTTCGTTACTGTTGTATAAACATATTTTTTGAAATAAAATTAGAGGACCGTTTCGAATCGATGGTAAACGTAACGAAATATAATTTTAGCTTTGTAAACAATAATTGTACAGCCGTTTTTGATTTCGAGGCAGTCTTTTAATCTCGTTAATGAGTGCGTGATGCGATAGCTGTAACGTGGTGTAATTATTATTAATAATAACGTCAGATTTATGTGTACTAAAAATATTAAAGGAACTTATTATATCAAAAAAGCTTCATTTAAGTTAACGGATCGCGGAGTTGTCTTGCGTTTCGCGGTTTCGGTCATTAGGAAGCATGGCGGGATACATTACGGTCAACGCGCGGTGCTTCGCTCTTGTCGAATTCGCGGCGGCGAGTGAATCTCACCATGACTTCGAGACCGCGAGAAAAAGCGCGCCAGTTTTTGCGACGTTCCTCGCGTTCTTTTCCGCGAAACACTCGCAGAATTCGCTCGTCTCGCCACGTCGGATTTCCGATCGACGGAGCCTTTCGCTCGCACTCACGTGCAAGTTCATGATTAACGACATAATTGTTAGCGCCTCGCCGGCTGTTACGTCGGCGCTGATGTAACAGCGCGCATGCAATGCGCCTTCCTAACGTCGCGGACCATAACGAACGCTGGCGAATCGCGGATGACAACGAATGAAGAGGACGAAGACATTGGGCAGGATTGGATAAGTTAATGTTTTTTTTTAACTGAATAAAATTAAAATTAATAAAGTTAAGTTAAAAGTTGAAGGAATAAAAAATTAATTTAACGTAAGTTAAGTCAATATTGAATTAATTAAGTTAAAAAAAAAGGTAATTTTGGAAAAAATTATTTTTTAGATCAAAATGTCCTAATTTTTCTTAAAATGAGATTACAATATAGATTATTAAGTAAATTAAATTTTTAATTCGTTTTATTCATATGTAATATAAGTATATAACATATAACGATATAACTATATAAGTTATATAACTTTAAAAAAAACAGCCACATAGAGAAAATACAAAATCAGTGATTATTTTTTAATAAGTCTTAAGCCATAAAAAATTGATCAATTATAATCGAATGCGAGAAGAATATTTGACTGTAATTAGTCAATTTCTTATGACTTAAGATTTAAAACACCTATCGTAGAATCGGACTAAGGCTTATGGCATAAGGCATAATCGCATAAACCAATCAGAGGGCTGTATTAGTATCTTAAGAAATTACTTAAGATAATCTTAAAATATGAACAAATTACGAATATACACCTTTAGTCTTATTATATTTTATTATTTTTCTATTTAAAAGAGATAAAAAAAATTTTTAACTTAAAAAAGAATTGAAAAATTAATGTTTAAAAATAACTAGTTAAGTTATTAACTTTTTAACTTTTTTTTTAACTTTTAACATTTTAACTAGTTCCTACCCAATCCTGCGTGATGTATATAATGACGACTGCATCGACTTTTTCTCGATTACTCTGTCGTAAGAATTAATTTAAAATCGTGGATGATCATTAAACGTCAGGTTTATATACGTGTTAATTCGGGAAATTATCTGGAATGTTTTTTTATACCCCAGCGGCTATAAAATATGAATTATTGTAAAATGAATATTTTCTTTTTTTTTAGATATTATATTGTCTTTCATTTTTTAAAATTGTTGTTTATGAACTTTTAAATGAGATTCCATCGAAAGCAATAAAAAAATATTATATTAATTAAAATATTTTTGTTATATAATAAACTGTTTAACGTATAGTTTATTTAATTATATTTACTTGGTTTCTATTTATTTTTTTTTTCAGAAAAGTTGTAAATAAATCCATATCCATGATTTGTTTTTAAATGCTAATAAATTGGAAAACAATCAAAAATATACAAATAAATAATAATGGTTTTAATTGGAGTGTAGAAACAGATCGTTTACATAAGAAGAAATGAGGTAAATAACTTAAAAAAAATTACAATTAAAAATTTTGTATTAGATAAAGGATTTATATCAAAGTTAAAACGTGATAAACGTGATGAGTTATTTCCATTCATACTCTTTGCACTTATTTGTCATCTTAAATCATATCTTTATACAATGAATTATTTTAAAGAACATTATTTTAAAGAACTGTCAAAAAGTTATATTTTTAATTTAATTATATATATTTTATTAATTTACACAGTTAGTTATAGAATATAATAGAATAACTTATATCAATCATACCAAAATATAATAAACGTCAGTATGCAAGATAATATAGATGACAAATACAGATTCGGTAAAAGTTTCGTTTCCGACAAATCCGATTCATTCGATTTCGTTACATTTGTAATAGACGGCAAATATCTTCATGTAAAAGAATCATTACTATGTGCGACTTCTCTCTCTCTCTCTCTCTCTCTCTCTCTCTCTCTCTCTCTCTCTCTCTCTCTCTCTCCTTTTGCTCATAACCGAGCGTGGTGATGTATTTCTCATCTCTTATTCTTTGTTTGTATATACAAAAAATAATAAGAAAAAAAAATAATAAGAATAAAACAATCTTTGGAAGAAGATATATACGTATGTATTTTTATTTTTCCTAGAAATTAAGAATAAAAATTGTAGAAATAAGAAGGTTGTCTATTAGTCATATGGATTGTCTATTAATTATAAACCTACAGTTTAACGCCGGGATCCGAAAGGCGCTGGTGATCAAAGATTTCTTAAGGGCTGCGCACAATGAAAGGCTCAATACAACAAGGAACAAGATACAGAGAATAAGAAATTCAACCTATCAGAAACTTTGTATTCCACAATGCATGATAGGTTGAAATTCTTATTCCTGTTCCCTGTTCCCTAATCCTTTCATTATGCGCAGCCTCTTTAATTACTAGGAGTCCATTTCTTTAAACGTGAAAAATCGCGTATGTGGAGTAGGTGGGATTGAATCTATTACTTGGATCTATAGATCGCGAGTTAATCTATAGATCGTACCGGCAAGCCACTCGATACCTTGACATCCTTATTACATGTATTATATACATATTTTATATGTATATTATATATAAAATATATAGATATGTATTTTCCCTCTCTTATGTTTTCTTTGTTCGTATGTACAAAAAATAAGAAAAAGAATAAAAAATCATTGGAAGATTTTTTTATTGTTTTTCTAAAAATTAAGAATAAAGATAGGAATAAAATTGTGTGTGTGTGTGTGTGTGTGTGTGTGTGTGTGTGTGTATGTGTATTACAATAATTTATATATTATTATAATGTAGACATTAATTATGTAAACAATTTTACAACATGTATTTAATAATAATTTAATAACATATATTGCTCCATAAAAATGAGAATTAAATAAGCAAAAGATATATTTCCTTGAAACACTAGTTTAAAACGAATTTAGAATTCGACGATTAGTATACGGGGAATCCTTTGGTGTATAAATAGTACAACAATGTATATCAGTATGCAACGAGGATAAACGATTTATTTCGGTGGTAAAATAAAAAACAACCGTCCGCTTCCAAGTTAAACGACGGGGCAGGCATGCGAAAAATAACGGAAGGGCAATTTCTTCGTACCCGAGTGGACTGCTGCTACTATTACGCGCATTTCGAGAACGCGTGACACCGCGAGAGCATCGTGCTCTATCAGTCACTCAGTCAATGACAAGTACAGTAAAGTCTGTGCGAATGTTCAGCGCCCGGGCTGTCATTCTCACTTTTTACGGTAGCACATGACGCCGATAAGCACTTAATCCACTATTCCATGTAGCGATATATCACATCTGGAGAAGAGCGACCTGTCACAACGCAAAGAGTCAATTTTCACAAAATGAGACTCCAATTACAAAAACGTAAGCAACAGAAATGAAATTTTATTATGTTATTACGGTACAAATTTCAATTTAAAAAAAAAGAAATTCTATAATCTTGATTTTTTCGTCCTTTTTGAAAAGCTTTCGATTTTCCTCTCTTCTTTTCAAGATCAGATAAGCTTAATGCAAATAATTGGATTCTATCTCTCAAATAATATATATATTATTTATTAATACTACGGTTGCAATGAAATTTAAATTTGATTATTCGACGAATTAAAAAACAAAATACAGTTGAAGGATTTTTTGTTAAAGGTTGTTTTTTTTTAATTAAACTATTTAAATAAAAATTCCTCCTCTCCTCAATATAATGTTCAACATCGATGAGGTAAATATTGACCTAGAATTTATCCAAGCAGAGGAAGTCAATAACCGGTTAAGCAATTCGCCTATTATGCGTGTCAGAATTGTATAATATTTCGCGATTCGCTGGTTCTACTAGTTTTCTCAGACTGAAATGCATTCGCAAGTAGAGGGAACAGAATTGTTGAAATTCTCTTACGACTATAGATCAGTCCCGTAACTTGATTTAACGTTGGCAGTAAGACACCATAATCATAAACCATAACGCGTTTCGTAAAATAAGTTTAAAAGATGAAGCGGCATAATATATCTTAGAAATGTACGCTTTTCTTACTCGAAAATCCTTTTCTAGTTATTTTTAAGCTAAATATTATTAATACCTTATTTTTTCCGATCGCTTTTTTAAATAAAGCGTTGTAGATATTCACATCTCAAATGGAGTTCTGTAAAAAAATTCATAATTATAAATCAGAAGTCTATTCACACTGCTTGAAAACCCCTAAAATTTTTACACTTAACATATATATATTCAGATGTTAAAAAGAGAAAGAAAGAAAGAGTGCGATGACGCTGAGAGTGCAAAGAGTGCAAACAACGCAAACAAACTTAATATATTACTTCGGAAAATTATATCTATGATAACGATTTTTTTATTTTTTCAATGCATAAATTTATGCTGTCACATTCAAAAAAAAAAGGAGAATTACACTATAAAAATAGAAGAGGAAGCTAGATGGTTCGATAAAGTTCGATGGAAAGAAATGGAACGTAGAAATCAAAGACCGAGCAAACCCTGAACGAGATCAAGTGCGATTAGGATGGTCGCGTGCGTGTCTTGAAGAGGCTCGACGGAAACTAGGACGTCTGGTCACTGTTGAGTCAGATCCTCGGACCTGGTCCGAAGACAGAAGTCAGCAGTGTTCATTCGAGGCCGTCGATGGACGAGCGTGCGAGCAGCACGAAGCGAGGCTGGTTGTTAGTGGAGGCACTGAGCATGCATTAACAGTACTCTGGACGGTGCGGCGGTGGTTCTCTCTTGATTCCCCGATTTCTGCCAGCGGCGCGGCCCCTTCTCGCCGGGAGGATGGTGTACCTGGCTGGACACATCGGGGGAAAGGAGTCCTCCGCGTGCTCCGACTTCGTACACGCCGTACACGCGCCTTCAGTCCATCGAGGATCTTCGTCAAAATTGCATCCCTTTGCTGGCGGCGCGTCCTCCGGTTCGAAAGAGTGTCTCGAGTGTCTGGTAAACATTTCTCGAGTTAACGAGGGAAGTGTACGACGTGAGAGAGAGAGAGAGAGAGAGAAAGAGATAAATAGCTCGGCAAAATCATGTGGAGAGTTCTGATCGCTGGATTTTGCACGGTGAGTTTGTGGCCGGCACGGGGTTAATGTCGCAAATATTTTCATTTTATAGAGACAAAAGATTTTTAACACTGGTTGTATTCTCATTTCCTCTTTTTCTGTGTTTCAACAAGAAAAACAAATTTAAGGAGTCTGTCAGATAAATTGTTAGATATTTTAGTAAAAAATAAAACGAAATTCCCGACTTGCCCTTAGTTATATCTTGTTAGTTTTTACATTATTTATATTTTTTTAATTAGCTCTGTAAGATACAAAATAAAATAGGAATAAAAATGTCCACTAAATT
>NW_017259332.1:479730-484169 GCF_001594045.1 Atta colombica | reverse complement strand
TACAGTGAGTGCAAAAAATATTCGTACAAGGAAATTTTTTTATAAAAAAAAGTTTTATTTGTAGAAAATAAACATTAATTAGCAATTTTATACAATGAATATATTCTGTCCTAACATAAATAAACAAACTTCGTATGTATTTCTGATTTTAAAAGTTAATTTTCTTGACTGTACTTTTTGTGCATCCAAATAATGGAATTTTTAATTTTCGATTATTTTCCAGATGATATTATTTTCTATAATTAATACATATTTATATATATATATATATAATTTTAAGAAACATACAGCCTATTTTATTTTTTATAAATAAATTGTTAATTACCCAGCAAAAAATGACTGTCAATTAAACGTCGAATCAACGTTAAATTGGTGTTGAAATCACCGTATATCGATCGATATATCGATTCAACATCAATTCCATGACTTATTTCTCTTTGAATAATATTTACTTTTTAAAAATATAGCTTTTTTAAAAAACATTTTTTCTGTGTCAATACTTTTTGCTCATTGTATATAAATATGTAAAGTTATATAATATGCTATAATATATTAAAACTATTTCTTTATTTATTTAATGTACTCTGAAAGTGCGCATTCGTGATATTGAAGCTTCGCAAACTTCTTCTCAAGCAGCAAGTTACTCGTTATTTGATTTGCACCGTTTCGCTGCTACCTTTTCATAAATCTGTCATGAGGCGAAAGGTTCAGTGCAAATTTTCTTTTTTAGGAACTTTCGAAAGTAAATTCAAGTTTTATTTCTCAGTTTAAAAGAAATTATCCAATTTAATTTAAAATTTTCAATTTAAAACTTAACTTTTTCCCATGTCCTTTTAAACAACGTAACTTTAATTATTCTAAAGCGATTCTTTAATTTTTCAAGAAGTAAAAAAATATACAATTTAGATTCCTGGTTAAAATTTTAGTCGACAATTTTGTATTTTAAATCTTGCAATTCTTATTTTAAATTTTGCTAAACGTTAAAACGAAAGTTAAAACACGCTGTACAATCTTTATCGACATGAAGAACGATTTTTGGATGACTTTTGCGGATAAATCAAGTCGATCGTGAATGATGGACGACCAGTAGATTTCCATATCATCCGTTCTTGGTGACTTATGTTTGTCGCGCGGCGCCAGGGATTTGTTTGACATTGCGTGATGACAGTTTGTCACACTATGAATCTACCTGATGTTTAAAAAAATGTTGCTTTTATCGAAGGAGACTACCACTCTTCTATTGACTCCTGTCAACCGCGACATGTAATCCTTTTATATACATAGAAGGAAAATCACTTAGTAATATCACGTAAACTTTATTTCACAATTATCAAGGTACAAAATCTGCAGTTTCTATTGATAAAATTTGACATTAGCGAAACAGCTAGAAAGGAATGTTATCATTAATTATCTATTCCATCTTCGAGCGTCTCTTTTGTCCCGTGACATTTAATTACAACTCCTTGCAACTCCCAACTCATTTTCCCTATTTATTTACCGCCCGTCGAACTCATCGTCGTTTTTTCTTTTTTTTTTTACGTGGCACTGTCGCTATGACTTCGTAATATACTACCGCTAATGACAATCTTAATTAATTTCCGTTGGGGAAAGAGGCCACCATGCGAGGCCTCAAAGATATTTTGTACTGAAGAAATGATCGATTTTCATTTTACTGGGACGAGTAAGCGAAACGATTTCTCTCGCAATGCTCTATTTTGCAAAAAACTCGACGTTCGATGTATTTCTATATTACGTCATTAAATCATGCCGCGGCGAAAGTAATGTTCCGTCGACTCGCATCGATCTACTTTAATTTCTCAAACCCATGCGCGAAAGAGAAAGAAACAGAAAGAAAGAGAGAGAGAGAGAGAGAGAGAGAGAGAGAGAGAGAGAGAGAGAGAAAGAAAGAGTATACAAGCGTACGGGAATGGAAATATGCGTCGTTTCGCCGAGGATAATTAAAAATGCACCCCATTAATACATGGCATTCGAGGCGACGAAATACGATAACGGGCAATTTAAAGCGAATCGCACGATCGGCCGGCCGATACGTTTGATACATTTGAAATATTAATGGCCTCCCCAAATGACGAAATAATTGAATTGTGTCGGACATCTCCCCGCGATGGGTGTGCGGCAACTAATTTCGCCATGAAACGCGATATGTCGGAATACTTTAACACACGTACGCGCACAAAAGTATCGAGAGGATTATGTATATCGTCATAATTCCTTCGTGTAAAACGGTTCATGTACGTAACGTATCGCATGGTCATTCTTTCCAATATATCTATACCTGTATTACATGCAACATAGCGTAACAATGTGTACCTGATGGACACGATGTAAAAATTTTTATAATGGATTCGTTGAAATATATATCGCCGGAACGTTTATTTATTCTCGCGTCGTCGCGCGATCCGTAGAGGATCAGCACGTTACCGAAAACAATTCCCCGTTGCAAAGTTTAACTGAAATTTAATTAGAATACGTTCGATTTAAAGTTTTAATTAGAGTTAAAATTAATCTGTTTATAAGCGATTAAAATTCTAATTATGCATACATAGATACGATAGAATTTGACAGCGCAAAGATGTTGTGTTCGATGATATATATATTTTTACGCAATAATTGAACCTATGAGTTAACACCCGACGAGTTAATTATAGGTGTCAAAAAGTGTAATATAGAATTCAAAACATAATGAATATTTCATTTCTGAATATTTCATTCGCCTGAAGAAAGTATGAATTATTTTTATAGTAATTTTTTTTATTACAATAATGTATCTTTATCAATAGAATTAATATTTTCCAAAGTAAAACACAATTAAGTTAAAATGACACGAAATCAACTCCAAAGTGATTACAAAAAATCATTTTTTAATCGTGATTCATTTTAACGACATTTTGACTTTATTTTGACTGAAATTGTTCTATTTGGATTGAAATTTTATTTCTCATGCCAAATTTTCTTATCAGAAAAAGATCGATATTTGCAAATTTTTTATATCAATGCTAAAATATTAATTTTTTTAAATTAATATCAGCTAACTCATGTATTCTAAAGAAACTTTACATTTTCTTCTTGTCTCAACTATTTATTTGTTTAATAAAAACCGAACTTTTACGGTTGGATTCCATTCTGGAAAATGATTTATCTTTCAACGAACCATTTAATTTTATTCTCTTTAAATACAGTTATTTTTCGTCAGTTTTATCTCGTTTCTATATATTGTTTCTTTATCCATTTCTCTCTTCCTCTTTCTCTCTTTTCTTTAGTTAGTGTAAAATTCTTCGATATAGTGACACATTTCAGTACTGCGTTTTACATTTTACTTCCAATTAACATACTTTTATCTCCCTAAATTCCAGGTAACTTCAACGATTTATTTAGCAGATAGGTAGGCGTCTTGTGCGTCAAAAGATTTAACTGTACCGAATTGTAACCGAGGACACCGATGCCGCGGATGAACGAGCCGCAGCGCTAAAGTGGCATTAAAAAAAAAACGGGATTTATGAAGTTATAAAGAGAAGGTTTGCGGTTCTCCTCGAATGAGACCGAAATAAAAGACCGAGGACTGTCCAGCTTTGCCTGGCCAATCGTAACCGCTTCGTCTCGCGTGGCAGATTTCGAGCTATATTCTATTCTTTCCCGTTACGTTTATTCTATTCTCCATGAAAAATAAAATTCTGTTCTCGTATGTACTGAGTTGAAACAAAAGTTTGTAACTCTATGAACTTCAAAATTCGAATAACTTTGTTAAAAATAATAAACAAAGTTTAAATTTAAGAAGAAAGTTTTAAAGCTTAAAATCTTTATTTTTGAAAAATCACATGTCTTTTGACGTTTCTGTATTATATATAAATTTTACATAAAGTAATTTTTACATAGAAAATTACAAGCTAGACAAAATGGAAAATCTTCTTATCATTTCGTGAACCTGTCACGTGTCCAAAAAAACTTACGATAATTCGACTTTCTAAAGTCTGAAAGTTTAAAGTTTTCTCTATAAAATTTTTGAAAAATGTTCCTAAGATTTTTTGTTACCGCGGATTAAATAAAAAAAACATTTTAACTTTGATTTCTTATAATTCATTAAAAATCATTCAATTAAAAACAGATTCTTAGAGCTGAAACTTTTATTATAATATAATTGCCAAAATATTTGTAAAAATATGTAAAACATAATCAAATGAAGAAGCGTTACAAACTTTTGCTCCGACTAATGTACGTGTATGTCGTTTTATTAATCGTATTATTTCAAAATAAAATATGAATATACATGAATGTGTATTCCAATTTGTTTTGGAAGTTGCCATCTTAATTCTAATGATGTAATTTTTATGACAGTCTTAATTTGAATTTAAAAAAATCATCTGAAACGTTCTCGTAATAAAATACAAATTTCTATAAAAAAATATATTATGTGATATATA
>NW_017259332.1:475095-479667 GCF_001594045.1 Atta colombica | reverse complement strand
ACTAAAAAAAAAATTTACTAAATTTTAATATTTATTTCATTTATATTATAGTACTAACGAAATATTTACTATAAACATATATTTATTTGATTTAAGATAATCTTTTTATTTTGAGTAAATTTAATGTAAGCAAATATTTCGTTACTATCAAAATAAATATTTATTAAAATTCAGCAAATATTTTTTTCAGTGTATTTAATTTATTTACATTAAAATTTTGTAACATCCCAGAAGAAATACATCAAGGAAACAATCTGTAATAACGTTAATGTGCAAGAATTCGTAGTTCGTATTTTAATTTATTTGCACTATTAATTATTCGGCTTTCAGCTTAATTTGAAATCAGTCTTCCTTTTCTTGTCTTGCAAAGTTCTTAGATTATCACAGCGTAATCCAGACACGCGTATCTTATTCAGTCGAAGTCCCGACGAGTCGTGCAATTTCTATCAAACCAAGTTCAGCATCTCGATGGAAATTGTTCATTGGAAGACGTAATACGCGCGCGCAATCGGACACTTGATATCTAAATATTTCGATCAAACGAGTCGCTTGTCGTCGAAGCCATTAAGAATATTGACTACGTCCTATAGTCAATATTCATCACGAAGAGTTTCCAAATATTAACGACAGTTGTCGATGACTTTATTTACAATTAAATAACTTCCTCTCGCATTCCTGGCACTCATTTAATAGATTTACCGAATAAATTAAATGATTTATAGACTTTTATAAGAAAAGAAAAAAAAAGATTTCTTCGTCATTTATTTTTGCCTATACAAAGAAAATCGTCATAAAAATAAAAAAGAATTAAAAAATATCAGCAGTAAAACAAATTTTAATCAATTTAATTAAGCTACGTTTTACATAAATTAAACTAATTTGTGAATTAATTAAAAAAAGTTTATAAGTTTTGATTTTAAACTGAGCTTTTAAAAAAATAATCTTTCTTTTAAGATTTTAAATGTATATAAAATTATATTATAAATTTCTGAGAAAGATGTTTACAAAAAGTTTGTAAATTTTTTACATTTTCACAAAATAATCACTTCTATCTATAATACTATCTTTTATTAAAGAGTATTCTTTACGAGTAATTAAAATCTGTAATTGATTCCCCAAAGTTGAAACGAAAAAATTAATCACTTTGATTTTTTTCTCAGCTGTTCTTGCATATCTTTTTTTTCATTCAACTCTTCTAAAAAAAAGAAAAAGTGCCATTTTCATGTGCATATAATCTGCACGTTACGTTTTTAATGAATTTTAAATCAAAGTTTTTCAGTATTAGATAAACGTTACCTCAAACGAAATGAGCATCGCAAATTTGACAAATACGAAAGCGCAAATGTAAATTTGCAACGTAAATTTGTCTCACATTGCAAAGTACCTGCACGGATTTATTCCAGTAGTTGTAATTTCATTACCATATGTAACAGCTTTATTAAACGCTCCAAATACGACAAAAAAGTCGTAACAGTACAAATAATCCGTTAATTAAAAGAATATAATAAGAATTCTAATGATGTGCCTATAGAAAAATTAATTCTGAAGAAGCATAATTCGATGCAATATACCTATAACGGTATTCATTGTACATACATTGCGCGTAGTGAAACTGAATAAATGATCAAAGACATTAGTAAGATTTATATTTATAGTCATTATTATATAGATATCTCATCTTTGAAGCATTTCAGATTACTCAGAATGAAGACATGTAAGAAAATCCAATAGTTATATTTAAATTAGAAATTATGACTGCTCAGCTAAAAAGCTCAATTAAATACATATAACATTTAACTTGAGGTTCAAGATATCAATTAAATCAGTAATATGCTATTACTAAGAAAGAACTATAAAATCGCAATTCTTGAAAGAAAGATCTTAATAGAAACTGGGAAATCTTAGAACTGTGGAAAATTCTTGGAACTGTAAATAGCATAATCTTTTTATTTATTATATTCTCAATTCTTTATCGATTTTCGAGATTCTTGATTTTCACAATTCTTAATTCCAAATTCTTGAAGTTGTAATTGTTAGAAATTTAAAAAATTCTTCCTCTTGAAATTAAAATTATATTAAATTATAAATATGTCGCACATACGCACGCAATTTATCAAGCATTCTTATTTCCTTTTTTTCTTTTTCCTTTTTTATGTATGTAAATAGATTACTATTTAATTGTATTACTGATTAAAACTACACTAAAAGTAATTCCAAGTAAAACATCTTAAAACAATGTCTCAAAACCTTATGTTATAAATTAAAACATAAGATATCTTAAAGATGACATATACATATTTTTAAATCGTTCCATAAGAATATAATGTCATAAGAATATAATGTTAATGGATAATGTCTTTAAAAGTCGAAGATGTCTCTTATAATTAGGTAGTTCAATAAGAACATTGGCTGCGTTCACTAGAAAAAGCAGCTTTGCAACTGTTGCAAAATTCTTTAATACGATTGGTTTATATTTAGATTTAATAAGGAACACAGGGCAAGATCAATCATATTAAAGAATTTTACAACAGTTGTGAAGCTGCTTTTTCTGCTGAACATGCAGCTAATATAATGTTTTTTTAGTCTACTTTTATATGAAATTATTCGAAAACTTGTTGACGAGAAAAAAAACACAAGAAGAGAACTGGAACTGATTGATAAGTCATTTTATAGATCATTATTTTATAAGTTAATAAATTAAGATAAATTATTATCATTAAACAAGAATTTACGAAAATAAGAATTTATAAATTTAGAGACTTGTATCAATCAAGATACTCGTGGACTTGCGATTCCAATTTGTAGTTTCAAAGATTCTAACAATTCGTAAACTTAGCGACGTATAAAGCAATTTGCACGTCTAGATTTGTGGATTTGAGGATGTACCGGTGCACAAACCTAGCGATCTATGGCTTGAACTATCTGCGTCTATGAATTTAACAATCTGCCCTAGCTGTCTATGCAACCATGAATTTATGAACTTGACACTATATAACTTGACTCAATATAAACTCTATATTAACAATATATAAACTTTTTGTCTACCGTTAAATTAAAAATATTTTTTTTACTAGGATAATTCTAATAAAATAAAATATTCTTTAATATAATTTTACAATCTCATTTTACAAATCTTTTACAAGTTTATCAAAATATTAATATTATAAAGTATTACCTTATATTTTTAAAAATTTATTAAAAATTTATATATATTTTTTTTTATTGTTTGTTATATTAATTAAAGGAATCTATAACTCATTAGTTTTTAATTTAATTCCATTAACATTTAATTTCATTAAAAATTTCATTATCATTAAAAATTTATCAAATAGTTTAATATAAATTAAACTATTTAATAATACAATATGTTGTGTACTACTTTAATTAATTATTTTAACAGTATTCTTTCCTTTTTCAAAAAACTTTGTTTTTTTTCTTAATAGCATTACAAGTTAAATAGAAAACGTTAAAATTGACTTTCTAAGCACTCGATAAGTAACACTGTGTTATTTAAAGATAACTTTATTAGCTTTATTGATTTATCTCAATGATCAATGTAAAATATGTATATATATATATATGAACCAAATCGATTCGCAATGCATATCTTTGTGGAATTCTAAAACGAGATGAGAATAAATCACAATTTAAAGCTTTTAATAACACACTTACCTTTTCACATTGTCAGCAATTTCTTTCAATTCGTACGCATTAGAAACCAATCACGGCAAATACGCCAACGTGGTAAATGCGGATGTGCTTATGGATCGATCTAATATCCACGATACGGTATGATTGCGAACAAGCAATCTCGAAAAATACGGCCTACCGTGACCTATACGATGAGCATGGGCAATGTACGGCAGGCGCTCGTGTAATGTATAATGTGTATGCACATAACGAATATCTTACACGGCCATCAGAGCGTTTCCTTACACCGTTAACCGTATCGAAGTGGGTTCTTGGTTCTGGTCGCGTGCTGGTCACCTTGTTCCACCAATAGTAACGTAATGGTGTTGTAAATGTCGTCGGCCGAGGTCGTTCATGATTCACCAAGTAGGTCCTTTTCATGATGATAATTAATGCTAGCGTCGTCGATGAAACGATGAACGTCCCGAGTATCGTAACGTAGATTAATTGGACGTTTAATTATCGCTTTTTATTGTACCTTGTACTTCATAAGGAGACCCCGGAAGTATAATAAGCGTATACTTTCCATGTTATATTTTGCGTTTTATACAAGGCGAACGACTAAAGCATCTCGCGCAATATAAAATACAATAAAGAGACGATTAAAGGGAAATAATTATTCGCACATTCGTATTGCTCGCGTTGGTGTGCTGAAAGTTCAAATGAAGTAATTGAAACTCTTGAATAAATGCGACGGTATGTACTAACGATAGAATCGATAATTATCCAGTGTATATAAGTTGTCGTCTTTTAAGTAGCTAGCTGAAGACAAACTGCAATAGGTTTCAAACATATTTCAAAATGTCATTCGCAATTGCAAGAGCTATTCAAAGCGAATACCTTAATTAATTTTAACACTATAAATGCAAGAATATATTTATA
>NW_017259332.1:472892-474995 GCF_001594045.1 Atta colombica | reverse complement strand
TATTAAAAATTATAATTATAATTTTTCTAATAATGTAAGTTATGATTGGTTATAAAAATTATGAGTATAATTTTTAATACCATAATTTATAGTATTATTAGAAATTAATAATAAAAAACAAATGTAGATTAGAGACTGAAGAAACAAATATAAATTAAAGTTATATGTATTATCTATTTGCATATCATGATTCAACAAAAACTTGCACTTTCAAAAATTTACAATTTAAAAACAAATTATGTCTCGATATTTGTTTTTAATGAGATAAGTAACTCTTAGATAGATATAAGTAGGTTTATCTCTTAGATATAAGTAAGCAAATTGCTTTGAATGTTTCATACGCTAATTAGCTGGTATTATTCATGACCTGATATCTGCACCGTTTTTCATGGAAAAAAATTCAATTCAATTAGAGAGTTTATGCAATTTTGGTAACCAGGGCAACGGGGTTTCTTCTAAGTAGAAAGTAAATCTGATTAAAATTGAAAATAATGCGCGATCCGCTATAGTGCCACGAGCGCGACTGAACGGCAGTAAATTGTCTTGAAAAGAAAAAGATGTTGACTGCATAACAGTTATAGAACAATACGGTTGTTAGATTTTAGCCGCTATTTATGCGAATTCACTCCGCAATTCACGATTCTGTTTACGATCCGAACGCGTTACGCGTACGTTATCGCTTTGCTCTGTACTTATCATACGATACTATTTACTCTAGACTATCTGCTGTAACAGTTTTAGCGTCATTAAGCGAAGATAATTAACTATTTGCAAAACGTATTAATGCGCTTCTAAAACATCGTTTTCATATCAAATGAACGTGCAATGACGAATTCGAGACAGCACGTACCATATTGTCTCAACGAGACCGAGAACATGTGCGAGAACAAAGGCAAAAACAGTTTTATTCGATTAACATGCAATGCGGAACGTAATGGTACACGTCGTTTACAAATTTTCCCTTCCCTTTCAATTATAATAGATAGAAGACGATCGCACGAAGATGTTTTCTCAAAATGGATTTCTGCACTGAAAGAAAAGATTGGCTGCTGCAGCAGATTAGATTAGTAAAATATGGCATAGCATTTTTAATTGATTGCAACAGCCAATTTTTGGTTGGTGCAGCCAATTAAAAATGCTACGCCATATTTAACCATCTAATTTGCTGCAGCAATCAATCTTTTTTTTCAGTGATAACAAGACAAAAATATTCCTGAAGTATTCTTATCGCAACATTTGTGCAGCATAAAAATAAAATTGTATTAAGATTAGAATAATAATTCCTTCTCCGAATTAAGAGCTTACGTATTACAATAGAATATTTTAACAGGACTCTCACTTCTTAAAATAACAATAATAACCAATTCAAGACTAATGAGAATCAGAGAGGGGATGCGCAATATTAATGTAGAATGATGACTTAACTCTAATTTTTCGTGATGTCTTCTTTATTCAAAGTATTGAACGTTTTGATTCTCTTTGAAGTTTTCCTCAGAAAACAATCATAGCAGAACAACTTAGTAGTTCGTCAAGAATAAGTTATTCTATAGGTTTCCAAGTCTGGACGCTTAATGAACTCCAAACATGTTAGGAATTCTTCGGATATTCTTAAATTCAGAGAGAGTTATAAGATCTCTCACTTTATCAGAACTAATTTTAATATTTGTCCAGAGTGTCGAATGTGTCAAATATGTCTTACATATTACGTTCTCAATAAAGAAAAATTTATTTGGAAAATTTTTTTTCAGGAAAAGAATAAAATAAATTGAAAGATTAATAATGTTTACGTTGTTCCTTGATATTTATATTAAAAAAAAAATTTCTGTCCATTTTGATTACATGTAGACTTTGTAATTTGCAGTTATGCATTTGTCGTTGCACGAAAATCTTTATGAAGACAAAAACTATAATTCTAATTTTTTATAAAAATTTACAAATATTAAAATTTCAGTATCGCCTTCTAAAATAATATTGTAACTAAGGACCCATTTTTTAAATTTAAATTTTTAATATTTTTCCAATAAATTTAAAAGTCTGAATTTTAAACGAAAAAATTTTTCAAAATGATCTAATTTTCTTATTTTTCACAAATACAAAAATTTA
>NW_017259332.1:472471-472792 GCF_001594045.1 Atta colombica | reverse complement strand
GTTTATATATTTTCACGTTTGGATAAATCTTTACCCGATGTTATAGTGCACAATGCTAGCGTCATATTTGGTACGAAATCGCGATGTCAAATATATCATTTTATTTATTCTGGATTAATAATTTTTCGTTTAAAATATTCTCTCTGTGCCTCGATGGTCTTAGAACGCTCATATGGAATATAAAAGATCCGGGTTCGACTCCGAGATAATATTTTTCGCAATAAATTTATTTACAGTTTTTCAATACATTAATATTTTTATAATATGATGCCTGATTGAGCATCAAATTATTAAAATTGCTTGTCAATTTAATTCGCGATT
>NW_017259332.1:457869-472371 GCF_001594045.1 Atta colombica | reverse complement strand
TAATTTAATTTTATATATATATATATAAATCAAAATAAATTTCTGGTTGAATATGGACGAATCAGAATTTTCTAGTTTTTATTAGAATTCTAGTTGAAATAATCAGAATTCTGATTGATACAATATTTTTGATAAATTTTACTAGAATTCTTATTTTTTACCAGAATAATTATATCAATCAGAATTCTAGTTATCTCAATTAGAATTCTAATAGATTTAACCAGAAAATTCTGATTCGTCCATTTTCCACCAGAATTACTATTTAATCTAACCAGATCATTTTTCTCAGTGTAATATATGTAGTAATTCAAAATTGAATTATTTAAAGCATTAAAAGATCCAGCTTCAATTCATTTTAATTTCTAGTATTAAAATATTTTGTTAACAATAAATATAATTATTCCTATATTGGTTCTATTTTATAATAGATCGTTGAATCCGGAATTTTTTTTATAAATGTCATCGAAACTCAAAAGAGAAAAACGCACAGTGGATCGTAAAATAAATTTCCGGATATATAACTTAAAAAAAAAACATTGTTTGTGTGTCTTCCATCCAGACGGCAGACTGAGAAATGTTAAACGTTACTTCAGTATTGTTCATGAGAATCGTGAGCTACAAAATGATTGCGTGCGACAGTTTCGAGAAGAAACTACTAAAGAAATGCCTCGGGATAGGAAGCGCAAATCGTTCCCGCGCGAGCCCTGAAATCTTCTGTCGCCGCCCTCTCGTCAGATCTTGAATACCATCGTTGGTTCGTGTTTCAGGTCGCCGCTGCCGTTGCCCAGGATTACGAGGTCTCGGACATTCAGTGTAGCGGCGCGGGATCGGCGATCGATCTCCTGACAGCGAAGATCAAAAGGCCGGTTGGCTTCAGAGGCACGCCGCTCTTCGCGGACGACAGATCGGCGAATCCTCTCGCTGATATTCACTGCCAGATCAGGCCAGACCCGAACGATCCACAGGAAGATAACTACTTCCTGAAGGTGACTGACTTCTCTCGATGCGGCATCCTCAAGAGAAACGTGAGTCATTGAACGATCGAGCGAGTTACGCGGAATGCAATTTTTACAAGGAACTCCCACGGTGACGCTTCGACGAAGGCTTTTCCGCTCCTCCGGGGCTTACAACTGACGTTGCACAAACGGAACAGCCTTTGCGGATAGCGATCGATCGATAGCGATTCTAATTCGCAATTGATTCTCTCTCAGGAGCTTGCTGCTATAGCAGATACGCTTTGTACATTCAATCGGATGATATCAGGCATCGAATGCCGTTATGATATTTCGAGAAGAAATAGCTAGCGCTCGCTGTAACTAGCTAGTTGGATGCGTCCAAGTTTAACTGTACTATTCGCCTAATTCCGCGCTTCGCTGCCGCAAACGTTCTATATTTGAGTCAGGGCGCATCTCGCGGAACGTCCTTGTAAAAATTCTGACATATCTCCTCGTAAAATATTACCTGCGCTGACCTGTGTAATTTGCACAAATCTTATTAATCAATCTTGTATGCAATAAGCACTGTTACACTTAAATTTATAGGGACAAATTTAACTTAACGTGAGTCGCTATTGCTCCTACTCAATCTTATCGTTATTTTATACTAAAACAATGGTTATATTTAATACTATATAGTGTCAACTTGACAATATAATATCACGATATAGTGTCAAATTTAATTATTATTTTGGTAAAAAATAACGATATATATTTAGAAAGATCAGTGACGATTAACATTAGATTAAATTTGACTCTATTACTTAATTTGACTATAGATTTAACAGTGTATTATCGCAATTCATTGTATTACCAGGGATTTATCCATCTGCGAGTGTGGTTTCCGGCCTTTCCCGGCGTGGTGATGCTGGCCGATCAGGAACTGATCCTGATGTGTCGACCACCCGAGCCAACCTTGCTGAGGCACAAGGCTGCCGGTTTCGCCGGCACTTTGTAAGTCACACGCATTCCACCCGCACAATATCTCCTCAAAATCTCGCGAGTAATAGATGAGCATTATTTCCGCCACGTCGCATTTCGCGTCCGCCGAGGAGCGGCATTTCTGCGCGAGTTCCTACCTCGAGGAAACGGTTATCCGCTTATTTAATTATTATACTTCATAATAATGATATAAATGTGTAAGTACTGTCAAAAGAAGTCTTGTTACAATTGTTCTTTATTGTTTGCTTGGATCTATACGAATAATATAATAATATCCTGCAATAAGAAGTAATAATACCTAGTCCATCAACTAAAAATTAACACAACTTTATTACAATTCTGCATTCAACAATGTAATTGTTAAATTATATTGTAGTATAAATGTAATGATATAAATGTAATATAACACCGTGGTAAATGTAATGAACAGCGCGCAGTTCGAAAGTCTACAAATATATATAATGCAAGTATATACATATATAGTATATATAGTAATTCAAGACTGAATTATTTAAGCATTAAAGATCCAGCTTCGACCATTATAGGCATTTAATTTCTAATATTGATTGTGTTCTCACATATGCGGTCTAAAATAAAGATTCTTAATATTATTAAGTGCTAAATTATAACATTGAAGTTATATTATCCGTTGTTAACTAAATATCTATATCTTTTCGGGATAAAACTGAAAACAAATATATCATACGTGTAAATTACACGGAAAGAAGATTTTGAAGTATCTAAAAATTTAATTGGATCTAAAAATAATTCTCGGATCATTAAAATAATTATGTAAGAATTTCAAGCATGATGAGCAATGCTGCAAAAAGTTGTGACATTCTAGCAACTAGTTTGATCATCTTACATAATTATTTTGATGGACAACAAAATAATTTTCAGGTCTAACTAAATTTTTAGATATTACAGCAAAACTGTCCTTTCCGTAATCATTTCAAACATAAAAAAAATAATGTAATACATATTATTTAATACATATTTAATTTTTATATATATAAATGAGAGAAATTTGTGACAGAAGTCTAGAATAATGATAGCTGATATAACAGCAAGAGAGAACGCAACGTGCTGAAGCGACGACGCGCGTCTGCTTTAAAGGGTTAATCGTTTCAGTCCGCACGGCGCCAGGGTGTCTGGAGTGGTGGAGGAGACGCCAGGCCGGCTCGAATACGAGGTGGCCCTTTATCGTGAGGCGACCGGCAACGTATCCGATAATTCGCAGACGGTCGATCAGGCCGTACCGATCGGTACGAAGCTGCAGCTGCGCGCCCGCATCAGCCCGGACAGCGCCTGGGGCTACATCAAGCTGCTGGAGGTGACGGTCAGTCCTGACCCGGATCAACCCCACGCCCCTGGTAGCGTCGTGCTCGTAAAGGATGGTTGTAGAAATCGTGATTTCGCATCCATCATTCCGCATCAACCGGCGAGGTATCGCGAGCGCAAGAACGAAGTCTTTCTCGACTTCGAGGCCTTCTTGCTCAGCTCGATGAGGGAGCGCTCCACCCTTTGGATCCACTCGCAGATAAAAGCGTGCATGGAGCCGCAAGATTGTCAACCGGTAAGCGGTAATGATTTTTATTGGATACTTCGTGGAGTACGACGAGTGCCAATGATAGCTCAGATCGTATAAATCGTCATCCGACGATATAACATAAAAATCAGAGTAATTTACATTAGAGCGATAGGTGATATTATGGGGTACCATCTTATACAGTAACTTGATTAATCAATATTTAAATTTTTAACAATTACATTTATCAAAATATTGTTCAACTGATTAAAAAAAAAATTATTACTTTGAGCATTATTTATAAAAATGTGGCAATACTGCTTAATAGTTCGAAGAAAAACAAGAGTGGTAATGTAGCTTTCCACAAAAATAGATTTAAAAATTGGTTTTGTTTTAAAAATATAGTATTTAGTTATAAAAAAATTTGACAAAAAATAAAATATTACAAAGCGTACATAAATACATATGTATACGTAATTCTTCCGCAGGCTGCACAATACTAAAAATCTATATTTCAGATTCGATTCCCCCGACCGAGGTAATATTTTTCATAATAAATCAATTTATTTACAAACTTCCAGCATATTAAAAATCTCATTAATAGATGAGCATCAAATTTAATTATGATATTACTATAGTAATTTAGCCTCACTGCGTTTCTAAGTTCGAGAAAATTAACTTGGCGCGTAGTTGAAATGACTATAAATATATATATAAATATATATATAAATATAGTATATAGTATGTATATGTATGTATTGTACATATATTGTATATACAAATTCAAATGAAATTATTTAAGCATCAAATTATTAAAGAATCAACTTCGACCGTTATAAGCCTTTATTTCCTATTGATTGTGTTTTTACACAATCAACAGTCCAATAAGATTCTTATTGTTTAAAAATTTATAGTAATGTGTAATATAAATTATCGTGGGGTTAATAGAGTAACAATAGAACTACAATCGATTTAAGTTCATTTTAGACGTTCTAAGATCGCGATCAATTCAAGATAAAATTTTGCTTATAATTTTATGTGTCACATATCCTCTAAATATAAATGTATCCTGATATATATTTTGTACATGTGTGAATTTTACTTCTTTAAATATTTTCAATATTACACGACACGTAAAATTATAAATAGAATTCTGTTCTGAATTTCATTAAAAATTCAACAGTCCTATCTGTATAGCGGAGATGAGGGTCCATAATATCTATACAATCGCCACAATACTATCTTCTCTTTATTTTTAACCCGAAAGTAGGTACCTGATTTTTTACACACAATTATCTGAGATGTTTTTCCATTACAATTAAAATCACTATTTCGATGGAATTGCATATTTAATGTATGTAAAGAATACTCATTAAAAAAAAAGAAAATATGTTAAACAATATCCATACAATATTTTACAAGAATTCATATTTTTTTCATCTGGAGTCATAAAAATACTCTAGACGACTATTTTCGATTAAATATAATCATAATTATTTAGGAAAGGATTTATGTTATAATTTACTTATTAAACTTAAATCTTTCTGATTATCTGTTCATTTTGCTTCTCTTCTGAGACTCTTCTGAAAAATAGATATAAATTTACAACAAGGTTTCATATAATTCTGTGAACAGAGAGAGTCCAGAATGCAATTTTATTATTATACTAACAATGTATACTGACACCATTTTGTCAGTTTAGCTACTTCTTAATTATTATACAGCGGAAAAATATAATTTTTTATTATTATTTAAATGATATGCTGCAAAAGTCTGTCTGAATTAAAATTTACAGCTGTTAATACTCAGAACATTTTCTATAAAAGCATTAATCAGAGAATTTTTACTGAATAACTTATATACTTCGTATTGCATGCGTGTTTGCATGTTATATGTATTAGAATTTAGAATAGAGTCATTTGGGCAAACTCAACATTCGAATGCATTAAGTACACCAGCATGTCATACAAGTAAAATTTATGACAGAAAGAAAATGTAATAATTTCAGAATGTAGTATGTATGACGCGCATACAAAAATTCATTATCGCAGCGGACGCCAACGTGGTATTCAACGTCAAAAATATAATCGAGATACCTGTCGTACAAGACTTTGAAATATGAAAAGTAATATTTATGAATCTCATATAAAAACAAAATTAGATCATAGATATAGCAGTAAATCTCGAAGTCGATGGAAAAGAGATAAATTATTCAAGTATTATCTGTGTCGATAGTATGTCTCACAATTAGTCTATCATTTCAATCTCTATATTTCGACCTACATCTACATTACTCTGCCATTAATTAATCAAAATTTTTAGAATAGTTATCACAGTAATCTTCCATGACACTTATTGAAACTTTCTAATTAGATATGGCACACAAATATAAGCTATCAATTTTTTTTCTGTTGCTGTGCTGTTCATTTATCGCATATCTTTATTTTTTCAGGACTTCTGTCTTGATCTTTTTGAACCTTCAGGACACGGGAAGAAGAGAAAAAGATCCGTCGAGGCGAACGTAGAAGTATTAGGCGAGTTCCTTCCAAAGGTCGAGCGTTTGATCAAAAGGTATAACGACTCCACACCGTACACAAAGTTCAAAGAGAATATTGAATATACAGTAATGATGCCTGATGGTAAGTTCCACATTTCTAAATGCATTAATATAGAATCTTGTTGATCGTGTAATCGAAATTAATCTTTCTCATGTCAACTCGAGATAAGATAAGAAAGAAGATTAATGTAACTGGTATTCTGCATCGAGATTAATCTGGTATGAACGAAAGCTTTATCGCTTCGGATCGCGTAATTATCATTTATTACCCAAACAACACAAGTCTAAAATTGGGACATAAGACGTCTTTAAGTCGTCTTTCAGACGCAAAAAACGTTTAATGACCCGATTTTAGACACTTTTTATTATCTGTAATTATTAAACGTGAAATTTCAATATAATAATTAATTCAAAATATTATGCAAAAATCAAAACACAATAATAAATTAATGTATTTTAAACTTTGATAAGAAAATAGAAAAGAGAATGTTTAAAAAAGGACTGATTTTTATTCAAAAGGAAGTAAAAAAAATAATTTTTTATAGACATATTTTGATCTCCTGATAAAATTATTAAAAAATTATTTAAAAATTCATAAAAAAATTGAATGCGAACATGGTATATTTATTCAAATATATTTATTTAAATATTTTTGCTTAATTTTCGAAATGTCCTCCAAACATTACAAACTTTTTTATAACTTTATCCAACAGGTTATTGAAAAATCTACAAAAATATTTTTTCTTTTATTTACATCTTTTTGAACGGAAATCAGCTCCTTTTTAACATCCTTTATTTCTTTTTTTTTCTACATAATATTCTTAGTCTTATCTCTTATGTTCATTTTTTTTCCAAGATTAACTTTAATCTCGGTTCAGCTTACACTTCATCTTTTTCTAGTTCTAAAAATTAGAAAAAAATGAAGAGTAAGTTGAACCGAGATTAAAGTTAATCTACATCGGTAGAAACAGGCATTAGTCCGTAAAGCCTAAAATATATTATATTATCCGGCTATTTATAAAAGAGCCTTGAGTTACATAACGGGAAAAAACAGAAAAAAGTGAAGTGATCGTTAATTCTAATATTCACCTCATAGATCTGTACGATAAAGTGACAGCCGGCCTCGAAGGTAGCTGCGGAAATTTCCTCTACGTAGCGACGGGATTGGGTGCACTACTGGTGTTATCAGCCTTTATCATGTGCTACTTAGCGTCGCGTCTTCACAATCTGTCCTCGACGGTGCAGCAGAACAAGTCGATCGACGAGTTGGTCAGAGACCGCACCAGGAAATATTGTGACATCACGCCCGGCTATACCGGTCGTTCGACCATGCAATAGAGCGATGCGCGATTGAGAGAGATTACATATAAATCGCATTGAATACTCCTCACAGTGTACATCACGCGTGCATCGTGTATAATTAACGTAACGTTACTTTGAGATAAGGATGTTTATTTGCAGAGCAAGAGTGCAACGTCACGTTTACAAACCACCTGATTCTCCGTTTCAAGATATAGAAGATACTTGTCCCATACTTCGATAACGTCATTGACTGATACGATATGATACGATACGTTATATTAGTTGCAACTTCGTCGAGGAGTGATTCATGCGAAAACTCTGAATTAATCGTTCAGATAAACGAACGACACCGCCCACCGTAGAATAAAAATAGTTCTCGTAACGAAGAATGTTTAGTAGTAAATGACTGTGCTTCCCGTGTAAAATAAAAATTAATTTTTACGATGAACCAAATGAAAATAAATTGAGAATTCGTGAAAAAATTTGTTACTAAAGTTAGAGATAAAACATTGCTTTATCTTACGATAGATTACACGATATGTCTTCGCGAGGAAGCACTTCTTAATTCTTCTATATAAATACAACTATATAGTCTCTCTTTGTTACCCAATTTTTAACTTTTTGATTCTAGTAAAAAAAAGTCTTAGGTTTTAAAAAGAATAATTTCTATTCTAATGTATGATTGTTAATAGTCACTAGATTCTTTGATCAAGTCTATTATTTATAAACAATCACACGAATGAGGAAAATTGCCAAAAATTATTAATGATTATTTAATTTATAAATTATTTAATTTAATCGATTCTTTTCTGCGTTTCAAAGAACTTCATTCGTTTATTAGTTAATATGTAACGCACTAATATTGTATATTCTCCGAACATTTCGCGCACGTGTTCAATTTCTGTCATAAGTTTCACAATATGTCGACATTGCTCAAATACGAAAAATAATCTCACTACTGAGTCTCTCAAACGTGCAATGCTATCACGTGACCTGATCAAGCGAGCGGATCGCTCATGTAATAAGATAATAAGAACCTCGCCGTATAATCGAAATCGAACGGGACATTTGGGGTGGTTGCACGAATTTATCACACCTTGTAAATAAACACAAATGCGGCTCGCATTTTACAACATATCTTTTAACAGCGCAGATTTTATACGTATATTATTACGAAAATCTATATATATAATATATTACAGTTAAATATATAAAAAATATATTGAAGGAATGTCTGTGACGAAAATTTCGAATCAATCTATTTCTAATAGAAGAATAAGATTTAATAGGAGAAAGGAATCTAAAGTTTAGCGAGAAAAAGTTAATTTGTTCGTTGAATTATTTAGTTAATATGTTAGAGCAATTAATGAATCTCTGATTGCATTTTTTTGACAAGTTTCCTTCTCTCTCGAAGATATCTTAAGAATGCTCTAAAAAGAATTAAAGTTTTATACATTTAATAAAACGATGTAATGATATAAGAGAAAGAGAGAGAGAGAGAGAGGGGGGGAGGCAAACTAATCGCGTATTAGTGCAAGGTATGATTCTGAGGACACGATAATCGATCCGTGAAGATAACTATAGTTACCTTCTTAACGTAATAATTAATCCGTATACCAAAGTATTTTTGTTCAAAATGGTTTAGTGCAACAGTATAAATCTCTGACGTTAAGATCTTCATCTATAAAAAAAAATATATTATAAATATTGTACATTATTAAATTAATAAATTTTTATTGATTCACACAAATGCAAATATGAATGATAGAAATCACATTAGAAAAGATAGTAACTTATAAGAAGGTAACTATAATTATATTTATAAAAAACATAATACATATTACTTACGATTATTGTAGATGTGACGTATACAATGACTATTTATTATAAAATAAAAAGTTAAACAATATTTTCTACGTGTTACAATCTTTTTTCGGTATCTCGACTCTTCTGTAGAAAATCATCAACTATACAATTTTTTCCTTTCGGCGTAATCTAGTTCAACTATCACTACAACTTTATCGGCATCGATACCATCGCTATTATCAGGTCGAAGAACCTGTTTGTGTTGCATAGGATGTCTCAGATTCTTCGTTTAATAGTAAATTACTCGTCGACTTGATCACAGAATCATATTTCAGTGAAAACCTGATAGACAGTCATCAGTTCTTCGCGATTAATATCTAATTCCAATAGCTTATCTGGGACATCCTCGAACATCTTCATATACGATAGTATTACATACTGCCAAACATTTCTCTCTTTATTTCCTCATAAACGCAAACAGTTAAAGTTGAAGATAAACAGTAACTGTTTTCATTCAGTCTATATAACATACGCCGTAAATCTTAACGTCTTTGGCTCCGTTTATATTTTTTTGGACACACAATATATATTGTAATATATCTCCCATTAGAAAATCTAATGTCTTAAATTACGCGTCATAATTTGCTCAATAAACAATGCTTGTCGTAAAGTTAATTAATTACTTGACTGGATATCTTACGAACCCGAAATTTGGTCGTAAGAATCGCCGTCTAGTAACGTGATCTCAGTATCATTCAGAAATAAGCGATAGGCATTTGTAAATGCTTAGGAACTTCCGATTAATTAGACCGAATCACGAGCCTAGCTCATTTATCTGCCAATCTCAACTATTTCTTGGATAAAGGACTACGGAATACTCGCGTTCCAATATATTTTTGCTAATTAAACGCGTAAAATACTTCGAAAATAAAAAAAAATATACCCCATATTGCACAACGAGAATAATTTTTCTTTGAAGACCGAACATGTCACTATTTCAATGAAATTCAAACTATATCTAATAATTGATAATTTATTCAAAAGTATTAAAACTCCAATCGAATAAATAATAAATGCTCTGTGTACATAGAAAGAATAAAAATGATAGAATTCTAAATTCATACGAAAATTATCGCATAAGAAAGAGAGTAACGGAATTCAAAAACTCAAAATATTGACTCAAAATATTCAATAACTATAAAATATTCGATCTTCGTTTCTACATGTCTCACATGATTGCTTATATATGTAATTGATTATTTCGATATTTAAATCAAGCAACGACATCACAACATGTTCACATCACGTGAGACAATAATTTAATTACTAGACATATCTACATTCAAAGACTTTATAACACACGATATACCTTCAACTTTTGTCTTTTAGAGATATGTCGAAATATATGTACGGTGTTTCAGGGCTATGTTTCATTAGACCCTGTGACTAGAAATATAAGTCCAAAATTAATTTACATAAGTTTCTGCTGAAAGAATCAATTAAAATTAGTCTTAAAGCACAATAAAACTCAATAAATGTATCTTAAAAATCAATGTTGTCATTTGTAATTGCTATTTTAATTGAAGAAATCGGATGAAGCGATAACACCAGCTTTTCATTTTTTCGTAATTCAGTAATCAACAGAGTTCGAATGTTAAAACCTTTAAAGGACGGGAATTTATTTTTAAAATCTTACAATTTTTCCTTAAATAAGATTTATTATAATTTCATTGTATATATTCCTTGCTCGAAATATAATTCTGTTAGCGCCATTATAGCAGATATATATATATATAGACTTTCTCATCCTGTAAAGGTTAAATCAATTATAATGCCAATTACAATAATAGTTACACAATTTTAAATTAATGTATAAAATGTACTAATTTCCGGATTTTACGTCGCATCAAATTTAGTTGACAAAATCTCTTTAAAATTTCCAAGATTTGTTATAATTTCATTGTATATATTTCTTGTCTCAAAATGTAACATTGTTAACACCATTATAATGGATATATGTAGACTTTCTCGTCCTGTAAAGGTTAAATCAGTTGCAATGTCAATTACAATAATAGTTACACAATTATAAAATAATTATATAAAATATATTAATTTCCGGATTTTATATCGCATCAAATTTAGTTGATAAAATCTTTTCAAAATTTCCAAAAAATGTATAAAATGTATAATAAAAAAAAAGATATTAATTTTCATTTGTAACTAAATAAAATATATTTTTTTTTAAACAATGGATTAAAAATTAATAAAAACAAGCCATGTCCATAGAATGATAGTCCTGACACACCTTGCATATATTCATCTAATTTCATAATCGTCGTCGTTGTATATTATTTAATCATATAATGTATTGCAACAAAGCAAAACTAACGTGGATTTCCACATCGCTAACTGCTATTTTTAGCATATATTAATTGATTATTCATTTTATTTTATTCATTTAACTATGTAAGGCATTTCGAAATGATAAATTGAGTGTCGGTGTGACATCGTATTTACACATTGACTTTATAAAATCTAATCATCACACATACATACTGCGAATGTTCGCAGAAAAAAAAACAAAATAAACAATTATTCAATCTTGTCATTGTTCTTTGACTTGATGAAGGCTTCATAAGCGGCAAGCTCTTTTTTCTCCTTCCTTAAATTTCTATCCTCGAATTCCAACCTGCAATTAGACGCTAGATCAACACGTGATAGGAATGCTCGTAGTTGTTGGGATATGTGGATGTGTTATCATTGAAATAGACTACTATTTACTACATCTCGCGGTAAATGAGAAAAATGGAGTAAAATGGAACTCAAAAAAATACTTTGCATGATGAATAAAATTACATATCCCATCAGAAGCAGTAAATGAATGAATGACAACAAATTATAATGAGAAGTACGTAAATATGCGTTTATTGCAAATTGGATAGAAAATACAGAACTGCCAGATTGTCCCATTAACGATTACTTAATAATTGAATAAAGAATACAAAACAACCAGATTTTATCAACGTTTGTTGAAATTCTTAATAACCGTATAAAGCTCGTTCGGCCTAAGGGGATAAAAAGCAGAATATGAAAAATTAATATGTAATTGTTTTTTTAATCTTTTGACCTAATTAAGATGTTTTATTTTTGCAATATCAATTTTATTACGGGTATAGATAGGAAATATAGAGGAATATATCAAACATTTTCAGCTTTTGGAGTTTAAATAAAAATATAACAACTCGAGGACGGAAGTCAATACATATATATTATCAAATAACATATTGTCCGTTAAATAATAACGTAATCAGTTACTGTATTCTCTCACAACAATTATTGTACACTTATAAATGTGAATAATAAAAAAGCTAAATAATTTTTGTATACATATTTTGTTATAAATCTAAACAAATTGAAGAAATTGTTGAGACAATATGTAAAAATATATATTCATGTAATTTCATCAAGAATTTCTTAACTAAAAAATATATATTTATATATATTATTATAAATGTATAAATTATCATTAGAAATCTTCTCTAGATTAAAGTAAAAATTGTTCTTAGAAAGTGTGATATAAAGAAAGTATACATGCATAACATAACTGTAAAGATAAAACATACCTGTGAAGAATGATCCTTTCAACAATTTTTTCCGTTGTCATATCGTTACCGCTATCTAACAATTTAAATTTATTTTGCTTTTTGGGCTCCGCGTATGGATCCAATCCATCCTCGCAAGGCATTATGGGCGTTTGTCCGTGACACACGACAGAAACATTGAAATGTTCCATCAGCTCTCTTGTCACTGCATATGGCGCACCAATAACAACTTCATTAACATACTGGAAATTAAAAAAAAAAAAGATTATAATAATGTATAAAAACTAAGATATAATCTTTATATCCTTTTTAATGACATGACATCAGATTTTTTCCACTGAAAATGCGTCATAATTTTCTGCGCAGATTGTGTCTTATATTCATACAATGAATAATCTTATATGTTAATATCTTATTGCACATATTTTTTCACGCTATCTTGTGCAGATACTATAAAAAATTTCAGAAGCGCAAAAAGAAGACTCACCTTACACGCTAACACACTGAGAACTCGTTCGTGAAGATTCATAATAGGATGATTGCCGCATTTGTATCGATTAACGGCGGGATCGGTATGCAGACCGACAATGAGGTAGTCTCCTTCTTTCTTAGCGACTTCCAAGAAATCCAAGTGCCCCACATGGAAGAGGTCAAACGCGCCTGCTACGTACACAATCTTATCGCCCGGCTGCGGACTTTTGCCGTCGCTAAATTGTATAATTTTCTGTGTGGTCGGCAAGAATTGCGAACAGCCAGTCCACGGACTCCGAGCGTTTCGATCCTGACCCATGCTCTTGCTCGGTTCTCTATCGACGCTGTATTCGTTGTCACCCTGTCGAAAATGTTGTCGTGTCATCAGCAGCATACGTCCTACAAGATCGGTCGTTGAAACACCGGCTGTACGTTGGACTTCTCTGAAATAATCAAGTCTCTTCTTCATAAAAGACTATATATAATTTTTAATAAATATTTAAATAAATTAATTTGTAATATCTTTAATAATTTCTATCTTAATATCTTTTTAAAGAAGAAACTACCTGTAGCGGCCGGCTGCCTTGACTAAATGATACGTGTCCACGCCGTCAGCCGTCATTGTGATATCATCGCCGTGAACACAAAAATCACAGTTATATTTATCTAATGTTTCTAATGTAGTGACATAGGGTGCAGCTTCGACTACTTCGTCTACCCATTTAATGCCGCGCACCATTTTATACCTAAGAAAAAAAAAATTTGATCAATACGTTTTAATACTCCAAAATTATGATATTTGTATTTATTTTATAATTATAACATTTATATTTCATAACATTTATATCATTATTGTTATTTTATCAACTTTATTATACATTTAAATATTGTTTACAAGAATTTTTGCAAGAAAACAATTGTTAATTTCGTTCTAAAAATTTCATTGTTATTGTATCAGCACATTCTCGTATGATTACAATCTGAAAATTGTTATTAGCATCTTGTACAATTACAATCTGTAATTCATATTGGAGGTATAATCTCGTACAATTACACTCTGATTAATACTGGAGAAAGTAACTTATATAAATGCAACTGATAAGATAAGATTCTTGCTTTATAGTAATAAAATACTTTATAGTAAATTACGTTCTGTAAAATAGTTCAATTCAATTTTTTTCTGTGTAGATATTGACCTAAAATGTCAAGGCTTTAGATACCTTCCTGCTAAGTCGGTGAAGTATTCATAGCTTTGGAATACATAAATATTTTATCATTAAATGATAATATGAAATATAG
>NW_017259332.1:435112-457769 GCF_001594045.1 Atta colombica | reverse complement strand
TCTCTCTCTCTCTCTCTCTCTCTCTCTCTCTCTCTCTCTCTCTCTCTCTCTCTCTCTCTCGGATAAACATTTTTTCTAACGTAATGACTAAAGTGTATGTGTTAGAATCGAAACATTAACGTTCATTATGTAACCACCGTTTCTAAGGTATAAGAAAAAAAAAGTATGTTGTACAAGAAGTAGAGAATACTTGTATCCATTAATATTACGAGTTTCAAGAAAATAATATAAGGAATATGAAATCGACACATAATAATCAACTCTAGAATGACAATCAAAATCGTGATTATTATAACTTACATAATTTCCTTTAATGAAGCAATAGATATATACCTTTCTTGCTCAGTGAAGACGGGAGGGCCTTTGTGTTTTGTAATTTCTTCATCATTGTGAACACCTACCACCAGATAATCGCCTAAAGCTTTCGCCTGTCTCAAGGAATTTGCATGTCCAAAATGCACCATGTCATAGCTGCAATCAATTGTGTATTTAATTTGCGTAAATAAAGAATATCATTAACAAAAATGTCAATAAAATTTATTTCATCAAAAGAATTATTAAAAAAAAATCATTTAGCATAATATAACATAAAAAATAAAAAATTTTTTTACAAATTAATAAATATTGTCCAAATTATTTGAGTGAAAGAAAAGATTAAATATCACTTTCATTTGTATAAGTAATAATAGGTCAACAAAAGCAATAAATATAATAGCTGTATAAATCTATAAATTATTTGTGCTTCGTATTTCATGTTTAAATAATATTGAACTAAAATCTGCAAATTATGCAAACAATGCAAAAGAAAAGAAAATATATTTCTTAGGGCACAGTAAACTACATTTTAGCATAAAAATGTCTAAAGGTTAGATATGTTAAAAATGAAAAAATACATAATATATTAATAATTCAACAAAGATTTCGAGAGAAGCAGTCCGTTAACAGACCCCGAGTATAAAATGCTTTGGTAACTATTATATTAATCGCGCCTGTCGCGATAACGCTGAATACAAGTCGCATGACGATACATACTGATTATATGAATCTGTGTGTACATATCTATCGCGTTCGAAATTAATATTAAACAATTACATAGAAAAATGTGCGTGGTTACAGTTCTGAGAAGCAAGTCGTAAATAAAATTCGGTTTATAAATAATAAAATATATCGAAATAAAAAAGAGAAATGTAGAGATTAAAATTAGTGTTAAAATATTCAACAGAATAAAATTTAAATCGGCATGTTCATTACAAGCTACAATTTTCGAGTTTATTTTTGCATCATTAATATATATTGATTTTGATTAACATGCACAATAACGTAAAATATAAACATGTAATAACATAAAATATATACGATCAATATATATGTTATATATATTGATTGAGTAATAATAATGTAAAATATAAACATAAATTGAGCAAGTTATAACCAAGGTCTTATATTCTAAAGATCTTTACATCGTAAAAAAAAAAATTGTAATGAATCGTAGAATATTATATACGAAATAACGATCATATTTCATGGGCGCTTATCGCTAATCGATTATCATTCCAACAACTCGTTTGTCGGCAGTATTATTTAATGAACAGAGATATAATTTATCTGAAATATACAAGATTTTAAACAAGTTATCGTATATTGGAAAAGAATGAAGAGATTCGAGGCCGTGAACAAGGACTTGAATTCGACGAACCGGTCTATCATATATCGGTCGTCCTGTCCCTGTACCATTTTATCAGAGCGTTAAACGAGGACATGCGCTGCGCTACTCCGAATTGTGTTACAGTGAATTGCTCCGACCGGAGACGATTCTCTATTGCCAATCACGCGTAAAGTGCGATTTCGGAGTACGTTATATATATTTCCCCATTCGACTAATTTAACTAAGAGCGATTCTGCCGAAGAATCTAAAAATGTAGCTTTAGCTACAGATCTGAAAATAATTTTGTTGGACCATCAAAATAATTTTGTAGGAATCTTAAGCATGATGCAATGTTTTTATATTCTAGCCATCAATTTGTTGTCCTATCTAATTATTTTGATGGTCTAGCAAAATTATTTCCAAGTCTATATCTAGCTAAATTTTTAGATTCTTCAATAAAATTGCTCTTTCCGTGTAAGAAAGAACAGAGATTGGAAAATGCCTTTTTTTATTCATAATAAATTCTCTCTAATATAAATGAAATAATAAAATTATAAAATATACGAATATACGAATATGTATAGGTAAGAATGCAATGCCTAAGATGAGTAGACATTTTTAATAAAAATAAATCATTCGTTCGCAATCGTTTGCAATCAGCGCGTGAAAGTTTTAACGAGAGGAAAATCGAAGAATTCTAATTCAAGAACTTGTCTCTTCCTCGAGTATATTCCTCATATATTCCCGTATATTTCCATTCAATTAATCAATAAATTAATCTACTAAAAAATAGTGAGACTGAAGAATTCACTTGCCTTTTTTCTTGTCCAATAAAATCTCTATAATATAAATATCAATTAAATAAAATAATAAAATATAAATATTTCTTAAACAAATAGAAATCTTATAATAAAAATCAATCGTTTGTAATCAGTGCGTGAAAGTTTAAATATATGAAGAACGCTTCAGAAATTTGTCTTTCTTGACTATACTTGATTTATTTTACTAGAAAATTTATGTCCATTTCTATCTATAGATATGTCCATATCTATAAATATAGATTAATTGCAATCTTGGTTTTACTTGCTTTTATCTAATTCTTAGATAAAGATACAAAGTAAATCAAACCGAGATTAAAGTTAATCTAAATTAGTAGAAATGGAGACAAAAAAGACTTTATCATATGAGAAATGGACGAGACCTTTATTACTTAAGAAATAAGAGGAAAACGGACTTGCTTCTCTTCTTGTACGATAAAACCCTGATAAATCCTATATAAATAATAGGTGTATAAAGTAAATAGGATTATTATAAAATATAAGTAAGAATATAATTCCTATGATAAGATATCCTATGATAGATATCTTTAAGAATAAATCCTTCATTTGCGATCACGTAAAAATTAATGAAAAACTCGAGGGAACTAATTCAAGAATTCATCCTCCTCGCATATTTCCTTCATTCAACTAATCTATTTCGTTAGAAGACTTCGAGAAAACACGCTTGTCTCTTCTCTTTCGTGATAAAATTCCAGAATATAAATAATAGAATATAAAATATAAATGAGAATATAATTCCTATAAGTAGAAATCTCTTAAGAAGAACAAAATCCTTCATTTGCAGTGAGAGTTAACGATAAAAATTGGAAAATTAATTCAAGAACTCGACTTCCTCGTGCACTGGATTTGCTGAATTTTAATAAATATTTGTTTAACTAATACTAATAATACTAATAAACATACTTATAGTAAATATTTACTCAATAACAAAAATGATACTTGAAATCAAATTAATGATTCTTGTATCAAATAAATAACATACATTTACATGTAGTAAATATTTCATTTGTATTATTCAAACAGATATTTATTAATATTTAATACATTTTTTCCAGTTGTACATTTCCCCATTCGATTAATCTACTTCGCTAGAAAAAAGACTGGAGAACGCGCTCTTGTTTCTTCTCTTTTTCACGATAAAACCCTTATAAATTGAATAATAGAATTATAAAAAAATATAAATAAAAACATAATTCTATACAAGATTCTATAGAAACCTGTAAATAATTAAGGCTAAATCGTTTGCAATTAGTGATCGCGTGAAAGTTACTAACGAGGAAGATCGAGAAAGCTAATTTCAGGAAACTCGCTTTCCTCGTAATTTTACTTACACCCGCCGCGCCAGTGTGAGGGTTGGACACGTATGACCGTGCAATAATATCGATTGATCGCGTTCCTAACGAAGCTCGTGACGAGGATGCAACGGTAATCCCGCGCGTTGCGACACATCGAGAAGACACGTATTATATCTCGTCGACCGGCTGGGCAACGAGCGACGCCGCATTCAGCCGCATTGAGCGGCGTCGCTTCTTTATGATTCTATTCAACGTGTATTCCCTTCGATACGACAAAAAAATCCACAAAACTCACACACTTACCACCCATCGCACCAGACGCGGACCTCCTTGCGGTTTTCCTCCGTCATGACGGAACACGATTAAGTTTCTGACACTACTGACAATACTGACTGTCTCTTCTCACAGTTCCTACCGCGACTATCGTGACTGCCGAACTGGAGTGACTCGAACTCGGGTCTCGGAGTGACGTCCGCCGTGGGTTGATCAAAGAGGGATAGAGAGGGACGAAAGGGCGGAGGGAGAGGCCACGCGCGCGCACAACTTGGAGTAATCGCCAGACTCGGTCAGACCTCGCCACCTATCCCGAAGACTCGAACAATCTCGAAGTGAGTCGGATCGCATGCGTTGTTTCATATATACGTTGTGCAATAGGTTTGTCGCGTCGCATGCTCCAACATGCTCCTATTTACTCCAACCGTAGGCTCCCTACTCACTTAAACGCACTCGTTAGAATAAGAAGAAGCTATGGTAGGAACATGTTGAAGCATGTTGAAGTATACGAGGCGAACAACTAATACGTTTCAGTGATGGGCTTTAAAACCCCACCGCGTCCCGTGATTCACAAGAATTAAAATCTCATTCTCGTCGAGTTGACGTCATCGCCGAATAGGGACTGACGTAACTCGATCCAGGAGAAGCACAGCCCTTGTGGAAAAATTTATAACTGAAGCACATCTCTCCTAATATCAATTTCGCAAACGTCAATTCTTATCTTGTGAATTAAAAGTCTACATGATTAAGTTTTGAAAAGTGATTTTATATAAAGAAAAAAAAATTACCGAATACTATTATTTATTGATTTACAATTCTAAATTTTTTTTCTCAAGTCTCTCGAAGAAATAAATGGTTTTTATATCGGCATTTTCAAAGTTTCGTTATGGAGTTGCCCGCATAATTGTTGAAGATTATTTATATTGATGAATGCGAAGACGTATCTCTAATAGATTTCGCCTGATTTCTCCGCATTAAGTATATGCGCGAAAATACATTCTTATGTTCTATTCTATAAAAGTTCTTTGTCTTTATAAAAGCTATATCTCGGATTTTAAGAATTAATCGTAGAATGAAGTAGTAACTTAACTCGACAACACAAAATATTTTTAATTTTGGAATTCTGAAATGACAGATAATTCGATTATTTTAATAAATCAATGTACAGTAATCGCTGTAATGTCTGTCGAGTTAAAGTTTTAATTTTCATTATTCTACAAATAAACGATATAAATATAGTATTATAGTTACCTACTATTTTAATAGTAATCTAGTAACCTCTTAAAAATTGCAATTAAAAAATTGAATTTCATTTAAATATCTTTTAGACTTAGTGTTAGATGAACACGATGATTTGGCATATTTTTCTGTAATACTAGATGTGTATATACAGTGTCTCGAAATTCGCGAATCAAAATATCATAGCGAGTTCTCGAAAAAATAAGTTATAAAAGTATTCTCTTTTTCTTTCTTACTGTGATATTAATTTGCGAATTTCGAGCATTCTGTACATTAGAAACATATATATAAATGTGATTATGAAT
The DNA here is from genome assembly GCF_001594045.1 of Atta colombica. Taxonomy (NCBI): domain Eukaryota; kingdom Metazoa; phylum Arthropoda; class Insecta; order Hymenoptera; family Formicidae; genus Atta; species Atta colombica. Next base: position 452,173 of record NW_017259332.1, on the reverse strand, counting down.
AGTACACAATCATGCTTTATCTCTTCCTATTATTGTTTGATTATGTGTATTGTTACAATGTTAAAAACTTCTTTGTTCTAATACAAAGAGATTAGGAAGAGATAGAAATAAATTCACATGATTAGTGTTTATAACAATTACTACGCATCCATTGTAAGTTAAGACATTGTTATCATTTTTGTTATCACTATAATCTAGCAGATATATGTTTGTTAACATTACAATCTAACAGACACAAAGATTTATTATATAAAATACAAAGTTCAGTCATTGTAGAATTTCAAAAGTATGTGAAACGTAACGAACAAAGTATAAATAAAATTAAATATAGGAGCAATTTTATTACTTTTCTAGTCATCTTAAATTTATTTATAAACTGAATGTTATCTTATTTGCAATATTGAACTTTGTTACGCGACAAGAAGCTTTGATATTCTACACATTCTGATGATTTACAGCATCGCCATAAAAACATATATCGCACTGATGATGCGGGCAATTAAATTGGAAAGCTGGAAAGCTTGGTCATTATGGAAAAATGTGCGATATAATCATAGACATAACAAATGTTTTATTGTTGCACGATAACCTCGCTGGAGTAAATATTTTTCACTTGAGTAAAAAAGCAAATTTCAAATTGGATCGTATGATTCTCGATAACCAATGAATGAAGCAAATGGTCTTCCCCGGCACTTTAAAAGATTAATTATTATCAATAATGTAATAATGAAATTATCAGGCGTCTTTAGATAGGATATTTCATAGTAAATTTAACATCAGCATATATATACGCGTGTTTGTGTGACGGCATTCGTGACTCAAGACGTCTAACTTATATATAACTTCGTCAAAATGTCGCATCGACGTTGATTGAATGCCGATCATAAACACACATTTATACATATTCATGATTTATAATACACAGAGGAATCTCTGAAATTTATAATCAAAATAAATTGCAATTATACAAGCATAAATTAAATTTATATCGCTATTATGATATCAATAGATTATAGAAATAAATATGCACGTAAAAGTAAAAAATAAATACGCTCTGCGTCAAAAAAATATTATCGAAGAAAAATCACTTAAAACCAACATTACGTTTTTAGCTTTTTATAGTGTCAGTCTTACACTATTTTATTGAATGTACAGCGGCAAGCCAATCGAATTGTAATACTATATCATTCGGCGGCAATGCGATAATTGACCGCTTAAATATATTAAGGATCCTATCCTAAATATAACATACTTGACTTTGCATAATTGATAATATTGTAATATTACTTAAAGCTAATGAAGAGTGACGTGTACTGGAAAAGAAAAGGAGGCGAATGTTCGTGAGAATGTGTAATTTTTTTTGGAACAATTCTCTGCAATTCTGGGCTCGTCGGCTCAATCAATCGTCTGCCATTATTCCCTCTGGGACGCAAATGGGAGTATTCTGTTACAAATGAGAAAGATATATAGAGCCAGACGAAAATGTTGCCCTTATAATTTTTTCTTATTTAGATAGTCTATCGATCTAAAATTTCTCTTTTCTTTGTTAGGTTATGTAATACCCACATTTGATCGTTCGTTCAATAGCCGTTTTGTTGCCTGTAGCTGCTTCCATATCCACTATTGTTCTGGCTGTAGCTACCAGAGCCACCGCCGGAAGTTCCACTTCCAAAGCTGTTTTGAGGGAACGATTTACTGCTTCCATAGCTAGCCCCGCCTATGCCACCTATGTGAAGCGTACATCAAGCATTTACAAAACACAATAATTTCACCCATCTAACGCTATGAACGTCACAATATGGCAGCAGTAAATATAATCAAGAATCTTAAAAACTAGGGAAGTGGAAAGAATAGAAGGGCTAAGAACACGGAGACTTGATTGTATGGTGACTTGATCTTTTACTGATTTAGAATAATGCAAATAACATTTTTTCCATTTCAAGCGGACAGATTCAACAAAATTATACAATCAATTTTTTAAAGGCTGAGAACCCACCGCTACTGCTTCCGGACCATTTGTTGCGATCACTTGCACCAGTACCGGAAGAGCGGTCGAATCTTCCTCTATCTCCTGCATCACGGCCTCCACGAGATCCTCGTGAACCACCACGGCCTCCAGATCCTCGTCCACCGCCTCCACCTCCACTGCGTCCACCGTAGCGTCCTCCTAATTATTAATTAATAATAATCCCCCTAGTTAGCAATAAAATATTTAAAAAAAAAAATTTTTTTATAAAAATTAAACATAAATTTTAAGTAGATGTGAAATTTTAGTATCTATCAATTGTAATTAAAAAAAAAAAAGAACAATACTCACTCTTATAAATGCCAGGATTTCGGGATAAATCATATAATTTCGGATTGACAACTTGCTTAGCCTCTTCTAAAACTTGAATTAAGTCACCAGCCTTGTGAGCATTGCCGGGCGTGAAAAAAGCGTACGCAGTTCCTGTACGCTGCGAACGACCCGTACGTCCGATACGGTGCACATAGTCCTCAGAGTTAGACGGATAGTCCAAGTTTATCACAAATTTGACATCCTCGACATCTGCGAGATACATCAAGTTATAATAACAGCACACGGAAAACACTTGTTCCTTTGTGGTTCAATTAACTTATAAAGCGAATATATTCAAGCATTTTACCAGGACGTTGTCTTTGCTAATGGAATTAAAGAATGCTCTCAAGTTACTGAATATTCTGCAGCAAGTTTTGAAACAGCATTTACAATGCTGCTGCTACGTGGCCGACATTTTAAAACATATTTTGAACATGAAGGACGGACAAGAACATAAAAGTTACATCAATTAATAAAAAATATTGTTCCAAGGTGCAATAAACTAGCTTTAGTTCCATTTGCAATTTGTATATAACATTCAAGTTGACCACAAAGAGCAAGTCTGCATGTAATTACCTGTTTGCGACTAGAGCTGGAAATGTAAATACATTTTTTGGAAATGTAGAGGAATCAGAGCTCAGATGGTTCTCATGGAATTCTCGCTTCACGTATTAGCGAGCTCTACATTTTTATTCTTAGTCAACATTACACCCTTCTCTCCCGCACCAAAGTATGGATCTGTGCTGGATATTTCGAAATTTGGTCCTTGTACATTGCTTCGGTGAAGAGGTTGGAACATCAAGTGAGCACCTTGCGTTCTCCACTCAACCCCCACATGTACTCCCCCATCAAATAATTAGCATCAAGAATTACGCACCGCAATATTGTGAAGACTCCTTCCTATTTTGATGCAATAATTATTAATAATTATCGCTACTCCTCATTTGTTCGCCCTAACTTACAGAAAGTCTTCGACAAATCAAATTCATAAATAATATAAATATTATGCAAAGATTTCAGAATATGTTCTAAAAGTTGTCCACTTATATCGAGTTTTTACATGAAATAAAAAGCGGCGTTTAAATAATATCACAAATAATGCAGAGCGCGACTTGATGCAATTTACTATCAATCCAACGAATATATAACCGATAATAATATATCTATCCATTTTGTTTTTTTCTTTTTCGTCCTTATGCTAAACGCCCTAACATTACAATTTCCATACTTTGGACCGTCGCAGGTACAGAGTGAGAGTGTTTTTCGAGTGGCAAGGTGGCCGAGGCACAGCGTTTGGTTAGCTTGTTGCGAGGGGGCGGCGACCAGCAGTCACGCCCCGTTCAATTATATTTTCCAAAGCTAGTTGCAGAGTTCTAAGACTCCAGAGTCGCATGTGCCTCTGAAAACACATAGAACAGCACGTTAATACCAGACTGACAGGACTTGTTTCGATCTGAGAGTACAAAATCGGAAGAGATAAACCTGCCTCTAAATCGCTTACCTGATTTCCTATTCTTAAAGCTGAAATATTTTGACGTTCTTTCTATATTATTTATTCTATCAATCATATCGTTTAAAGTCTATTTAACGTGTTACCGTTCAAAAATAAAATGCGAAAATATTAAAAGAACGCCAAAATCCACCTATGGTACACTAGTCTATGCCTATGATAAAAGAAGACTTAGAAGAAGTTAACAAAATAATTAAAACTTATTCCTTCATTAATCATATCGCTGAAAAGACAATGGCAATGTTAATTGCTCTAGTGCGCTCTATAACGCGCACCACCGAAACTCTCAATTAATTAGTAGGCGAAAAGAAAGAATTAGCGATTAAAATTAATTAAACTGAAGATGTCAATGGCAAAATCAAATAGGATATTTAACTAGTCGTTCCTGGAATTCCTTAAGAATAATAAATTATCTCCAGCCACACTGGTAAGAAGGTAATGTCAATCAGTCTGGCACATGCCGTTATCCCACGTTATTGCCACATTACAATACCACGACTTTCACAAATGTGAAATAACCATCGCAGCCTGACCCTTACATCATACCTATATATCTGCAAATTCTTACCTAAACCTCTCGCCGCCACATCAGTAGCCACAAGGATGGCAGATCTGCTATTCCGGAACTCTAAAACAATATCTCTTGTATCACAAATTACAATCCCAAAAGGTAGTATAAAAGTAAATAAAGATAAATCAAGTAAATATAAAAAACAGTATTTAGCTAAATTTTGTTTTAACAAATATAAAAAGAATTATATAAAATACCGAGATTATTACAAGAATTTAATATTATAATTTCTGTATAAATGTTTATAATTAGAAGTTTTCTAACTTTACGTATTTAAATAAAGTTAATTTAAAATAAAAAATTTCAAGACATTTATATAAAAATGTTAATATTTGCTTCTCGTATATTTAGAAAATCATAACAATAGCACTCACGATTTAATACATAATCTCTTTCTTGTTGGCTTTTGTCTCCGTGAATACCAATCGCTTGCCATCCGTATCTATTAATAGCTCTTGTTATATCATCCACTTTTCTTTTAGTTTCGACAAATATTATAGTCTTATTTTCTGGTTCATTTGAGATTTCTTCCAACAATTTCATGAGTTTACTCTCCTTTTCATATTCCTCACATACATCAACGATTTGCAGAATATTGTGATTGGCAGCCAATTGCAGGGAACCAATGTTGATTTGTATGTAATCTGTTAGGAACTCTTCCGCGAGATTACGTACTTCCTTTGGCCACGTCGCCGACCACATGAGAGTCTGACGGTCGGGACGTATTTGTTCTACAATTTTCCTAATTTGAGGCTCGAAGCCCATATCGAGCATTCTATCGGCCTCATCAAGTACTAAATATGTACATCTACGTAGATTAGTTGTGCCGCGTTCCAAAAAGTCTATAAGACGTCCTGGCGTAGCAATACAAATCTCTACGCCGCGCTCGAGGTCACGCGCCTGAGGTCCTTTTGGAGCACCACCGAAGATACATGTGTTTCGCACCTGAGAAGACATGCCAAAATCTGATGCTACTTGTTGAATTTGTTGTGCCAATTCTCGAGTTGGCGCTAAGATTAATGCGATTGGCCCATCGTTCCTGCTCAGTCTAGGTTGATGATTTATATGCACGATCGCCGGCAAGATGTATGCCAGAGTCTTTCCAGAACCCGTTTGCGCTATACCAACCATATCTCGGCCGGACAGGGCAATAGGCCAACCTTGTGCCTGGATCGCGGTCGGTTCACCAAATCCTTGTCTACGAATCTCATTGAGGACATAGTCTGGGAAGCCACCTTCTTCGAAATAAATATTGGGACCTGGAACGTTAGCCCCCTTCACAGTGATCTCTTTATTGGAACGATATGCCTCTACAGCGTGAATACTCCGTGCCATTACGTTAGGATGTGGCTGGTAGAAATCCTTTCTGAATTGTGGTAAAGTGCTCATATCCCATCGTGGTTTACGTAACCGTTCCCCAGGTTGCCGATTTTTAAAATTGTTGTTTCCAAAATTGCTGTCTCTGTTTCCGCTGCTGCCAAATCTATTGCCTCCTCCGCCTCCATCGCGTCCGCCGAATCTACCACCACCACCACGTGCTCCACCGCCACCTCCTCCTCCTCCTCGTCTATCAGAACGATCAGAGCGGTCACCGTATGCCCTTTTTGCAAACAAAATAAATCATTAAACCTTAATTCTTTAAAAAGAAAAAGAAGCAAATATCGGATTACTCTAAGCATAAATAAATTAAGGTGTCTTTTTATTTCTGCCAGATTTTTCTTTTCCATCAAATATCAAATATTCCAAATTTTAAACTTTATGCATAAAGCATAAGAAAATGAACCAATCAAAGTCTTTTATTTCTTCTATTTCTATAAAATAAAAGACTGATTGATTAATTGATTTTCTTATATTTTATGCAAAGGTCTGTACTTTTAAGCTGAACTTTTAAGGTTCTCGCGCTACTTCCTAGTCAATAGACAATTTATTCATAATATGTAAAACAATTAAAATAATAAAATGAAAAGATTACTAACAATATCTTATGCCATTATGCATAATTATTGTTATTTTATATGTTATTAAACATTTTCAAACTGACAAAATAAAAGTTGTAAGATGCTCATTTGATGTACACGCATCATCCATTTATCTGACATTAATATATTCTAGCTTTTTTTCATTGAAGAATATAAATTTTTTGTAAACTGTACGGTTAGTTTAAACAAAACTTTACGAAAACAAATTATAGTGTTTACTTTATAATTATAACGATTTTTAAATTGCTGCCTTATACAAAAGTCTCAATTTAAAAGAGAATAAAATTATACCTTCAACTTGTAATGTAAAATTCTATAAATTTAGAATTAAATTTAGAATTAAATATCTGCAAAAATGATAAAAATCAATGAAATTTTATAGATATTGATATTATTAACTTTTATATTATAGACTTATTATACTGATTTTATATTTTTCATCAAACGTGAATGTTAAAGCCGTGGCACATAGAAAAACTTAAGACTTAAGCAGTAAGCGAATTGACAAATCACAGTAGAAGTAATTGTGAAGCCAACATGTGAATTTCCTTACTACTTAAGTCTTACATTCAAGTTTTTCATTTTTTCTTTTCATGTTGAAAGAAAAAAAAAAGAAAAAATGAACCATGCAAAAAGTTCAACAAGAACAGATTTGAAGGTTTACGAAGTTTCAAAAGTGTACACTATTCAGTTATAAAAAACAGACCTAATTTTTTCCTTTTACTTTAAGGATATGTGTATGCGTGTACTTACCTATTTGCATATCTAGATTCTTTAGCAACATGCTACATATTTGTAATCAAAATTCAAAAATTATCAAACATTGAGAAAATGAGGTACTGCTATAATAAATAAAAGAATAGCAGTAAGAGAGAACGTAGAGAAAACTTGTAGATCGAATAACATTTGTTTTTTGTATCTGAATTCTTTTATATTTTCTTCTTTCCTTTTTCTAATTATATAGCTATCTCATTTTAAGTGCAAAAGGAAAAAACAAAATACAGCTACAAAAATAGATATATACTCTATTCCTAGTATTGTATATTCGACAAGTTTCTCCCAATTAGCCACGGAAAATAGAAAATTCTCTCCCTCTCTATCTCTCTTCACCCCAGAAATTCTATCATATCCGTTCTAATTAGAAAAAGATAAAGTCTAAACTCAAAATTAAAGTTAATCTATATTGGAAGAAACGGGCATCAACTAACAATGAATAGATTTATCACAAAGAAAATCTTGGCTTAGGCTTATGTAATATAATTCGCTTCTTTCTAATTTCCTAACAATCTATAGCATGCATCTATAGTTATGCATTACTAGTTAATTGCCCGTAACTTCCTGCAACTTCCTAGCGCTACGACTCATTATTTCGTTTCTTTCCTCAATAAATTTCTATACAAATGAAAATCGCGAACTCAAAGATCCTTTCGCGTGCAAGCCTCGTCTAGTGGAATCTTCCGCGATTTTTTTGCCAACGTGACGCGCGTTCGAATACATGCAAGGTAATTTCAGATTTCGAGTCGCTAATAATTTCGTTCAGCTACACAATTATATGTTTCGCGCGCATAGTATTATCCAGGTAAAGTCCATTTTGAGACGTCGCGATTTCCATTGTGAATTCTCACGATTGCGATCACGCCGAGATCGCGACAAAGGATCCGTTCGCAAAATGGCGTACAAGGGTGGACAAGTAGCAGCGTTAAACGGAAAACAAGCGACGAGAGTGAAATTCATCTCGCGTCGTCTTGCGCGAACTTACATTGCAAGGGGTGGGAATATGTCCTGCGTGCGATTTCCTTGGTAGTTACCGATAAGGGTCGAGAATCCGGACCGGGTGACGAGAACACGTTCACCCGTTATCAGACCAGCCAGCTGAAGGAACGAGGCAACAGTAGTGACGGGACGGGAAGGAGGAAGGGTGTCGGCGTCACGGCATCATGGCGACTGGCAAAAAGTAGTTCCTCCTAGTAGAAACCAGTCACGATCCTCGAATTTTGCACTTCTTTTTGTAGAAAGTATCCGAATCGAGAAATCTAAATATTTCTACTTTGAACTTCTCTCTCGATATTCGGTATGATGGAGAAATTAAGGAGCCTGAAAAAAGGCGTTCTTCGCCGGAACTGAAAGTTAGGCCAAGTTAGACAATCTCCAGCGCCATCACGTTTTAGCTATAAATACTGCGGAACTAAATGTATCGCGCCAAATTCAAACCCATAGATGTCTAACTGCGACGTTCATGCGATGTAAATTATTAAATTAAATACGATATAAATTTATAAATGTGTGTAAATATTTTACTTATTAATGCAAGTTACTAAGTTTCATTCTATTTTTTATCACGATCTACTTAATGCTACAAATGCTTTTTGCAGCATTAGAGTAACTCCTATTTTGTAACTCTTAACGACTGTAACGAAATTATAGTGCGACTTAGTTTGTAGTTGCGCAGCTCTTTTACTATATACAAAACCTGTGCAATGACAATGTAATGGTATTATAGTCGTTAAGAATTGCAGAATAGGCTCTTAGTGTCGCATTCTCTAGTATTCATTATTTGTAATATGTTGAGCGTCGAAATTGAATGCAGTATCGGCACATTCAATATTACGTGTTTACATAATATTATTAATAATTAACATAAGAAACAGAAATTAAAAAAAAATTTTTAACACGTAAATAGGATTATATATCTTTTTGAAGCTAAAAAAGGACACATGAAATTATTAAAATTTTTATTTTTTTAAAGAATTTTTCAAGTTTAAAATCGTGAAAAATAAGATTGTAAAAACTATTTCAAATCAATATTATTTAAAAAAAATTAGGAAAAATTCCAGAATGGACCAGGATGGGTGGACCAGAGGAATGTTATGTTTCTAGTTAATTTGAGTACCTATAAATAAAAATTCATTTTACTTAACTACGTTAAATGATTTTACACGTGCTATCTACATTATTTTAGCAATATGACAATAAAAAACTAATTATTGATGACTATATTCAACATAAAAATAACTTTACAACTGCTGTAAAATATAATCGGTTAATACATTCAATTGTGAAGAATTAAGAACAAAAATCGAAATATTAAGAAAAGTTACAACAGTTGCAAAACTGCTTTTTCTGCTGAAAATCTATCCAGACAAAAAGCTGCAGAAAAATAGACTAATTGTTACGTTAGATATTTTATTAGCCTTTCTTTATGCATATAAATGTATATAATTTAAAAATTTTTTAAAAATTTATCTGAATAGATCTTATTAATAAAGTTATTATGAAATGATATTCTTCATTTTTCTTGTTGAATGTTCAATAGTAGTTCATATGTATCAGAAATGCATATCTCATGCTAAGAACAGGGGAGAACTCGACTGCTTTCAAGAAAGCGAAAGTTAATTTTATTAATTCTATAACACAGACTCACACAACAAATGACACACATTAATATTTTCTTTCCTAAGAGATTCCATAGCAAGAGAAATTACAGATATGAAACAAAAACACAGTTGTTGATCAATTTTCAATATTTTCAATATTATAAATAATTAAACATAATTGACTAATTCTACCCAGCAGATTACTTATATAATAGCGAATTCGGTTATATATATCAGTAGTAAGTAGTAGTGTGTAAATTGTATTATATGAGATACTGCTGGGCCTCCAGATTATAAATTCTGGTGTATACACCAGAAACATAAATGTTTTATCAATAAAAGGTTCAGCATATATTTTACCAAATAATTTATCATGTCAAATAATTTATATAATGTGACACTAAGTGTCATATTGGTTATTTGCAATCAATTATAAATTAAAATGACAAGGATTATATGTGTAATCCTTGTCATTTTATTTAGACAGGTTTTAATCAATATCTACTTATACATCCAATTAAATTTATTACAAGAAAGCACATTTGCGAAGAACTTTCGCAGTCCCGTTGAAAAACGAATACATCTATATAATCTATCAATTGCACTTTCTTCCAACAAATTCATTGACAAGTTTTTATCACATTCCCATATAGTTCCCTACAATTCATCGGAAGTTACAATTAGAGAGACTGTTATTTAATATTATAATTTAAAACGTTTCGTTGAACAATTCAGTCAAATAAAATAAAATAGCAATTGTGTTAATATTATCGATATAAAAATTAAATGACTAATAATTTTTAATGATTTTATCTTAAAAATAATATATATAAGATACTATAGAAATAAATTAAACAATTCAAATTAAAAAAAATTAAAGTTGTTATATAAACATCTTTAATCTAAATATTGCACACGAGTGTGATGCAAATATCGTGTAATTTTTCACTGTTTCACTACTATTTATAACAGTGGATAAATAACCTTTTTTATAAAAATTTATAAAACGATTATTTATCCGCTAATATTAATAAAATATGATACGTTATAAACGTTAATAACGAGATTGATGTATAATCAGCATGTATATATATATATATATATATATATATATATGTACACATACTGCTTGCAGAAAAAATTCTGTAATATATCGTAAAACTTATAAATAACATTTAATTATTATAAAATAGAGCTTAAAACTGCTTAAAGAAAAAAAGAAATACTCGAGCTTTTTTTGAATAATTGCATTCCAATATAGAAATTTACATTCTTCTGTTCTTATAAATATTAATTAATATATTTTAAATAACAATAACTTGCAAAATAAAATTACAATTGCATTAAAGTGGCGCCAAAGTTTCTTTGGTTTTCTTTGGTTTACTCAGTGCAAATTCGACATATATGCAAACGGATGGACATTACATTCAATAAACTTACAATTGTTGAGTTGCAAAGTCAATTAATCGTTGTTCACTTGATGTACGATATAGAATGTAATGTATACTATCATATCGATATTTTTATTATTATGCTGCATAACTTATATTCATTTTCTGTATATATCTTTTTTTCATCTATTATAACTTTAACAGGCTCTTATCTGCATCCTGTCGAATCTCACTATAACTAAACGTGACACATTTTACCTAACCATTGAATTGTTACGTGCTATCAATTATCTATTAAAAAACAGAATTAATACGTGCTATCAATCATCCATTAAAAACAGAATTAATAAGTTGTGCTTCTGTATGGATAACCACTTCCGTAATTATCGCCACCTCCATAATTTTGAGGCATACTTCCTTGTCCATAACTTCTTTGCGTGCTATATCCATATGTCGTATTCTGGCTCAAAGAAGTATTCTGTTTCATATTATAATTACTATAATTACTATAATCCGTTCCCGAATAAACATTTGAAGAAGGCTGATAAGAGGTCCCGCTGCGAGCAAGGCCTCTTCCTCTTGCTGAACCACCTCTTCCTCTATCATTATTGCTTCTTCGGTTATTACTCCTTTCAACGCCATTAACACCAGAAGAACCGCCGAAACGTTTCACACCTTATCATATAAAATATATGAAATAATCGAGTGAACTTCTAGCGATTATGATCACTACTATCAAGTGCCCATAAAATGAACTTTTTCTTTCCTATTTATGATATACTATTAGAGTGAGAGCAAAGTTTACTTTGTGTAAGAACCATTAGAATAAAATATAAATTTGGATATTTAATTCTAAACTAAAACATACTTCTGCTGAAATTTCCCGCTTTGGCCATCTCTGCCATTTCACTGAGACGCGGATTGACATTCTGTCCCGCCTCTCGTAAAACTTCTATCAAGTCTCCAGCATGTTTCATGTTGTGACTTGTGAAAAACGCATATGCCGTTCCGGTCTGTCGCCTACGTCCAGTTCGACCAATTCTGTGTATATAATCCTCCGATGAAGATGGATAATCGAAATTTATCACGTATTTCACATCATCCACATCTGTGAAGTAGTAGTCACGAAAAATGTTATTAATAATATTATATTGGTCATATAAAACAAAATCTCGATAAAACTAAAAAAAAATCTGTAATTTATATATATAAAATTATTATATATATATGTATATGTATATATATATGTGTGTGTATATGTGTGTGTGTGTGTGTGTGTGTGTATTATTTTATAAATTTTCTGAATTCAAAAACTAAATTGATATTCCTTTAATTAAACATATTACTTATAATATATTAATGCATGTGTATTCATGCATTAATATATTATATAGATATTGTCAGATATTAATAAAGAATGATGTTTGAAAGAATAAAAGAAAAGTATATTTATAATAATAAGTGTTAAATAACTTAAATGCATATTGAATAAAATGCTACATTTTGGCAAAAAATTATTGACATTAATTTCCAGATAAATTCAGTCAATAAAATAGATTTAGATACCCACCTTTTGTTTGAAAATTCCGATGTGAAATCAGCAAGAACGACCCCGTTTGCTTTTAAAGTGGGGCAATTCTGATTGCTTTCTTATCGTAATATATTGGCGGCCTAGAGATTAGACAGACACAGCGGTTGTGTCTGGTTTGGGATAGAGGCAGCAATTTAGGGTTTAAGCCTGAGTGCATTAGTTTTGATAGGCACTGTGTATGATCATTTCTTAAAGTTAAAGTTAGAGGCACTGGATAACAAATTTAGCAATTGCACTTTTTAAGTTTTCATATTGCAATTACAAATTTATATGTTTATAATTATTAATTCACATATTTAAAACTTGCTTAAAGAAAACCCATTTCATTTTTTAATTACTACAAGTAATATTTGAATACACATATATTGTGATTGTCATGTTATTTAATGCATTGATGATTGATTAGTGCATTAATGGTCATTATAAAATCTACTTTGCTATTCCATAATGAGAAAATTAAGACAGAAGTTAAATCGCATATAAATCTAGCTTTCCATTTAGAAATTGTTATAATATATAAGCAAAGGAAAATAAAATAATCACTGTGTCTGCCCAATACTGGCAGTACACCGCGTTGAGTTAGGGTACTCTGTGCCTCTGAAAAAGAAAAGCAGACAGACTTAGTGGTAGCTTGTGTGCATTTTCAGAACCTTGATCTTACATGTATATCATTATCAAAATTAATAACTCTTCAACACTGAAACTAGTCATATACCAATTAATACAGTTATAAATTAAACACTGAAGTATGTAGCAAAAACGTTTCTATGACTTTTATATGAAAATAAAAAATACAGATTTATATACAACAAAAATGGGATTACAATTAAAAAAAATATTTACATAAAAAAACAATAAATCAACAAATTATTAAAAAAGATTGTTTGACACATCTGTAATCGCAGAACAAAAAAATTGCAGAATGAAAAAGGCATAAATCAGAAAAACGTCAATTTTTACATGACTCTATAATACAATCGAGACGAATATGATAAAAAAGTTCCAATGCATCACACATTGCTACATACACAGCTGTCGGCTGGCCTCACTCTAACAACGCATCATCCGGCTAATCCAATAAGTGTTGCCAATACCCAGTTTCACCGTGACTTTCTTAGTGTCTCACCTACACCAAAACATTGCTGAATAGAATTTTACATACCCAAGCCTCTAGCAGCTACATCAGTTGCGACTAAAATCGGCGCTCTTCCACTGCGGAATTCTTGTAACACATGATCCCTTTCCTGCTGGTTTTTATCACCGTGAATACATACAGCTTGCCAGCCTTCGCGTCTAATATTTCTCGTGAGATCATCCACTTTACGTTTAGTTTCCACAAATATAATAGTCTTATTCTCTTTTTCAGTATCAATCTCTTGAAGCAATCTATACAGCTTCGAATCTTTCTCATACTCTTGACAAACATCAATGATTTGAGTAATGTTATGATTGGCCGACAGAGTCAAAGAACCGATATTGAGATGAACGTAATCTGTCAAGAAATCCTCTGCAAGTGCGCGAACTTCCTTAGGCCATGTCGCCGACCACATTAGCACTTGCCTATCGGGGCGTATCTGTTCAATTATTTTTCGTATCTGAGGTTCGAATCCCATATCAAGCATACGATCGGCTTCATCGAGAACTAGATACGTACACCTAAAATTAATGAGTAAAAGAATATTTAAATTGTGTAAATTCATATTATTAATTTACAGGTAATTTTGATTTATCAGTGAATTTTTATAGATATACATACCTACATAAGTTTGTAGTTCCTTTTTCTAAGAAATCTATAAGTCTACCTGGAGTAGCAATGCATATTTCAATGCCTCTCTCCAAATCGTGTGCCTGTGGTCCTTTTGGAGCCCCGCCAAAAATACACGTATTTCTTACAGCCGCAGTCTCTCCAAAGCTATTAGCTACTTCTTGAATTTGTTGAGCTAATTCTCTGGTTGGAGCTAAGATCAAGACAATTGGTCCATCACCAGTATTTATGCGCGGTTGATGTATGATATGCACAATTGCAGGTAAAATATACTGAAAAAAGAAAAGAAAATAATCTAATACAAGCACATCTTACATATACAAATACATCTTTAAATCATATATTTCCCCGATATATTAATCAACATTTTATTGAAATTATATAAAGTATATATGTAAAGCTATTTAAATAATTGGACAAATGGGAATAGGAAACGAATAAAATATTCTAAAATTCTCTCATTGGTTACATATTTATTATTATATTATATATCTATTTATTATTGTATTAAATACACTTCTAATTCTGCTTACTCCAAGTGTCTTTCCAGAGCCAGTTTGAGCGATTGCAACAAGATCTCTACCGCTAAGTGCAATAGGCCATCCTTGAGCTTGAATTGGAGTAGGCTGCGAATATCCTTCTCTACGAATACCTTCCATTACGTAAGGTGGAAAGTTTCCCTCCTCGAAATATTGTATGGGATTAGGAATATTGTCACCCTTCACAGTTATTTCTGCATTCTCTCGAAAATGATATACTTCTTCGTTAGATCTAACTCAGAATTAAAATCGTGAACACATTTATTGTTTGTATTAAATTTAATATCACTAATAGTATTAATTAATACCTGTTCCTGACTGCGAGATGCTCTATATAAAAATCTTTGCGTATTGGTTCCAAAGTACAAAGATCCCAGTTTACTTTCCTTAGACCGCCACCAGGTTGCTTTCCTTTCAATCCCCCTCGTAAATTATTGGAGTTTCCTCTAGGTGTGCCAAACCTGCTACCACCACGTCCATTATCGATGCCGCCTCTGCCAGTACTTGTTCCTATCTTCGCAGTACCACCACGACGACCCCTACTACTTTGATCTCGGTCACGAGTATACCTACGAGAAATTTAAGAATGATTTATAAAATTATACATTTTCATGTACAAAAATATATAATAATCTTTATTTAATAAAATATAGGCTTTCCTGATAAAAATTTTAAGTTTAGTTCAGTTTGCTTTTAGTAGTATGCAGAGTTGGACATTTAAAGTATTACAAGTTGTTATCTCTGAAAATATGTATCAAATTAAAAATACGTTCAGACAAAAGTTGTGTACGATTTCAAAAGGAATAAATAATAAAATCAATTTTTTTAATCGATTTTTCAAAGTCATGCAAATTATCTCCACTTTTTTTTAATAGAATGATATATTTTTTTATGTAATATTATTCCTTTACTAATTTGTGTACAAAAGTATTAAGAAATATCAAAAAATTAATCATTTACGGGATATATTATACATATCCCGTAAATGATTAATTTTATTTTGGTACATTTCGATATAAAATATAAAATACCTCGTATAATTATTGATTTTTAAATATACTTTGATACCTTTATGCATAGAATAATGAATTAATTGATGTAAAAAAACATAGCTGCTTTTCAAAAATAATATGTAATTACATAGCTTGTAACACTTTAAATGTTTCACTCTAACTTTGAACAATAAAAAATATTTGAATTACAATAAAACATTGAATTTCTATAAAGAATAAATATAAAAATTTATATATAGTACATATAAGGGAATTTCTCGTTTTAATATAAACTAATATATTAATTAAAAGGGATCAATCGCCAATCGGATTTGCCGATCCGAAAGTATACGCCAATCACAGGCAATTCATTATTTGATGTTGCGTTATAGTTGCTGGTCATGTTTTTAACAAAAGCCGATGAAACCACAAAGATATGAGAGATTATAAGAGTCAATCGCAAGGTTAGGTTAGGTTAAAAAGATGCTCGCTATTTTTCTAACCTTTGAACTTTAAATATTCGTCAAGCATGTTATTTGAAAAAAAATATAAACGATTTTTTATTTGATTTCACGAAAATGGAGAATTCAAAATTATAATATAAATGTTTTTATAACAATTTGATCACTTTTACTACATTGATATATACTTGTAAATCTTTTATTTATGATTCTTTTCTTTTATTTATGATCCTGTCCTCGAAATCTGAAATGTTTTATTTCGTAATAAGATAAGTGAAAGTGCAGCTAAAAATATGAATATTTTATTATTTCTAGACTTCATTTTTTAATTTTATTAAGTCTACAAGGAGCAAAGTTTCACAATATAAATACTTGAGAATTGATTAATAAAATTATACATTTAAATTATTTTAAAACCAATTTAATAATAGATATGTTTGAGAGAATGCAGACTTATGCTACATATAAAAAAATATAATTAATTTCATTTTTTATGATATCAAAAAATATTAGATACATGAGGAAATTTTATCTCAATAAATACGTGATT
>NW_017259332.1:432272-435012 GCF_001594045.1 Atta colombica | reverse complement strand
TACTATAGTACATGTATATATAGTAAGAGATACCTGTTGTATGTGTATGTTAGGTGAAGTAGGGAACTGTCGGTTACTGTCAAGCAGTCAAGTCACTCTACTGACTAAGTGCAACATAAAACTAGCAGAGTCATCATCGTTTCATCATTCGAAAAGACGATTTTGAAGCTCAGAAAAGATGCCTGAAATAAATCCAGAAGTACTCAAAGTATTTGGCTTTTGGAGTAGCATATTGCTTCTGAAACTGCTGGCGATGATGCCGTTAACTGCACGACAGCGAATAAAAAAAAATGTAAGTAAAATAATCATACAAGATAACCATATATTATATATGTATAATATATGTATTCATATGTTATATTATGTGAATATTTTTCATATAAAAACGTCTCTAATTAAATTGCAAACATAAAATTTTGATGCCATCTGTCATTAACATCACTGTTACTAAATTTGAAACAGTAATTTAAATTCCCAAACAAAAGTTATTACATTTCTTTTATCTCTATAAACATATACAAGCTGTTTCCTTTAACTCGAACATTTAGAACAATTCTATTGTTTTTAATAATACGACAAAATACATATTTAAAAAATTATTAATTTGCAATATTATATTATAAAAGAAGTTTTTCTCAAGATAGTAAATTTTTTAAATGGAATTTTTTAAATGAATATGATTTTTTTACATAATATTCTTCTAGTTTTGCATATTAAAAATAGATATTAAAGCAGAATTATAAAAAAATCATAGTTCATAAGAGATCTTATACTTTATTCTGATAAAATGTATCAAACATTTTTTACACACACACACACACACACACACACACACACACACACACACACACACACACACACACTGTATTAACACTTTTATGTATAGAATAAATCATGTATGTAAAGAAAATACATAGTTGTTTTTTAAAAGAGATATATAGTTGCATATTGCAAATTGCATATTCTGCAAAAATAACTATATTTTCTTTATAGCAATTAATTCCTCTCATTATTCTATAAGTATTAAGGTATATAAGTATGCATATAAATAATAAGGTACAAGTAATAAGATACAATTATCAAAAAATGAATAATTTATGAAATATTTATATTCATATCATTCATGTCAAATTATGTCAGAATAAAATATAAAATATCTCGTTAATTATTAATTTTTTGATAACTCTAATATTTTTATACGCAGAATAATTAAAAAAATCATAGGACTTATTTAAAGTTTTATTTCATAAAAAAAAAAATAATCTTGAAATTTCAAAAAATATGAGTTTGGAAAAAATTTGTTGTTTATTGTAATATAATATTTACTTTTTTGAAATAATTTTTTTTCTTTGATATTTTGTTGAATCATTAAAAGCAACAAATATTCTAAATAAAAATTATGTGGGTTAACTCTATCCAAATCTATTTTTAGAAGATTCTAAATATTCGAATTTAATAAAGAATTTAACAAAGAAACACTTTGTATATATTTTCTTCTTTAACTAAATAAACAAGAGAATTGATCTTATCGATTGTATTCCGATATTCACTGCCGAAAATCTATAATGCATGGAATGCATACTACAGATTCTTAGCTCTGACAGTGAATTGAGAACGCAGCCATCGTGACCTGTTTATGTCAGAATTTAGAACTAGAATGAAATTGATTATGACCAATTGTTGTAGGCATTCGCAAATCAAGAGGATATGATGCACTCAGGTAAAGGCAAGGTGGTTTATGATGATCCAGACGTGGAGCGTGTACGCAGAGCACACTTAAATGATTTGGAGAATATTCTCCCATGGTTCATTGTCACATATCTCTGGCTAGGAACAGGACCTTCGCCATGGTTGGCCAAAATTCTTATTCGAACCTTTGTACTTGCTCGCGTAGCTCACACTGCATCATACGTATTTTTGCAACAACAACCTACGAGAGCGATAGCTTTCTTCGTGGCATTTGGAATTACGGGCTACGAAGCAGTTAAGACATTAATGTATTATTCCTAAGGTTTACATAAATATTTTTTGAAGCAATCGAATTTGAATATACGTGAGATAAATATAATAATTATATAACAAGCTGTATATTGATGTTCTTTTGATATTTAAGAATAAAAAATTTTTCATTGTATATCTACAGATCATATTTTATTGAATTTCTGAAAATATATTGTATAATAAAATCAAAAAACATTGTTATATGTCTAGAAAGAAGTATAAAGCAAATAGGTAGACTGATCTAGTATTAAACATCTAAATTAAAGTCTCTTACATTTTTCTTTATAATTTCATCTACAGAGAATATTTTATTGATATTTTATTACTGTAAAAGTACATATGTGTGTGTTGTGTGTGTGTGTGTGTGTGTGTGTGTGTGTGTGTATAATATGATAGAATAAAAAACATTATCATATACAAAAAGTAAAAAATAAATAAATATAGACTGAACTAGTATTGATTAAATATTCAAATTAAAGATTTTTACGTTTCTCTTTATAATTTCATTCACAAAAAATATTTTACTAAATCTAAAAATATATGATATAATCAAACATAATGTTATCATATACATAATAATAATGTTATCATATACAAAGAAATATAAAGTAAATAGATATAAATCAGTGTTGATTAAATATCTAAATAATTAAGACATATTTTTCTTTATATAATTTCATCCATTAAAAAATATTTTACTTAACCTGAAAATATTATAGAACCTATTATATAATAGAAT
>NW_017259332.1:426486-432172 GCF_001594045.1 Atta colombica | reverse complement strand
TATATATAAATGTATGTATATATTCATATATATTTTTTTAACAACTCTATTATTTGTCAAAATAAATTCTTATAAAGAACAATAGCAATTTCCTGTCTCATCACTTTTCTTTTCTATATATGTGTATACAGAAAACAGTCATGGAATCACCAGTTTCGATCGAAAGCGACAATGAGATACAATAAAGATAAAAGCATGATTTGTCGCGAGCGGATAGCCGCGGTAAAAATTCACCACAAGTCTATTCGATCGTGTCACGAATAGTCAAGAGAGAAAAATCAATTTCCAAGCAGTCAATATTAGCCTTATTATCGATCGACGGTCGCTGAACGCGATGGAACTGCCCATCGCATACGGGGCGTTTATTCCTCTGCGAACAGTCTTGCAGACGTCCTGGGCGTTCCGCAGGACGTCTCGTCGTCGGACGCGATCTATTCATGACTCACACAAAGCTGTCATTGCGTACTTACATCGGGAATCTTGGGTATCCTTTCCACGGACGGTTTCAGGAGGAATCCGGTCTGATCCGATCGACGTCGACTCGTAACGTCGACGAGCGACAGGGGGACGCAAACTGTTCGGTTGGACTTTCGAGGAACCACTCTCGCCGGAACTTTGGCGATCTCACGTTCCGGGACTCAGTGCGACCATGCGATGGAATTCGTATCGCGAATTCAAGAGTGGTACCTAGGAAGTCGTGTCGCCCGCCACCGGCGATCCGGAATTAATGGAAACTTCCGCAAAGTAGTTCCGCGTTCCGGTCGTTGTCATGGCAACCAGCGGCGGAGGGATACACGAATCTTCTGTCCTCGTGGGGGAAAAGACTTCTCTTCCCTTCCCCCTCCTCTCCCGGTCGTCGAAATCCATACTGTACGATGATCCACGATGATTCACGATGATCGTCGATCGTGAAAAAAATGGCGGCACCGTGCCGGCAAAGTCCGCTGTCACCTCGGAATTAGAGAATCGTTATGCAATACAACGTCAATGCAACGTGGTGAAATAAGAACTGAAAGGAACGACTATTTTGTGTCACAAAAAATAATGAACGTGCATGATGTCTGAATAAAGAATCTCAGACGTACAATCTCTGTGTTGTACGATATGCTTATAAAAACCTCTGATTTTGAGGAAATTCATAATCTAAGGTAAAATATTTCACAGAAAACATATTTGTAACGGTCTCTTCAATAAATTTAATTTAATATATTGAGAGATTTTTATCAAGCCCTTTTATTTCTTGTATTGTTACTTTTAAGTTAGGAAATCGTGATATTTAAATTTTTGCATATATATTTGAATCGAGACCATAAGTATGTTCAGGAAGATGCTATTAGAACTGTATCATTCTTTCCTTTTATGTTTAATAAATGGTGAGGATAGAATGGCACAGTGTTAATAATGTCTCATCAAATATACTCCAAATGTGGAAATTACAAAAAACGAAAGATTTAATGCCAAAATAATTATAGAAGAATAATAATTGTATTGTAATCGATATTAATCTTCGTACGATCAAGAGAAATTTATTCTTTATACTTTCCACTCTTAAGAGTCGTAATTACAGAGAAAAAGTGTAACATGGACTAAATAGTATAAAAAATTTAGCTAAAAAAATACACTTGTGAAACCACAACATTATTGTGATTAATTTAATTTTAACAATGCTGACGAAAATCTCAACTTAAGAATTCGCGCGTTCAGAGTCCACCATGTCTACATCTGTTATGGTTTGTTTTTTTCTGCTGCAGAATGAGGTTCGACGAAGGACTCTTGTCGCATGTCTTTGCGATCGCATTACACGCTTGAAACTTGACAATTACACGTTTCATGCAGGATTGCACCGAGGCCTTCATTCTGGAGCCAGTACATGTCCAGTATATGTCCGAGTCACCGCTACCATGAACGGAAGAAGAATGATAAGGTTATCTAAGCGTAGGTTCCTCAATTCGTGTTATTATTTATCGCAATAAGTGTTCTTGGATAACGAGACACATATGAACGGATAAGAGCGAGTTCAGACAGAGAGACCGGTAGGCTGCTCCGTTCTTTCCTTCTACGATGACGGAACACGAGCAAAACGCGATGTTCGTCCGGGTGGCGTCGGCGTTCTTTTACGGCCTGTCATCGTTCATGATAACGGTCGTCAACAAAACCATCCTCACATCATACGCCTTCCCGTCCTTCCAAGTGCTGGGGATCGGCCAGATGCTCGCGACGATACTGGTCCTATTCTTCGCCAAGAGGCTGCGCTATGTCGAGTTCCCTAATCTGGAAGTGACGACCTTCACCAAGATATGGCCGTTGCCACTGATATACATCGGCAACATGATATTCGGCCTGGGTGGCACCAAGCAGTTAAGCCTACCAATGTTCACCGCCCTGAGGCGATTCAGTATCCTCATGACAATGATCGCTGAATACTACATCCTCGGTATCAAGGCGCGCCTGTCCATACAGCTGAGTGTTTATACCATGATCCTAGGCGCAGTGGTAGCCGCACTCAACGACCTTGCCTTCAATCTCGAAGGCTATGTCTTTATTCTATTGAATGATTTCTTCACCGCTGCTAATGGTGTATATATGAAGAAAAAGCTAGATTCTAAGGAATTAGGAAAATTTGGACTCATGTACTATAATTCTTTGTTTATGCTTGGCCCAACGGTCCTGATGGCCTGGTGGATGGGCGACATAGATCTGGCATTAGAGTTTCCCAATTGGACAAATCCACTGTTTATTCTGCAGTTTGTATTGTCGTGCATAATGGGTTTTATCCTGTCATACAGTACACTCCTCTGTACACTGTATAACTCCGCGCTGACAACTACTATAATTGGATGCCTGAAAAATATATGTGTGACGTATCTCGGTATGGTGATCGGCGGAGACTATATATTTTCGTTGTTGAACTTTGTAGGATTAAATTTAAGTGTGATAGGTAGCTTAGTATATACTTGGGTAACGTTTCGTAAAAGAGAGAGTCTGCAGCCAAAATACACTTTGTTGACTGAATCTCAAGCCAGTAGGATACAAGCCATATGATTGTAAGTTTTTATACTATAAGAACATGATGCTGTAACTTGTATAATATAAATCGTTGTACAAATTAAGAACAGATCGTTAAGATGTTCCTTTCTTCTGAATGATGATAGGGTGTTGTGTATATGACAAATAACTGTTATGAATATTTCTGTTCCTCGTATCTTAAGATGCTTTTTAGTTTACCCAAGTTAAAAAGCATAAAATAATATCGACAACCTGACTGTAATATGTACCAAAGTAAAATTGTCTTGTTACCAGATAAATATTAATTACAAAAGCAGATCAATTAGAGTTGCCATAAAGTTAAATATATTAATCTATATATGCACTAATCTGTACATATTTGACAGATATTTTAATGGAAATAAATTTTATTTATTAACTGACAACACGGTTTCAAATCTTCTTACTTTCCTCACTCGGTTTCAGGCCGTTTCGCGACCGCCTGCGAGGCGTTTCTGGAGGACTATGCCAAGCACCATGTACCCCTATCCCCCCTGCAGCGTGTGCTTCTCACGATGGGCTCGGCGGCTATATCGTTGGCGAATCCGTATCGAGGTGATATGATAGCGTGTTTGGGAGAAACTACCGGTAGAAATGCTCTCATGCATTGTCATCAACAAATGAAGAATACGAATGAGGGTCAACGTATACTCGCGCAAAAACCACGCATAAATACGTCCACCGTCGACCTTTCTTACCTCAAAGACCTGCCGCTTGGGACTGTAGGCAGAACGTATCGCGATTTTTTGGATGACAATGTAAGATGAATCTTACCATCTGCGCAGAAAAAAATATTAACAGTCAATGGTAGTCTAATTGAAAATAGCTTTGTTAATTCAATGACAGTATTAATAGAAAAAACATGCCATGCTGTTTTAATGAAATATTTCATTAATTAACTTTCATTGAATTAACAAGATTATTTTCAATTAGACTACTGTTGGTAAGTATTATTAATAACATCTTTTTTTTTCCTGGAGAACAATCACAAATGTGAGTTTTGCTGAACGAACTATATAATTGCAGAATGTGTCGCCCGACGATAGACCTACAGTGCAATTTGTCGATGATATCGAGCTGGCCTATGTGATGCAACGATATCGAGAGGTGCACGATATTTTTCATGCTATGCTTCTAATGCCGACGACGATGCTAGGAGAGGTAGCAGTTAAATGGATAGAGGCTTTACAAATGCATTTGCCGATGTGCATAACTGGCGCAATATTTGGAGCTAGTCGATTACGTTCTAGGTAAACCTGTGAGCTGCTTTGTAAGATAGCCTATAATTCATTAATATGTCATTATTATTTTGTATATTATGTAACATTTCAGACAGAGGCAATTATATTTAGATCATTATCTCTTATGGTCTATAAATACCGGATTGAATGCGAAGTTCTTGCTAGGAATATATTTCGAGGAGCGCTGGGAACAGTCCCTCGAGGATTTTCATAAAGAAATGAATATCGTATGTCTTGTATGAATTATGATTTAAGAGTAAAGATTATAATTGCTAATCAACTTATAAAAAATTATTAGTTATTTAATTATTAATAATAATTATTATTATTATGTGAAAAATAAAGTTTTAGTTTCTCTGAAGTTGAAATGCTTTTTGTCAATATTAAATAAATCTAAAGAAATTACTAATTCTTAAACATACACATAGATTATAAATCGGATCTGCGTTTGAAAACAATACGCAGATGATTGATATTACAAATTTGATTTAATTAAACGTTACATCTGTTATAAACATATATAATCTAAAATTGTACGTTTACCATAATCGTTATTATCGTCGTTGTTTCCAATAATCGTAATTGTGATTCTCATCTTTTGCTCTTTTGCTCCTTTTTTCATCGTTTTTTTTAGGTAATATTATTATGCATGGGGTGTACCTTAAAATGGAAGTGCTTTAGAAATCTAATTATAATCATTTTACAACAAAATATTCATATAAAGTTACATCTTGAAACGCATCCTTTCTGAATTACTATTATTTGGCACACAAAAATTGCTTGAATATAATCTTATTCTTAAATTAAGAAAGAATTAATAATGTGATTCGTTAAAGAGCACTCTCGTTCCAAATACATCCTGAATTATTTCCGAATAAAATTGGAAATGACTTAGCTTAAGAGATACATATATATAAGAAAGGATATATATGAAGATTACTTCTATTTAAAAATCTTGCGCCATTGCGAAATTTGATTAAAGATCAAAACGATCTGCCTTCTTCCTAAGATAGACAAGCTGAATCGATCAAGGAGTACATCGTGATATTATTTCATAAAATAAGTACATATAAATAGGTGAGCAAAACTGATTGTCATTCTTCGACGTAATTGAATATTACGCTCATTTATGCTGATTTTTTTACTTATAATATTATTTCGGTTACATGCAACGAATTCTGACGATCATATAAAGTTTTCAGCCGACAAAATGCGTCTAAAACTTTGCGCAAAATCTGCAATAAACTCGAGCAAAATTGCAACAAGTTTCGTTGAAAAGCTTGTTCACATCGTCATTTTACTGCGTTCGGCTATCTAGACAATAGATATAGAAGAAATGGAACGATATTTTTTAACAGTAAAAACGATAATGAGTATCACATATGTATATCATATATATA
>NW_017259332.1:420974-426476 GCF_001594045.1 Atta colombica | reverse complement strand
ACACATAATATATATATATATATATATATATATATGTGTGTATAAGCGTAGGAAAGATATGTAAAGTAATTAATTAGTAAATAGATGAATCTCTCTTGCTCGCGAAATCACATGTTTCTCGCGGAATACTGATTGTTACGGAAATAATCATTGAAAGATTATTCTTAGATTATTCCTCTTGACATGCGTAGAAGATTATACGAGAAACTTGCGATTATACGCCGCATTGAATTTTTATCATTACGTTATTAGCCTACACTTACTTATATAATCAAAATTAGATAAATCTAGTTGAGCAGTAATTTTAGTGGCCAGAGAGCATCCCACATTGTCGTGTTTAGGCATTTACGACTTCTCGAATCGACTTCAATTCGCGAATTAATTCGAGTCACCTGCGATCAAGAAAGAATTCAGGATGCTTCTTAGCTGATTGTAATCAATTTGGTCCGCGCCGCCGCTGCTGCTGGAGCATGGATCGTTTTTCGTATTCTCTTTCGGCAGAGATGCGTTCGCATTTGCGCACACTTAATCCAGAGTCAGCTTCTTGAGGTAGCAGTAAATCTCCTGGAAACTGGGTCGATCCTCCACAAGTTTGCACCAACATCGCAGCATCAGCCGGTACAGATCATCCGCGCAGAACATCGGCTGCTCGAGAATTCGCGGACATTTCTTCTTACTGCCATTGTCCAATGAGTACCATAGGCCACAGTTTTCTAATACCTGTTCTGAGGTCATGTCGGCGTACGGTACGTCTTCGCAGCGCGTTAACACTTCCCAAATCGTCACGCCATATGACCAAACATCGGATGGACAGCTTCGTTTTCCCTAAACATAGACGAAAAGTATTATTCTCAATTTAATTTAAATATTATCTACAAAATTTTCGAATAAAATAATCAAATGTCTCAATTTTTTGAACGTTTTTTTTTCTCTCTCCAAACAATCCTTTAGAATATATTTTATATTATTTTATTTTCATTAAGATAAATGCTTTTTATATATTTTCACAATTTTATTTTTTATTCTACATTTACATTGTATTAGGGGGTGAACTTAATTTCTGCCGTTTTTTCATCTCCAAAATTGATTTGTTTCGAATAGAAGATGAATGAATACTTTAATCAAAATAATTTCCTCCATTTTCTACTACTTTTTCCAATCTCTCCGGTAATAGAGCAATCCCACAACAGTAGAACGCGGTGTCTTTCGTGGCAATCCATTCATTTTTGGACTTTTTCGTAACTGGAGAAATGCATGTTGCATCGACCGAAAAAAATGATAATTCGACGGTGCCAAGGAGAGCACTAGATGAATGGGACTTTCCATTCAAGCTCTAGAAGTGTCTGTTACGCTTTTCGCAACATCCGGTCAAGCGTTATCATGCAACAAAATGATTGCATTGATTGTTGGCTATAAATGGTCTTTTTTGCATCAACTCATTACTCAATTAGCATAATTGCCGTTGATAGCTGTAATGGTTTCATTTGGATGCAACAAATCGTAATACAACACACCCTCCTAGTCCCACCAAATGCAGAGCAAGGTTTTAAATCTGCGAATATTCTTCGGCGTTGAAGTGGATGGTTGAGATTCACCCCTCTGCTTGGCATTATAAAAATAAATCCATTTTTCATCACCAGTCACGATGCGCCACAAAAGCTCTTTTTTCTTTGCCTGGCAAGTAAAGAGGTCGTAATAGACAAACGATTCAAAATGATATTTTTTTACAACTCATGTGGTAGCCATATCCCTTCCTTATGAATCTTTCTCATGACATGCAAACGTTTTGAGACGATCCTTAGAGTAACATTTAACGCTTTCGACAATTCTAAAAGCGTTTGAACTCATGATTCTCATCGAGCAATTCTTGCTGCTCGACATCTTCAAATTTTTTTCGGCTGTTCTTTGTCTCTCACGTCAAAATCATCGTTTCGAAAGCGTTCAAACCAAACTCTACATGTTCTTTCCGATGGGGTTTCATCACCACACTTCGATAATAAGCGATGCGCTTCAGCTGCGGTTTTCTTGAGGTCGAAGTAGTGTAGAAGCACATGTCGGAAAAACAGCTTATCGCAATTCATTTTCAATCGATTGGAAAATCTCTTTGGCGTCGAAAAATCTAACTTGTAAGGATTGAATCACTTTAAGCGATATCTAACTACAAAACATACGATTTCCGTCGAAACTTGCCAGCATTGGAGAACACGCTCTAGCAGCGAGCGACAGGAATTAAGTTCACTACCAATATTATCTTCTTTTACTTTCGCTAAGATTATTCGCTAAGATAATTATTTGTTCAAAATATAACAGATTTATTTATTATCACATTTTATCTATTATGATTATCTATTACTGATAACAAATTATTTAAAAAGAACTGATTGTAATGGCGATATCAAATGCGATGATAAATTATATTTCCTGTTTACACACTGACATTTTTTAAACATACGGAATCATCGCTACTTGTTTACTATCTGAAAAATTATTGCTATTGTTTTTTACATTGAATTGAAATTTATTTTTCCTTTTTTATTGTTTTTAATTAATGTAACCGATTTATTCTGATTATGTTTATATGTATTGTATGATTATGTTATTAGTATTATACATTGAAAATGATCGGAGTCAAATCATTGTTTTAACTTTTATACAGCGCTACTTTTATGTTTATTACATTTTATTAGTGTATATTAATATATTAAATATATTAAATCTATTATTTTTGGCTCGTAGCCCTTTGAACATATTTCATTTAATTTTATATTATTTTATTTGAAAAATGAAATATATATGACTGAAGATTGGAGTAAATAAGATTATTTTCTTTTTTGAAATCTATTTAATTAAAAAAGAAACAATTACTGATAAGACCGCTTCCCATGCCATCCAACGTAATGGTATCTTCGCATAGCATTCGTCGAAATAATATTCGCTGTCATATTTACTGCAGTACATGGCCTGATCAGATACTTTAATCAGCAAATCTTTACAAACAATGCAATTCCTACAAAATATATTGACACATGTAAAATATACGTACGTAATATTATCACAAAATATATAACGAATGTATTGTTACCTGGCTGCTAGATCGCAATGCGGTACGTTCAAACTTTCAAGGTATTTCATACCTGAAGCGATTTGCGTCACCAAATTCAACGAGCACTCGTAACTGCGGAATTCATTATTTTGTGAATACTTTTGGAGAAAATAGACGAAATCTTTGATCGAATTGTTATGCAATCTTACTTTATCGGTGTATCATGATTTTTTAGAAAACTTGATAGATCCCCGAGTTCTCCATATTCGAAAATGGCACTAAAAGGCTCCTCCTCAACGATCGCGATTATCCTAGCGATATTGATATCCTGTATTTCAGCCAAGGTATGCATGTCATTCATAAAATCTTCCCTAAAATGATACATATTCGTATACAATTCAAGAGCTTTACAGAAACTCAAACAAAATGTAATATCATTAAACAAAACTACTTTTACCTTAAAGAATCAACTACGCCGCGCCATAAGGATCGAACTATAACTACTTGACGATTTTGAAGGATGCCTAGATCCGGATTTTGTATGCCTTTTGCTTCGCATAAATGAACCTAAATAAGATGCACATCTTTATATTAAAAATTCTAAAAAAATTAAACAGCAAAGATATCTAAAAAACATCGGAGAAAGAGGATGCTTTTAAAGCAATTTATGTTCGGAACAAGTCAGAAATAAGTGAACTTAAATGAGAGAACTTAAATAAAACTTCACTTTTCAAATAAAAAATTAAAAACTTCACAAAAAAAATTAAAAGATGTTTAAAACACAAAATTAAAAGATTTAAGAATTTAAAATAACTAAGGAAAAGAATGCCTTTATAGTGATTCATATCTAGGACAATAATCGGAAATACAAGACTCACCAAACCGAAATTTCCTTCACCGAGCTTATCGAGGATTCTTAATCTATGCCGAGAGATACGCGGAACGTCATAAGTCCCGCGTTTGTACGACACGATCGAATCCCGAATGAGTAGTGGCGTGAATAGACTCACAATGGGATGCTGATCGCGTCTCTTGATCTACAACATGCCGTAATACTGTATCGATTAACTGTATTGCATTAACGATCGCAAAATCGTTTAAATTATCATTATTTATATATATTGCAACTCTTCTTACCGTCAAAATGTCCGTAGCCGCATAATAACTCTCATATATTCTCTGATTAATTTTTCCCGTTTGCGAGTGACTCAGTTTTTTCGACATTGTTGGCACTATACATTCTACTTCATCGGTGAAATCTTCGCTAGTTTTAGTATCTAAAAATATATAAAAAATATACAAAGTCGTGTTAATAATGCTAAAATATAATTTGAGTATGCATAAGAGACTTGATTGAACCCAAGCATCATTTAACAAATGTAATAATATAATGCTTGTTTCTGCAATTTATAAATAATTTTGTTTATTCTATTAATTAATGTTCATATTATTAAATATGAAATTAATCACGACTAAATTAAAATCAATTGATAAAGGAAAATTGGGGCAAATAAATTATTAAATACAGATAGAATGGAAAGAAGCAAATCAAATAAATTATTGTATTCTAATCATCGGACAATCGTTATATTCTTATATATAGAGATATTGCGCGCGCGCGCGCATGTGTGTGTGTGTGTTTGTGTGTGTGCATTTGGATTTCTAATATCAACAAAATAAAGTTTCTCAACCGCTGTGATTAGAGACGATCATTAGAACTAATTATTAAATGTCAATACGGTCATTGATATGTGGATTCTATACATACCAAAATGTTCTGTTTTATAATTGGATCTCGCTTCACATTTGATATATGATTGCGGGGATATTTTATTAATCTTCTCATAAATACTATGTTGCTCGCTCGAATCGCCATCACCGAATTTATAATCATTGTTTGACGCAATTTTGCTTTTCAACGATAGTCGAGATTGCGACAGATTGTTTACCACGATTGGTGTAGGTAATTTGATATCCTTCGTATTGATCGTAATACCAGGCGCCGGTGAGCCGCATAATAACGCGGTATGCTTTTGTAACAGGGCCACTTTGTTGCGACCTCTCTGCTTTATCAGGAAGATCATGCAACCCGAAAAAAAAACAATTATAGTCAACGCAGCACTGATTAGTCCAATATATGTTGGCGAATTGTTCACGGGAAAGGCATCTGGCGTTAAATTCGACTCGTTTAACACCAACGTTGTTTCATTCGAGTCAATTTTTGATTTTCCCATCATTGTACCTCTATGTTGAATATTAATTTTCCTTTCATCGCTAGCTTCTCCTCTAATCTTGTTGTCAATTTCAATTTCTAGGTCCCCAATCTCCCCTTTAATCTCTGTGTCCTCGATCTGTTTTATTCTCGCAATCTGATCCTGATTGGTTATTTGGGATATATTCTCGTTACTATTTGTATATATCCATGACAAATGTGCCAATGTTCCATCAGTGTTGTTTTT
>NW_017259332.1:415931-420874 GCF_001594045.1 Atta colombica | reverse complement strand
ATATATATATATATATAGTAATAAAATCAATAGTAATGAAATCATTGTACCTGTCTCAAACGAAATCTCGCTTAGTAACAACCATTCTGATTGAGGTTTTATGTCCATCTTGACAAATTTGCCAAATCTTAATTGCAATGGAATAGATATCAAGGCGCTACTTTTACTTTTGCCATCCTTTTCATTACTATTACTAAGAATGTTCATTTTAGGCTCGTTAAACATTTGAAACGTTTCTGGTGTTTCATGATATTCCTTGCCATCCGATGAAAACCAAAAGTTTATTATCGAGAACATCTAAAAATTATTGAATTTAAAATAAGTTTATTATTACAATTAAGAAACTTATATTGAATCACGCACCTCAACATTTAAATCAGGCAGATTGGCCACATGAATCGTACAATTTCTAAATTTTCGAGAAAATTGGAATTCAAAGAATAATTCTATATTATCTCGATCGTGCCATCCGACCCAGTTGGTTATTCTATTGGATTTCAGGATTTCTACTTCGCTACCGATTATGCCGTCAGTTAATTGTCCTAGTCCGTTCAACATTAAATTCTCAATTTCCGTGCCATCATACGATGCATCCTCAACATTACACCCATTAGGTCCATCTGTATCAGCTTTAGGCGCGATATAACTAGCAATGCCTTCTGTGTAAACAATGAAGATTACTTTATTTATTTCGATCCATTAGTGTTTTTAAATCTATATTTTTCTACATATATAATTTATAATATTTTTAAATTTTATAATACTACCAATTATATTGTTTTCATAAAAACTAGATGCATTTAAAACTGTATTGAGAACGATCAAAACTATAGCAAGGAATCCATATATGGCGCATTCCATGTGTCAAGGTCCTAAAAATAAACTGCTTAAGATTTTTAAAACGATTATGAAACATGTTAGTGCGTATAAGATTAAAGGTAAAAAAAAAGTATTTTATGCTTTGTATAATGTCAAAGAAAAATTTCTTAAAATTATTACCTCCAATCTTTTAGATGCAAGATATATAATACTTATATTTTTTATATAATATATGCATTAATATGTTTTTATGATCATTTTAAAAAACACATGTAGTTCATTTTGGGATGGAATTGAAAAGTGGAATGTGCCATATACAAAGTGAACGTAGAATTGTAAATTGTTATATTTTTATTGTAAAACTTTATATATAAAGAGAAAGAGAGAGAGAGAGAGAGAGAGATAAATGCAAATATAATAAAATTAAATAGCATATATATAATACTCACGATTCCAGACACAGCCATAAATCTCGACACGCATGCACACAGTGCGAGGATGCTGACTGTAAGGAACAAATCTCACTCGACTCGCTACGAATGGTAAATCTAACTTCTGTTTTTCAACTAGATATGTATTGCTATTGCCACGTAGAACCTGAAATATAAATATAATGGAGTGTCAATTTAAATTTTCTGCCTCCGATGAGTTTAGAAAAATTCTTTTTTTCGAATAAATTCATTTTATGATGACAAATCATTGACAAATTCATGAGAGGGAGGCAGTGAGTAGAGGCTATGATCCCCTCCTTGAAGTCTTCTTTTTTAAAAATATTTAGCAAATGTTTTTTAACATTTCTAAAATTAATCACAATTTTGATATTTTCCAAAAATATTTTTTAAGGAACTCGTAGATATAAAAAACATATATTTTATTATATTATTCTTTTTTTGTTAATATAATTTAAAATAAAACATTTTACGAATTATATTTAAATAATACTTTTTCAATGTAATAATTTAAATAATAATTTAATATTCTTTTTTCATATTTGAGTTAAAAAAAAATTTCACTTATGCGCCAATGGCGCACCCCTTCCCCTTGACAAATTTTTGGATCCGCCAATACGACAAATTAATCTTAAAAAGTTATTATTTTTTTATAACGCATTAATCTAAAAGTTATTGATTCTTAAGTTAAGAAAATTAAATTTATATTAATATATCTTTTCTAAAAGTCTGTAAAGCGATATTTTACGAAATCTTTAATTACAAATTATTTCAATCTTTATAAATTAAATCTTAATTAAATAGTTTTAAATTAATCTTTATTAACAATCGGACATACTTTGTTCCCTCTTAAATCTTTGTACTGATGCCATTTTTCATGCCGCCAATATTCCAGAAAAAATGCCTCGGCATATTCTTGACCTTGACCATTACCGAATCTTCCCTGAGTTTCGGTCCACGTGATAAGATGGTCTCTCGTTAAATCGATTTCCAGGTATTCGCGTATGGCGCTACTAATTTGAGCTTTTGGACACCAAGCACCACCGTTCTTTTCCTGCCGTATTCTATAAATATTTGTATATCATTGCAATGGCTGTACTTATTTAATTATTATACATATTTTCGCGTGTTAATTTCTGTACCTCGCATTTTGAGGACCGACGGATTTCATTTCGTAACTGGAGGACGCGGTAATTGCTTCATCCGGGATTTTTCCTTCTTCCATGCCGAGTGGAAGAATACATTTTTCTAAAATTACAATTATCATTACATTTTGAATATTTCAAAGTTAAAATACAAATATGTAATTTACATATATTCTTTACATATTTAAATATCGAATATTTGATAAAAAAAACTAAATGTTAATTTGGCTTTTAATTACTTCTGTAAACATGTAAATAAAATAAATACTTATATGAATAAAATAAATAATTATATGAACAAACTATAAAAAATGCATTTTACATTTATATTTATAGTTAGAATTGCTTCTTTGTCATTATTATTAATAAAATAATTATTGAAATTATCTCATTTATTATCTCATTTATTTGTGCCGTTAGTCAATCTTTGATAATTAAATAATGAGTACAAATCATAATTTTTTCAAAAATTTAAAGATTGGAGAAAGAGAGAGAGAGAGAGAGAGAGAGAGAGAGAGAGAGAGAAAAAAAGCAAATTTTGTGTCAAAGGACATCACATGAGTCGCATGAGTCCAGCCTATAAAAATATCTACGTATTGTAAAATAAATATTATCCACTCGTACGAAAAAATTGATAACGAAACAATGAAGTGCTAAGCCAACTTACCGAGAGTGTTCCCAATTACGAATCCCTTCGCGCACCAACTGAACAGTATTAGGACTTTTATCAAAAGGCGTACGGTCTCCATGATATGTTGCGATAACGCGGTGCGTACTGATACTCCGAGCACATTTATAAATCATAATACAGCTCGAGGAACTCTCTCATCCCCGTTTTTTTCGCAGGGAGGAGAACACCGCGCAGTGCGTTGTCTATCCAGAAGAACAAATGCAATTTTACAAAACGAGATATAATGCAGCTTTTTGCTCTCGCACAGGGTGGGGATGTTGATACTCGGAGTAGCTTAGCCCGGCTGTTGTCTCTGCGCAACAAGTATGGAACGATCAATATGCGTTATTTCGTGGGTGGGCAAAATTCTCGCGCGTATTTCATAATTTATTTCTTTTCTTTTTTTCCACTCCTTCTTTATCTTTTGCCGAACGCAGTTGATTTTCCATTCCAAGAAAGATCATTAGAGATTCCCGCGTTGAGTAGAAAAGAGATTCCCGCGTTGAGTAGAAAAGAGATTCCCTCTTTGATCTTGTAACATTCTACACATTGTCTTTACCGTTCGGCAGAAGCCACTGACGCTCCGAGGTCTGTCTCATAATTTTAAATGGAACACGTGCGTTGCGTTAATAATAAGCCCCTTTCGCTCGTCGAGTTTAGCGCTTTAACTGCTCCACTCGGCTCGCATTTTCGCGTTTCTATCGCACAATGCAAAACGACTGTGTACTGTGTTCACGATGCATCCCGATCCCACACACCTCCGCAACATTTTTGCGAACGAGGAGTAACTGATAGTCGCGATATTGCTCTCCACGGACACTGCGATATCGCGGGAGGAAAGGACTTTTCAGGGTGATATGTGATAACGCCGAGGGGTGTGACGACCCGACAGCCAATGGCGATAGCGGTAATGTTTCACTGCGCAAAATCATAAAATTCCCGATAATCGAGATATTTTTCCACAATACGAGCATCGACGAAAGCTTTCCATGAACTCCAAATGCATCAACCTTTTTTAAAACAAAACGCACTATTTAATATATTTTTATATTAATTTAATATATTCAACTTGATATATTAATATATATGATTTCATATAGGGTAATTGTCTTTATTATTGTGTCTTTGTATTTATAATTAAACCATAAAGAAAATCAGCATAATAAGAAAACGAATTTTTCTTTTAAGTTAAATCATTAATATATATATGAAATACCAAAGATAATGCTTTATTTTTTAACTATTAAAGTATAATAAACATTTTTTTTAAATTATAAGAAATTTATGTGAGTCCAGTAATATCGTGTTTTAAGCTTGTCCCGATTAATGTATTGAAATTAAAAGTGTTATATTAGTGAGTGTACATTGAAATTGTAAGTACAATTAAAATAATGGATTTATGAAATATTAATTTAAACAATTAATATTAATGTTAAATAAATGATTTAATAAATGTCATTCAAACATTAAGATTGATGTAAGATGCAAAAAAAATATTATGTTAAATTACTATAGTCTATGGGTGCTTTCCAACAAGAGACACAGATGACACAGTCAATTATTACATTCTTGTCTGCTATGTTAAACGAAGATGACATGATCACTGTGTCACACTGTGTTCTATCATTCACTTACTGAAAAAGCACCAAATGCAACTTGTGATATTACTGATAGTTTAGTATAATTTGCGTTTCAAGACCAAAAATAATTCTGACGCGTAGTTTAAAGGATTACATAGTGTATAAATTGGCATATAATTATAAAAACACTTAGATCCAGTCAGATCGTTAAAGACATTTATTTCTATTGATTAATTCAGTAATGAGTAAATTAGCTTAAAGGCACATTAATAGGAACAGA
>NW_017259332.1:412574-415831 GCF_001594045.1 Atta colombica | reverse complement strand
ATAAATATATTAATATACATATATATTTTGCACAAAATATATTATATATTCTAATAATTAAGGAGCAGGAAATTTATCATTATGTAATGCAAAGAGGCACTCTAGAAAATGTAAGAATACTCGAATACTTTTTTTATTAATAAATATCTCTGCAACATTTTTTTTATTCTATTTATATTATATTTTCTCATTTCCATGCAATAATGCCGTTTTCTGTACAATTGGTAATATCTGTTTACGTGTTACCTTTACATTTCTTTGTTTGTACAAACAGAGACTACGTTTCTCTTCTCGAATTTCTTTAATTAATTCTAGATTTAGAGATGGTTGAGTAGATTCAATCAATGCTTGAATGATCTGTAAATAAGGTAAAAATATGTGACTAAATATTGAGACAATTTGATACAATTATATTAAACAATACTTACGTCGTTCGCCAATTGATTACATAATGTTGAAAAGATTGCAATATCTCTAGATACACATTCCTTGGTCACATCCTGCCCAATAAGAACAACGACATTGCAATTTCTTTCGTTAGCAAACTGTTCAATAACCTCTTTTGCATTTTCTCGAACAAGAAAATCCTAAAATTTATTAATAAATTATATTTTAAATTGATTAAAAAAATTAATTCACATTATCAATAAAATAATTCCAAATATCGCACTTCTACTAAAAGAGAAAATCCAACAAGAGGTATCCCATTCGTTACTTTCAGATCCTTAATCATAAGTTCTTCAAGAGTCAATTCACTGATGTCTGTTTTTGCATGCATAATCTTTTTAAATATATCAGTTCTGTCAGATGTAAGTTTACCAAGTTGCTCAAGAGCATTTAGTGTATCAACATCAGTAGCAGTTACTCGACCAGCTTCATCTGACATATTATAAGTGTCAATTAATATTGGACCTGCAAAATATTGGATACTATATAATAAAAGTTTTGCGTTCATTAATAATCTATTATCAAAATAATATTTACCTCGCAAAAGACTCGAGAGTTGCGTATCCAGTATATCAGGATTCTTCTGTAGAACATTGCGTGCAACAAGAGTGGCACAGCTTCCAACAATTTCTATGTTTAACAGCACATTGGGCCATGACCAGGCTGGATCCAATGGCCGATGATCAATGATCATTACGATTGAAGGCTTCAACTCAAAATCCTTGTTGGCAAGTGTATGATGATCAATTAAAATCAGCTCCAGTTTCTTGTTGGCATCATTCTGTATATTTTGTAAATGAATCTGATCTCTGTCAAGAATATAATCAAATAGCACAATGCTCAGATTGCTTTCCAAAAGCTTAGGACTTACCTAAACGTTAGCAAGTTCAGCGAGATGTTATGAGACTTCAGGCTATAAACTACTTCCGTCTTAATACGAAATTCTTTTTCTGGGATATTCATGACTGGTATTACGGCGACATCGGTAAGTTCACGTTTCTTGATATCATTATATTCCAATAATCCTTGAACCAGAGCACTTACAGCAGAATCCAAGTCGCATGTCGGATTCCCCAGAACGACACGAATCGTTCGATAGACTGACAACTGAGACTACGATAAAATATAAATAAATAAATTAAATGTAAAATAATAAGTATTCTGAAACTATGTAAAAAGTTATTACCAACGCGATTTTTGAGGCGTTAAGAAACACTTCCATAACTCTTTGTGTTTGTGTCTAATTTCTTCTTATTTCTTTTTTTTTTGGATGGTGATTTATTCCTCGATTTCGTTTTGATAATTGTACAATTTAACATGCGCAGCTCAAAAATCAATAAAATTGGACTAATTCGACGCACAAAACGAAAGAACCTAGCAGAACTAAGCGTCGCTTTGCTCCGCGAACGGAGATATTAAGCGTTAAAATTGACAACTATTGAGGTTAGGAAATCTGATACATCGATTTGATGCAGTGCTATATACACGTACTTTGATCGGTAAGTGTTTATTTAGAAGCTATCTTTTACCTCCCAATTCAACGAAATTAGGCTCATTTAATACATTTTAATTAAAAAACGAAAGCCTGCTTTACTCTTGCTATGTATATATGAAAAATTGTGAACTTATATGTCGAATATGGATTTACAGCTTTTGGTAATTCTCCAGAAGAGCTTACTCACTTCCGATTTCGATGAAATTAGGCTGATTCGACGCGTTTTTGTGTAAAATAAAAGAATCTGGCAGAAAAAAGTCGGGGACTGCCCTGCGAAGCAAGATATTAAGCGTTAAAATTGACAACTAGCTCATCTCTGATTTTAATGAAATCAGGCTTATTCGACACATTTTTGTGTAAAATAAAAGAATCTGACAGAAAAAAGTTCGGGACTGCTCTACGAATCGAGATTTTAAATATTAAATTTGACTAAAATGTTCACACGTAACACGATTATTGATCTGTCATGTGGAGTGTATAGATTAGTGCTTATTGATTTGGGGCGGCTACACCCTCAAAAAAAAGTCATATCCTACCCGCTTGGAACCTAACTCGCCTAATCGCTTAGAAGTTACAACTTAGACTGTGGTCAAAGGCCGGTATTCATAGGCCGGTATTCGAGTCTTTCAAAATCGTCTTAAGTAATATCTTAAGACGCTACAACCTTCTGATTGGTTCTAACTTCTTAAGACCGTACTTAAGACCGTACTTAAGACGGTCTTGAATATAAGATCTGACTATGAATACCGGCCAAAGTCTCGCTATAAATGCTTTGAAACATTTGCTGGACCAATTGGAAGAAAGAATTTTACAAACTGACCAATTAAGAACGTTTCAAAGCATTTGTAGCATCGCGTTGACCGTGTCTCTAGACAGCTGTCCGCTTAGAATTTCTAACCCATGAATACAGGAGGTGTGAGAACAGTAGACCTGCTCTTTTTGCTGTACTTTTGTACCAGTTCATCTTTCTTCTTCTTCTTTTCTCCTGAAGAAAAAAGAAAGAAAGATGAACTGATGCAAAAGTTCGACTAAAAAGAACAGGTGTAGTCTTTTTACTAGCTATAGCTGCAATTTCTAGGATTATAATATAATATAATAATTTATTGATTATAATATAATAAGATATATTATTTTTTTTTTGTTCGGGGCAGCGTAGCCACCCTAAATAAACTACTGTCTATACACCCCACTGTCTCAAATTCACTATTTTAAAATAAATTCTCTGCTCTAAAATAGAAATTCACTACTTTAAAACAAATTCTCTGTTCTAAAATACAAATTCACTACTTTAAAAATAAATTTACTGTTTTTAAAA
>NW_017259332.1:412169-412480 GCF_001594045.1 Atta colombica | reverse complement strand
AAAATATAAGAATATAAAATAATATTAAGAAAATCAATCTATAAAGAAACATTCCATTTATATTTTTAATATTATTGAAAGTATAATGCAGTATGTAACGAATGTGAAAATATCAACACAAATTAGATTTTAATACAGATTTAAAGGAGACATTTGTTGATGACATTGCACATTGGATTTCGGAGGATATATTTCATTAATTAGTCGAAGAAGCTATCTATGCATTTATCCAAAGCATGATCGCGTTTAAAAAGGACAAATTTATTCAGACAAATATTCAATAAAATGACATATATATATATATATATATA
>NW_017259332.1:411423-411987 GCF_001594045.1 Atta colombica | reverse complement strand
TATATATATATATATATATATAATTCCGAATTTTGGAATATTTGTACTAACTTCTCTCCAAACATGTTCGATGTATGAGTACCTGTAAATTTTAAGAATAACAATATATTTATACATTTTAGATTAATTAGATCTATATTCCTTATAAAACATATTTTACCTGTGTCAGAATCAATTATAAAAATGAAATTATAAGAATGATTAATCGTTAGATATTGGAAATCCTCATTCCATCAAGACAGTTATAGGATTTCCAACAATCTGCTATTATTGTCGACCCTGATAAAATCCACTTTTATATACATTTTAATAGAGTTTCTTATGTTCAATCCTAAACAGGCACCAAAAATAACTTCTTCATTTGATTTCAGAAAACGGCATCGCTATCGCAAAATACTGCCATAGAAAATATAAGGTGTCCGGTAAGTTTTGACAAAGTGCTCGTGTGTAGGCAATAATTAACAAAATATTAATTATTAAAAATAGCCGATTTACTAGTTTCAATAATTTTTTTCTCAAACTTTATTAACTTAACAGAAAACAGTGAGACCAAAATTGTTTAGT
>NW_017259332.1:410692-411323 GCF_001594045.1 Atta colombica | reverse complement strand
GAGAGAGAGAGAGAGAGAGAGCCAACTATTTTATATACATTGATAACTATTATATTTTTATCATGAGAAAATATGATATTAAAAAATTCTGAAAAAATTTTGAAAAAAATTCTTAGAACTTGAGAAGAAATGAGAAGAAAACAATTTTTGTCTTTTTCTGTTTTTTTTTATAAAGTTTACAATATTTGAGTAAAAAATTATTGAAAATCGTTATTACATCACATCGCAATAATAAAAATTATTTGCGCATGCA
This sequence comes from Atta colombica, assembly GCF_001594045.1. NCBI lineage: Eukaryota > Metazoa > Arthropoda > Insecta > Hymenoptera > Formicidae > Atta > Atta colombica. The sequence goes on along the minus strand of NW_017259332.1, from coordinate 411,070 downwards.
TATCGCAATATATACATATAATGAAATTATATTAATTGATTATATATTAATTGATGAGCCACGTCTAATTCTTAAGTTTAATTGTGGATCATAATGCAATATTTTAACACATTCAATTTTATTTTAAATTAGTAAAAAAATTAATGATAACTGAAAAGAAATTAATGAAAATTAAATGTTTAGCAATAAAAAATAGTTAAATAATGAATAGTAATTCTTTTTGTATATAAACATGTAAGGTTGAATAATGCTAAGTTAAAAAGTAAAAACTTAATTAATTTTAACTTAAGTTAGTTACACTTTATCGGTAACTACCAGGGAAAAGATTTTTTATATATAATTATATAAAATTATATAAAAATATATATAATTTTATAT
>NW_017259332.1:391563-410592 GCF_001594045.1 Atta colombica | reverse complement strand
ATATTTATATATCATATATAAACTTACATATATTTGTATAAAATTTGTTTTTATCTCGTTCGAAGAAAAACATATTAACAAATTATATAAGAAATGAAGTTATATAAGAAATTTGACTTAAATTTATATATTTTCTTTCTTTACCAAAAGAAATAAAGATGAAATTAATTAATTTAATAAACTGAACAACTCTTTTTTTCATAGTAAGTGTTTTATAATTAGATATTTTATAGTTATATGTATATATTATATAGGACGTAAAACCACTAGTTGTGGATCACTCTTTAAAAAAAAATTCATATTTTTATTCAGATATCGACCAATTAATAAAATATTTAATAGTTATAATTGATCATAAACATTATACTATGGATGATTTTATTTCATTTCGGTACCATTTTTTATATGTTTTAACTTTAATTAAATAAAATAATGACAATTATTATTCACAATTAGAATCCATATATTAATGGGATCAATTCACCAAATGTTTTTATTCTTTTTTATCGGCGTTATTATATTACATTATAATAATAAAAATGATTTTCGCGTGCATATCGTAATATATATATAAAATTAATTAATTATAATTGATGATCCACATTTACTTCTTGGGTCTAATTGTGGATCATAATGCAATTTTCACATATTCACTTTATATAAAATTAGTGATAGTTAAAAATGAATGAATAAAAAAAATTAATGAAAATTAAATTTAGCAATAAAAAAACAGTTAAATTATGAATAGACACTTTATTCTATTTTGATACTTAAAATAAATAAATCTTTTCGTGATGGCATCATTTGTAAGATTTGACAAGTTTTTAATTTTTTCTATGAAATTTAATGCTACTTACTACATTATTATAAAACTTTATATCTACTATAAAAGCCATAAAACAATTCTTATGATATTATCTTGAATGAATTTCTGAAGATATATATACGTTAGTTAACTTTGTACATTTAATTAATTAACGACATCAATAAAATGTATAGCGTTATTCCTAATAAATTAAATTTAATCGACATTTGAAAATAAATGCTAAAGAATTTTGTGATATGTATTATTTATTGGAAAATACTATACTATAATTATTTAAATATAAAAAGGAACTAGTACCTGACCTACATCTGGTGCTTTTACCCTCATGTATATATAAATATACATATATCTTGCTTCATCGTTTTTAAGATTTTGACATGCTTAATTATCAGTGTATTTGAAATTTAACCATAATTTTCTTTGTTACTATGTCTGAGCCGTAAGCATTGCATGTAAGATATTAAATAATCAAAATTTTAGTTTTATAATTTAAGTTATATTAATACTTTAAGTTAATACTTTAAGTTATATTAATTTTACAAATATCTTTTTTTTTATGATTTAGTCTGCTTTTGATATATTCTATTTCTTCTTTTTTATTTTTCATAACAGCTATCACTTTATTATAATTTTATTACTGGAATTAAATTTTTTTTCCGTCGAACGTAAAATAGATTTTCACTATTGTCTATTCTCTACTGAATTCTCTATTAATTTCTATTTATCAGATTTTCAAATGACAAGCAATTTTTTTTATACAGTTTATTTTTAATATTTCCTTTTTCATACTTATTGGTAGTTTATAAAAAATATTGCTTTCAACCTTGATAACTATTTTTTATTTACATTATGTTTCTATATTCATATTTAATTTGAATTATATTTAACTATTTTTACACTGTTTACACTGTTTTTAAATATTTTATTTATGTAAATCAGAAAGAAATGAAGAAACGTTCATGTATAAAATAAATGTTCCAAATTACATATACATATAATATCACTAACGATAAAATAAATAAAATATGTCAATGTAGCAGTAAAAGATATTAAAATATGATGACAGATTTCGATAGTTTTCATATAGCTATTATTGTGAAAGCGTATTGTAAAATATCCATCAAAACAATGCGCATCTTTGTTGTCACTCTATATCTAATCTCTCTATCTTTTTTATCAAAGAAAATCTGTCTTCACACGAAATAGACCGCTTTTATTAATTTCTTAACATAGACTTTTTTCTCGATATAGCACCTTCTGGCTTAGGAGTCAATATTTTCCTGTCATTTTGCAAAGTATTTAAGGCGTTTAATGAGTGAAATAATTACATTAACGGCAAATTTCGGATATAATTTCTTTGATAAAAAATTTTATAAAGTAAAAAATTATATTTTCCGGTTTTAGGTGAATAAACTTGAAAGTAAACATTTGAGAAAATTTAAATTGTAAGGACTATAAAAGGAATTCAAAGAATATTACAATAAAATTAATTGAGAATACCTCTGAAAAATTTGCGATTTGAATCTAAAAAAATGAGTTTTAAATCTAAAAATTTAATTACTAAATCGCAATATTTCAATCGACATAAAGGAACGCACAATGACACAAAAGAATATGTATGCGAATATTGCGGTAAGATTTGTTTTTCATGGTTAATATTTTTAATGTTTTTGATAACTTTTTATTATTTCAACAGTTATCCGTTTTATGTTATCATTTTTATATTCATTTTATAATAACAATTTTCCTTAATATTAAAGATAAACAATTTACCTCTTCGAGAACTTGGAAACAACATTATAAAGACGTACATTTTCAAGTTAAACCCTATAAATGCAAAACATGTGATAAAACATTTCAATATGAATCGGAATTGGGTCGTCATGTTTTGCTTCATGCAGAAAAAAAACCTTATCAATGCCAGTTTTGTGAAGAAGCATTTACGTGAGTAATAACAATAATTAAATGAATAACAACAATTAGAAAAATTATTCGATATCTATTCTAAAATTAATTAATAATTATAACAATAATACAAATAATACAAATAATTGATAATAAATGATAAAAATGTTGCTATGGTCATTTTGTAGTCGAAAAGGGAATCTAGAAAGGCATACAGAGGCGAGGCATACCATTGATAAAACTTTCAAATGTATCGTGTGTAAGACATATTTCAAAACTCAGCAGGATTTGCGTGATCATACAGATACGGATCATCCTGAAAGAAAGTACAAATGTAACGAATGTCCATCTACATTTACCCATCAGAGGACCTTTAACGCGCACATAAATATTATACATAAAAGCAGTAAATCACATGTTTGTAAGGTATGTGCTACAAAATTATCATTAATATCTTTTTTTATTTCTCATATGATTGTTTACATTTTTACATTTCGTTAGACATAAATGTATTGTATTTTAGGTTTGCGGCAAAGGCTTTCGTACCAAACATCACAAGGCTAGCCACAGTTTGGTACACAGCAATAAAAAGTTTTTTGAATGTTCGGAGTGTGGCAAGGGCTTCAAACATAGAAATACATTTATTGTACATTTGCGAAAGGTCTTTCACAAGAAAATATTTAATCGATTCTCTGAAGCAAATTCTCATTTGTCTTCTTATTTCTGTTATAACCATATATTATGACAGATAATTGCAATATACCATTTTATATATAAAAAATTATTTATTTTTAGAATCACAACAATGACACCAACAATGACGACACCTGTAAAACAAGTGAAGAACAAACAGTTCAACGAATTATGGCCATTCTTAATGAAGCAGTTCAACAATCTGATGAAACATAAAGCGAGTATCAATAAAGTGTTAATTGGAGTGTAAAAGAAGTGTAAGGAGGGAGTAATGGAAATGAAATCCGTAAGAAGCGAAAATTGGAACATGGAATGTAAAGAAAGCATCGACTAAACATTAAAGAAACACAAATAAAGTATAGATAAGTTCTTTGGCAAGCACGAGCAGAATGTTCGTTGAATGTAAACGGAGCGTGACTAGACAATCTAGAGAACATAAACGAAGCATCGTCGAGTTCTTAGATGAACGTGAATGAAATCGAGGTCCTTGGTAAGCAAATGATATTTTAAAATATATTTTATTTATTCAGTAAATTTCTAAAAAAAGTGCTGTTTTCTTTTTGAAGTTCTAGGGGCTAACTTCAAGAAATTATTTCATTAGAACAGAACTGAAAAATCTTTCAATGCTACGTCTATCCTAGTCTATGCAGTTTTTTAAATTTGAGAAGTTAGTTCTCGCTAAATCCCTCTACCGCGTACTACTCATCGACGCTTCGTTTATGTTCGCTATATAGCTCAATGACGCGCCGTTTTAAAATAAATTTTTTTATTTCTATGGAAATGTACATAAAGCGTATTTTAATGCTCCGTGTACTTTTTGTGGCATATTTAAGAAGCATAGATGAAGTACCAATGAATGAAGTGTTAAGAAGTGTATCAGTACGTTCCATGCATTCCTTGCGGAGTGTTGAGAAGCATAGGAGAAACATTAATAAAAACAAATATTTAAAACATGTGGGAAATGTAATAGATGTGTTTCGGGCACACTTTACGGAGCGCTTGGCGAGAGTTCGGAGGGCACGTATAAATAAAATCACTAAGAGTCAATGAAAAGTTGATGAAGTGTTTAAGAAGAAGTGTTTCTTTGTTCACACTTTTTCGACAAGCTATACATTTTCGTCAGAGTGACAATGCGTCCAGTAAATTCTCATTTAATAATTTTAATAATTTAATAATTTTACGTCCTTGTTGGGTTTAAGGTACACTCGCAAATTGAAAACAGAATTTTTTGAAATTGATACTACATGTATTTTACTAGAAGACGTTATTACGCTTGTGTAATTGCAATGAGATTGAGGTTTCAAAAATACTGAGATGTAACAAATTGAAAACCGCATTTTTTATATGTGTCACTTACACAAAGTTAAAATGTCACGTTTCTTTTTGTGATTCAAACTAGCAGTGACATGTTAATAAGAAACGGGTATGCGAGTAGGAACTTGAAAGGGATATTGTAAAACAAATGTCATATAATTTTTTACCATTTAGTCTAAAAAAGTGTCTTGACAAGAATTCAATTTTTGTAAATATTTGTCAATGCGTCATATGAATCGAAGTAATGCTACGTTAGGCTCTCATCAGTGTTCACTTTTTCTGTGTGCTTGCGACTAACAGACGGAATCAAAAGTTTTTTCTTACTAGCGGAAGTGGAAAGTCACAGTATCAAACGTTCGAGGGAATTTAACTTCTGATGATTATTGCGAATATAGTACCTTATAGGTACGTTCCCTACCACTTATAGCGCAGTAAGCATTATTGTATTTAATGTATGATGATCGTGTTTAATATATGAGTGTGTTTAATATAAGGATGAAATAATACCTACAGCGTGTGAGCGTAAAAACGAAATTTACCTAAATGTATTAACCAAATGTAATCAATCGTAACTAAGAATCAATTATAGTGCTAATTTACCCGCCTGTGTCTTCAGAATACAGTCTAATTTTAATATTGGATGTACGTGTTATTATTTTTGTATGTATGACTATGGGTGCGTTCGGGAAGACACTATTCGCGCTATGGACGCAAATGTTACCAATGTTGTTCTTGGAGCCAATAGTGCGATAGTGAGCCAATAGTGTTAGCAAGTTCCATGAATGATCCTAGCGTAGCGTTGGTAGCGTTAACCAGAGAGATATATTGGTTGAGGTTAAGTCTAAGTGTAGGGAATTCTCAATGTATGGTATTTCCAATCAAACTTTTCCCTATAATTGCAATCTCTATGATAGCTTGCCGCTAGGCCGAAGTGAACAATGTAAATTAGATAAAAAAATTAATAGTTACACTAAGTAAATTAATCAGATAAAAGGAAGAACTCTTGAGCATCCATTGTCGATTTCAGAAAAATAAGCATATCTACATCTAATAAGGACCTTAAGCATCTGCAACAGAATACTCTGCCGCGCTATACTACAATAGTAATTTTTTTCCGTACACGGGAATTAAAAATTGCCAATAACAAGATACCTCTGATTTTCACATTTATAATGAAATCAAATGCACAAGTTGAACTTTGCAAACTTTGAAAAGTTAAAGATGACACAAGCAAGAATTACGTTCACTCCAGCCTAGTGGCCATTAGTAGAGATTAAAATTGAGATTGCATTCATTAATAATAAAATTTAAAATTCACACATTATGTACGTACGTTTACTCTACGAAATTCTAAGAGAGAAAAGTTTGGTCGAGAATAGAATCCCCTCAAATATTAATCTAACTTTGACGAATATTAAACGCTACCAACGCTATGCTAAAGTCGTTCATGGATCTGTAAACGCTAACGCTCCCAATACACTACCTCGGAAGGAATAGCGTTGATAGTGCGCAGTTGTGACGTCTGCTCACGCTACTATTAGTGACGTCATGATGTGTTTATTACGCGTTCTGCAGCTCCGCGAACAGTTTATAGTAATAGCGTCTCCCCGAACGCATCCTATATTACTCATGTATGTACTTTATATTATAAGTCGAGAGACATGAATTATATTAAACCAACTGATATTATAGAGCATAATAATTTATTCTCGATTATTGAATCATCGCCATAATTAATTAATTAATTAAATAATTTAGTTTATTGCAAAGCTATATGAAAAAGACCACATGTTAACAGAGTAATAGACATAAAATACGAGCGATAATTGTCTCAAATATGATTGACGATCATTATCTGATAAGGTTTCTAACAAGGTCGAAGATAAAACATAAAATTTTAATAAAAATACAAAAATAAGAAATAAATGATATTATTATTCTGATACACACAAACATATATTGGTCCGTAATTAGACTGTCTTGCAGTTAATTCTAAAATGCGAATGAGGATGAGTGATCCAATGGCATGGTTTCCCCGGCGGGAATAAGATTATGAAATATTGGGTTTGTCCGGAAAGTTCGTGCCGACTAAATTTAAATTTAGTATACATTTATTAAATTAAAATTTTCTGCGTTTCAATTTTCTTTCAACATCTGCACGAACTTTCCGGACAACCTAATAACATCGCCTGTCGGATAGGTTACGAAATCGACATATCCAGATAACATCGAGAAAGAATGTTTTTACAATTTTTCATTCGTATGTCGAATTCCTTTTTAGAACCATAACAAACTTTACATATGTCTGATATTTCTATTTTTTAGACGTGTTCCTCTTTGATATGTACATATCAGGATTCTGATTTTTGTCGAACATTTGTTCCAGTTCATGAGCAATGAAGTTCCTTATTTTCGTCCTTGTTCAGCGGACTTGCCGATTCTCTCAATCAGATCCAGAACTCGATTTCTCCTACAAAAATACAGTATAAAAATTTTTAAAAGATGTGATATAATTTATATGTATTTATACAAGAGTTTCGTAACACAATTATATCATTTCCTTGAAGAAGAAATTATATGAACGCTACTAATCTAATTACAATTACAAATTGTTTTAATGATTAGAAACACATTCACGTTGATTTTCTTAAGCATGGCAAGAAAATAAAAGGCTAAACTTCTGAAAATGTCAAACGCTTAATTTTCATGAATTTTGGTGAAACACTCTAAATGACGTCAATAAATACCCTTAAATGGATTTTCACTGACACAAGAAGGTTTAATGTCAAAAAAATTTAAATAAAATTATATATCACTTAATATAAAAAATAAATAAAAAAAATGGATTACTGTTACATAGCTTACTATAAATTACTTTGATATTGAGCTTGATTTCTAAGAAGATCCTACTTTCATATGTTTCTAGACGGGAAGGGAGGGAGGGGGTGAGAATTGCTTCGCATAGAAAGTCGTGCGTTTCGAATCTCCTCCATTCAACTCCAATATCGAGTGTTTCATACTATTCGTATATTCCTTTTATCTTCGCAAGATAAGATTCAATCAAATGTTCAGACAAAAGTTGTAGGATTTAAAAAGATCTATTTACAATCTTATCAGTTTGACTTTAAGTGATTTATCGTGTAATTAACATTATCGTCGTGTAATTTACACAAAGAGTATTCGACTGACGGCTAAAATCTCTTGAATATTGTTCGAGATCGTGTCTTGAATAACATTTGTCAAGATCAAAGCCATTGGAGATTGTATCTTATTTTCATTTTTATGTAGCAATAAATTTTTAGTGCAAAAATGAAAATAATCTTCAATTGCATAATGTTAATGCCGACTATAACTTTCGAGTATTATTAACTCGAAAAGTACTCAATGAAAAATAACTTTATTATAGCGTTTTGAAAAGCTCTCGATATCAGCTAATAGATATTAAATATAATAAAAGGAATAAAAAGTTAGATTCCATTTAAAGAAATCGATATGACTGATTTGGCGTTACCTAAGGTTAAACTGATAAAATTAATAAATAGATTTTTTTAAATCCTACAACTTTTATTTGAATATTTTTACGATTGGATCTGATTCTGCGAAGATAAAGAGATGTATAGATGGTCTGAAATCTGATATAAACCGAGAAACGTGTAATATACTAAAAATAATAAGTACAAATTTCTATATCTATCCATCAAACATTTTTGGCATTTTTAAACCTTCTTGTTGGAGAAAATCCATTTAAAGACATTCATTTGTCATATAAAATGTTTCTGTCAAAATTCATGAGAATCGGACGTTTGACTTTTTTGGAAGTTCATCCGAATAAAATAATTACAAAATTTTTATTATTATAATCAGAGCTGGGATTAGATGCTTCAGTAATGAAGCAAAAAAATGCGATCCCTCAGAAACAAAAAAAATATTTTCTTCACAGTGTGAAAAATATAATAAAAAATAATCTTATTCATTGATACTTAATTTAATAGTAACATTATTTAATAAGATAGTTAAATGTATAAAATTATACAGTCAAATATATAAAATTATACGTTAAAAACATGCAGGTTATGTATACATGTATATTATAAGCAATAAAAACATAGTTACAAAAAGCAAAAATAAAATCAAAGTATATGTATATATTGTATTTATATAACAAATAATATTAATTATCGTAAAAATTCATGGAAAATGTTTTTCATTTAAAGTAATACTTTTTGTGCTTCGATAATCACAAAATTTTTCTCAAAATTCATATCCTTATATTTCGTTTTACTTATAATACAAACGAGTAGGTAAATATAATCATCGTTGGTAGCGAATAAATTAAAACAGAAATTTATTGCCATTTTTGCATCCTTCCAAATTTTTTATACGAGGCAAATGCTTTGATCGCAACTCAATCCCAAGTCTGATTATAACTTTAGCTTTCAAATAGGAAAACAAAACCGTGCAAAACAATCATACATGATAATCATGCGACGACGAAGACTTAAATTTATTTAGATTAGATCTTCTAATCTTCCGGAGCCACAGATTAATATTGTGGAATGACACTCCCATCTTTTGGGCCAATTCTTCCATTTTATTTCTTCTAGGATATGGTGTTTCTTTAAGCATCAATTCTAACTCATTCCGCTGATCATCCGTGAGTTTCCTTTTGCTGCGCGACGCTGTTTTCACCGGCTTTGTCATCTCGCTTTTGCAATAGGAATGTTCGATCTTGATTCGACCTTTCAAAAGATCAATCTTTTGACCACAAAAGATCAGATTTTTTTAATCAATCTCCTTTTCTTGTAAACTTTTATTGTAAATCACTTGTTTTAGCAATGAATCGATCTCAGATTTTTCTCGATAGGAGCACATTCGAAAACATTACTCAAATGCCTTACGCAGTAAAATTTAACCAGTACGAATTGATCTATTTACAATAAAAACCATAAGATCTTAACGTAAGTAATAGCAAATGCAATATGTTAATTTCTTTACTGTTTACATCTTACTGCTTAAGTTTTTTCTGCCATGGCTCTTATCCAGTAAGCAAAAAACATAAGATCAACACTTTGAAATATTAATTTTATGAATTTCATCAACATTTTCGTCTAATTATTTTATAAATATAATTATAATATTATTTAATAATATATTTTCGAATCATTAAACGTATCAACATTATAGGAATCTCTAAATCAGTGTTATAGTCTGTTCAAAATGATGTTGTATTCAATATTAAATACAATACGTAAATATGTACATGTTATTAAATATTATAACATCCTAATAATAATAATAATTTTTTGCTTAGGTAATAACGACAGTGATTATTAAATCTTTCCTCAATAAAATCTTTTTTACAGGATTGGTAAAAATCATATTTAAAACATTCCAAATGGCACATAACGCCTACAAGCATTTAAAAAAACACTTAAAAAAGTATAGTTTTAGCGTTTTTCAAACGCTGTTGTACTACTTTGGATGTTTAAAATATGTAAAATCAATATTTTTAACATATTTTAATATATTTTTAACATATTTTAAATATGTCTAAAATACTATTTGAGACATATTTAAAATATTAAAAAATATGTTTTTAAAAAATATAATATTTTGTTTTTTAAAAAAAACATTGAACGCGGACAAAGCTACTAGTCTGCCCGAGTGATTGAATGCGATTGATTGGATCTATAAGTAACATCATTTTTACTCGACAAACAGGTTAGCCGCGCATTATTTCTTGTCAACTTTGATTTTACTGCATAAATAGATTTTTCCAGATCGATCTTTAAGAAATCATTCTTTTTAATGCGATCTATAATGAATCCATATTATTGCAATCCGAGATCGATTCAAAGATTGATTTCCAATAAACGAATCACACTCCTATTTTATAATCGGATTCAGAACCCACCTTTTCCTGCAATTAAAAAAAGCATATTAAAAATAATAAAAAATTATACTAGTGTATATTTATATATATTAAAATTTCGTACTATACTATCTATAATATCTATCATTAAAAAAGAAATTATATAAATGTTAAACTCTGCTCTATCATTCAATTTAATTTATGTTACGACACAAGATCTAATCACAATTACATCTCTTTTAATGATTAGTAATATCATTACTTTTCGACGGCAAATAAATAAAATAACTTAGGCATCGAATGGCTTGCCGCGATTGATTCACGATCGTAGATCTGAGTTCAATCTCACTCGCGCCCACATACGCGATTTTTCGCGTTTAAGAAGTCATCTTTTAATCATCAGATGGAGTCAAAAATGATTCCATCTGATGATTAAAAGATCTTTAATCACCGTTCGGATCTGGCGTTAAAGATCCCATATATCAGTGGATATTATGTGTAGATCCTCTAGACTAGAAGTTGGATATTAGACTAACAATCTAATTCCGGAAAATAATCTGAAAAATTGTTACGAAAAATTTCATGAGAGTTAGGCCTTGTCCCATCGAATGAATGAAATAAAATAAGACTCTCTCTAATATTAACAATAAATAAGGAAAAATATATTGGCAATGAGAGTCAAGTGCAGTAATTGGAGCGCAACAAAATTATCAGTGATTTATTAATCAATAAATAACAAACGGCATCATTCTGAGCCATCATCAGTGGATACATTACTTGTACATGTGATTATTATCTCAAGCTCCACTTGGAAAGTCATACGTATGTCTCTCACAATGATTGCAAGACCAAATGATTTTAGATCTAAAAGGAGCCAAGATCTGTGATAGAAAGTTTGTTCATTCGACTGATCAGTTTCCACCACAGATCTCGACTCCTTTAATGGCTCGGAATGATGGCGTTTGTTATTTATTGATTAATAAATCACTGATAATTTTGTTTTCCTTATTTTTGAAATAAAAATTTCCTTTTCCTTATTTATTGAAATAAAAGAATTACAAAAATTTTATTATTATATAAGAGCTAGGATTAAATGTTTCGGCGTTGAGGCAACAGAGAAACAAGCACAATTCTCAGTAACAAAAAATATTTCATGTAAATAAAAAATAATATTAATTAGTGATATTTAATATTAATTTGATATCATTATATTTAATAAGAACATAATCACATGTATAACAAGGTATATTAAAAACATATTATGTATCATGCTATGTTATAAAAGAATAAAATGTAATTACTAAAACAAAATCAGAGTGTGTACAAAGTGTTCCAGAAAGATCGCCAAATATTTCGTACGTAGATTAAACTTAACTAATTGTAAAACTAGTTGAAAAGTCCTCTACTATTTTGCAATTTTTGCAATAGTTAAAAAGATATTAATAACTAAAAATCGCTGAATATTCTTTTTTAATAATTTTTTATTCGAATACTATCAATTTTACAAAAAAACAGCGAGAGAAAAAATTATTTATTTTCTTCTTATAGAGAGCTCTAATAATTTTTTATTTACTTTTTAGTACTGAGAAAATGCAGTATTAAAAAATTCTGAAAAAATTCTCAGAATTCTATGAAAAAAAAATAAACAATTTTTATCTCTTGCTGTTTTTCTGTAAAGTTGATAGTTTTCTGTAAAGTTGAGTAAAAAATGATTGAATACTTATATTCGGCGATTAATAATTAATCTTGTTAACTATTACGAAAATTGCAAAATGGTAGAGAACTTTGCAACTCAGTTTAATCCGCTGCCCACAAAATATTTGACGGTTATTTTAAGACACACACACACACACACACACACACACAGACACACACACACAGACACACACACACACACACACACCATATATTGTATAGTGTTTAACATTTATATAATAGATAAAATTAATTATCGTAAAAATTTGTAGAAAATGTATTTTTCATTTAAAGTAATATTTCTTTGATAGCCACAAAATTATCAATTATTTTGTCAACATTTCTCATCTTTACATGTATTTCTTAGTTTTTATTTAGTACATAACGAGCGCTTAACGAATAAATATGAGTATCACAAGTATCACCATTAATATCAATTAAGATAAAAATATATATTGTCATCTTTGCATCCTTCCAAATTTTTTACGTGGCAAGTGCCTCGTTTGCTATAGTCTAATTACGAATCTAGTTATAACTATTAACTTTCAAATAGCAAAACCGGGCAAAATGATCATACGTGATAATCAACACGATGAAAGTATAACTTTGTTTCGATTACAGGCAATTATTCAGATTAAAAGACATCACGATAACCGTGACTTTGATATATATCGTCATGGTCGTGATAATGTGTGATCTTCATAAGGTGCTAATCATTAATCAATTAAAAATTATTGACAAAAAAGTTTAAAAAAATAACATCTTAATTCTGTTATATACAATATTAAAGATTACTTTATATCTGTTTACGTAATAACTTTCTACGCGAAACAAGATCTATCCCACATCCTTCCCCATTCTGCTTAAGGGCGAACGATTTTCCATGCAAAGCAAGGTCCTCACACATTCCTATTTAGGGACGCGTGTATTTATTGTATATAGCAGAAATAAAACATTATTTTCTTGTAATTTTGGTCAATAATTTTTGTAAGGATCAGTGACCATCACCTAAGATCTTTTGAAAATACTCATAGCCTTGATCTTGACAACATAATCAAAGTTGAGATCATCGATGCGGTATTCTGTATTTCGAGTAATTACCCGATTATATCTTCTAGCATTCTTGAACCATATATTAATACTGTGAAATGGCACTCCCATCTTCAGAGCTAATTTTTCCATTATATTTCTTTTAAGATATGGATTTTTCTCAAACACCCGTATTAACTCGTTCCGTTCATTATCCGTGAATGTCTTCCGCGTCGCTGTTTTCAGCGGGTTTAGCGTTCCGTTTCTGTAATTGAAGTTAGAATTCACTGTTTCCTACAACAAAAATACATAAAAAATAAAAATGAAATTATACTGGTACATACAGGGTGTCTCGTAAGTTTTGACAAAGCGTTCGTGAGCAGATAGAACGAACTAAACTGAATCGAAAAGTCCATTACCATTTTGTAATTTTTGCAATAGTTATAACAAGATATTAATTACTAAAAATCGCCGTATAGTTTTCAATAATTTTTTACTCAAATATTATCAACTTTACAGAAAAACAATAAGAAACAAAAATTGTTTTTCTGTAAAGTTGCTAGTATTTGAGTCGTCAATAAGAAAATGCAGTACTAAAAGATTGATAAAAAAATTCTAAAAAAATTCTTACAGCTCTTTAAGAAGAAAAAAAAAACAATTTTTGTCTCTTGTTTTATTGTGAAGTTGATAGTATTTGAGTAAAACATTATTAAAGACCAATATTCGGCAATATTTAGTAAATTAATATCTTGTTAACTATTGCGAAAATGATACAGGACTTTTCTACTTAGTTTAGTCCGCTCTATCTGTTTACGAGCGGTTTGTCAAAACTTATCCGATACCGTGTATATGCGAGTTTCAAAATATACAATCACTTTCATTGGAAAAGAAATTGTATATATTGAACATTATTCTATTGTCTAACTTAATTTATATTGTGGCATAAGATTTAATCACAATTATAGTCTTTTAATGATTAAAAATATCATTGGTTTTCTGAATTGCTAAGAAAATAAAATAATTACAAAAATTTTATTGTTGTATAAAGTGTCTTTCAATAAGGACGCTCGATTTTTAAATGTAAATAAAACAAGTTGTGAGATATCCACTCAATTTTTTTTTTATTTGAAAGAAATTTTATGGCATTAAGTGGAATATAACGTTGCTCAAATGTCCGCTGCGGCTTCGCTTGGTGACACGTATTCGGGTGGTTCAATTTTCGATGACTTTCTCGCAAATCTGGCTGAATTTGCTGGATGGCGTTTGTTATGTTGACTTTGAGAGCATCAATTGTTTGCGGTTTATTCGTATAGACCTGCGATTTAAGATAGCCCCAAAGGAAGAAGTCTAAAGGCGTTAAATCGCATGATCTCGGTGGCCAGTTCATGTCGCCGCCGCGCGAGATAACCATGTTCTCAAATCGCTCGTGCAGAATGTCCATCATGTGATGTATGGCACGTAGTGCCATCCTGTTGGAACCACATGTTATCAGTATCCATATCATCCATTTTAGCCCACAAAAAGTTGCTTATCATCGATCTGTAGCGCTCGCCGTTGACTGTTATGGCAACGCCCACTTCGTTTTGGAAGAAGAACGGATCGATGATTCCGCCAGACCAAAATCCGTATCAAACAGTGACTTTCTCGGGGTGCATTTAGAGCTGGTGTATCTCACATGGATTGGTCCCAAATTCGACAATTTTGCTTGTTCACACATCCATTCATCCAAAAATAGGCCTTATCGCTAAAGATGATTTGTTTGGCGAAATTTGGGTTAACTTCCAACTACTCCAGAATCCAATCAGCGAACACACGGCGTTGTCTATGGTCGTTTACCTTAAGTTTCTGGGTCAGTTGAATTTTATAGGGGTGCAGACCCAAGTCCCGATGCAAAATTCGCCAAGTTGAAGTCGCAGAAAGGCAAAGTTCTTGTGAACGATGAGAAATTGACCGCCTCGGATTTTCCCGTACACTCTCACGCACAGCAGCGATGTTTTCAGCAGACCTTGCGTTTCGGCGACGTACTGGTGTTGGTTGATTATTTATCGAACCGGTTGACTCGAATTTGGTCACCAAACGTCGAATAGTCGATTCGGCAGGACGGTTGTGGCGAGGATAAAAATCACGTAATGCGCGGAACGTTTCTCGAACGGAGCACTGATTTTGATAATAAAATTTTATGATTTGCACACGTTGCTCAACACTATAACCTTCCATGTTGATTTGCCATACACTACTAAACAATTCACAACAAATTTGACAGATGTCACTTTAACAATATGGCTACTATGATCTAACAAATTTCGAGCGTCCCTATTGAAAGACCCTATATAACCAGAGTCGAAATTAGTCACCAAGGCAAAAGAAAAATATGCACCTTCTCAGTAACAAAAAATATTTCTTTTATACGATGTGTAAAATATTATAATAAAATAAAAATAATATTAATTAATGATATTTAATTTAATTAATATTGTTTAATAAGAATATAATCACATGTGTAAGTATCATGTTGTGTTAAAAACGAACGAAATATAATTACTAAAGTCACGATAAAATCAGAATATGTATGTATATTGTATCGTTCCATTCACATTTATCAATAAATAATATTAATTATTATAAAAATTCATAGAAAATGTATTTTTCATTTAAAGTAATACTTCTCTTGTTTTGATAACTACAAAACTGACAATTTAATTAACATTTATATTTTGTTCTTATTTAGTACATAACAAGCATAATAACAAATATAGTTACTAGCGACTAAAGTAAAATAGAAAAACATACTGTCATCTTTGCGTACTTCGAAATTTTTTACATGAGACAAGTGCCTCGTTCGTCACAAACTATTCACGGGTCTGATTATATTAATTTTCAATTAATTTTCAAAATACCGTAAAACAGTAAAACAAATCATACGTTATAATCATCACGTGTTAATGAAGGCGTAATTTTGTCCCGTTTAAATTGTCTAATACGTGCAAACCAAGATGTGATCTTATAGAATGGCATTTCCCATCTCTGGGCGAGTTCTTCCATTTTATTTTTACTAGGATATGGAGTTTCTTCAAATATCCGTACTAACTCGCTGCGTTGAACATCCGTGAATGTCTTTTTGCTGCCCCATATTATTTTCGTTTCGCTTCTGCGATCGGAACTCACATTTTCCTACACAAAGCACATTAAAAATAAAAGAAATTATAATATACAGGGTGCTCTAGAACAATCCAGGTGTCTCTGAAGAGACGTATTTCTGATTCTATTTCGAATTCTAATAGCGTTTTTGACCCGAGCGAATTTGATCCCATTTAGGTTGGATAATATTCTATTGATTGATGTTACATATTCCACCAATAGAAGAGCATACGTCATTAATCCAACCTAGATTGGTGCAAATCCACTCGGATCGAATACGCTATAAGACGATTTTTCCTTTACGAAAATTTTATTTGAAGCTTAATTTCCAAATTACAAGAAGAAATAGTTAACCTATTAGGATCGTGTATAGGAGATGGGCAGGAATGGTGCTTTACGCACAGGCTGCAAATTGATCGGATGCATTCACATGTTTACAAAAACGTGTTCCTTCTTCTTTCCCTTCCTTCTACCTTTTCCTTTCTATACTACTTTCTATACTACTTTCTACCTTTTCTTATATTATCTCTTTGTCTTTCACATATTTTAAATATGCTAATTTCATTAAATTATAAAATAGAATGATGAAATTTAAAAAATTGATGAAATTAAAATATTGAACCCTTTGAGTATTGGATTGCATTTTAATTACATTGATAAAATTGTTAGAAAAATGTCGCAAAAAAATGAAATTAGACCATTATTACATGCGATAAGCATTATAAAACTATTATTGACATACAAATCATATAATTATTAAGTTTTAATCAAAATTACATTTTCTTTTAATAATTAAAAGTAAGCTAGGTTGAATTTTTGAAAGCGACAAGAGAATAAGATAAGAAAATTAATTAATTACAAAAATTTTATTTACAAAAATTATTATAACCATAGCCGGGATTAGACATTTCAACGTTGAGAAAAAAGAAAAACATGTATTTTCTCAGTAACAAAAAAATACTACTTTAACGACATAAAAAAAACGACAGGTAAATATAGTCACGACAGGTAAATGCATCAATAGCGAAAAAATTGGAACAAAAATTTATGTTATCATTTTGCATCCTTCCAAATTTTTTACATAAGGCAAGTGTCTTGTTCGCCACGACTAATTCTGGATCTAGTTATAACTATTCAAATCACATCAGCATAATATAACTGGACAAAAAATCATACGTGATGATTATGTGATGACGAAGGCATAAGTTTGTGCGGATTATATGTCCTAGTATTCTGGAACCATTTTGTAATACTGTGAAAAGACACTCTCATTTTCAGGGCTAATTCTTCCATTTTATCTCTTATAGGATATGGAGTTTCCTCAAATACTCGTACTAACTCTTTCCGTTGATTAACCGTGAATCTCTTTCTACACAATGTTTTCAGTAGCTTTTCCTTTCCGCTTTTGCAAACGGATTCAGGACACACTGTTTCCTACAACAAAAGCACATTAAAAATAAAAAAAGAAATTATATTAATACATATTTATATATTAGAGTCTCGTAATATAGTCTTTCATTAGAAAAGAAATTGTATAAGCATAAAACGCTGCTCTCATCTAACTTAATTTATGTGGCATAAGAATCACAAAATTACAATTTCTTTTAATAATTAGACATATCATTGAACGCGGTAAAAGAATAAATTAGAAAAATTTTGTTGATACCAGAAATAGGATTAGACCTTTCAGCGTCTAGGCAAAAAAGAAAAACATTCACCTTCTCAATAATAAAAAAATATTTCTTTTACGAGGTATAAAATATAATAGAGTTATAATAAAAAATATTATTAATAATAGTAGTACTTAATATTTATATAATAGATAATAATAATTATCGTAAAAATTCATAAAAAGCCTATTCTTCTCGTTTAAAGTGATAATCTTCATGTTTTGATAGTAACAAATTGCCAATTTTATATCAACATTTTTATCCTTACATATATTTCATGTAATACACAATGGCAGATAAGTATATAGTCACCGTGCGTTGATAGCGAATAAATTAAATCAGAAATTTATATTGTCATTTTTGCATCCCTCTAAATTTTTTACATAAAGTAAGTGCCTTGTCCGCTACAACATAGTTCTAGATCTGGTTATAACTATTAGATTCAGTTTCACAATTCACGGTTAACTCTTAACCGAGGTTCAACTTATTTATTATCTATTTTCAATTCTAGAATTGGAAAAAGATGAGAAACAAGTTGAACCTCGATTAAGAGTTAACCGTGAGTTGTGAAACTGGGTCTTAGAGAACTTTCAAATAGCAAAACAAAATCATATAAAATGATCATACTTGATGATCACACGTCGACGAAAACATAAGTTGTTTGTTCCGTTGAGTTCTTCTATTATTCCGGAACCATGTACTAATATTGGGGGATGATACTCCCATCTTTTGCGCTAACTCTATCATTTTTCTTTTACCAGGATATCGAGTTTCCTCTAATATCCGTATTAACTCGTTCCGTTGTTCAATCGTGAATCTCTTGCGGCGCGGCACTATTTTCAGCGACTGCGGCTCTTTGTTTTTATTTTTGCAATCGGATTCAGAAT
>NW_017259332.1:383773-391463 GCF_001594045.1 Atta colombica | reverse complement strand
AATATCTGTCATTTGAAAATAATTGTATAAGTATTGAATGCTGCTCCGCCGTCCAATTTAATTTATACTGTAACGCAAGATCTAATCACAATCACAATCTCTTTTAATAATTGAAAATATCATTAGTTTTCTGAAGCAAGAAAATAAAATAATTACAAGAATTTTATTGTTATGACCAAGTTGCGCAGATATTTTATATGGTGAAAAAGCTGTGCAATGACACCGAACTGTCGGTAGGCATGTAAAGATAGTTACGAAATCGCGCTCCAGGATCGAATAGACGTTTTGACACCGCGGCAAAAAAGGATCATGCACCTCAGTAACAAAAAATATTTCACGTATAAATATAAAATATAATAAAAAATATTAATTAGTGGTATTTAATATTAATTTAGTACTAATAATATTTAATAGGAATATAATCACATGTATAAATAGATGTTACAAACAAGCAAGTAATTTATATATATGTGTTATTAACGAATAAAGCATAGTTACTGAAGTCACAGTAAAATCAGAGTTTCTATACATATTGTATAACATTTATACACACACACACACACACACACACACAAAATATAATATTAGTTGTCAAAAAAATAGAAAATGTATTTTTCACTTAAAGTAATCTTCGTGTTTTGATAGCTACGTCAAAATTATTTTATCAAGATTTATATCTCTTCATTATTTCGTTTGTAATAGATACACACAACGAGCGTTCAATGGCAGAAAAATAGTCATTGCATTGATAGTGAATGAATTAAATCAGAAATTTATGTTGCCCTTTTTGCATTCTTTCAAATTTTTTACATATGGCAAGTGCTTCGTTTGTCACAGTGCCTAGTTTTCGATCTGGTTATAACTATTGCAGCTTTCAAACAGCAAAACAAAATCGCGTAAAATGATCATACTTGACGATTACGCGTCGACGAAGACTTAGTTTGGTTCGATTTAGTTCTAGATTTAGTTCTTCTAATATTCCGGAACCACATACTAATTTTTTGGAATGACACTCCCATCCTTTCGGCTAGTTCCATCATTTTTCTTCTATCAGGATATCGAGTTTCCTCTAATACTCGCATTAACTCATTCCGTTGATCAACCGTGAATTTCCTACAGCTCACTGCTATTTTCGGTTTTTCCTTTTTGCTTTTGTAATCGGATTTAAAACCCTTTGTTTCCTATAATGAAAATACATTAACAATAGAAAAGATATTATACTAGTATACATGTTACCAACGAATAAAACAGTTGTTAAAATTATAGAGTGTATATGTATTACATAATGTGTAGTTTATAAATAATATTAATTATCGTATAAATTCGTGGAAATTGTATTTTTCATTTAATATTGTACTTTTCATGATTTAATAATCATAAAATTGTCAATTATTATATCAACATTTATATTCTTACATATATTTTGTTTTTATTTAATACATAACGAGCGCTCAACAAAAGAGGCAGAGTATAGTCATCGCGCATTGAATTAAAATATAAATTTATGTGGTTATTTTTGCACTTTTTTTCGATTTTTTTATGAGGCAAGTGTTTCGTTCGTTGCAACCTTCTGGGTTTGGTTATAACTATTGGCTTTCAAACAGCAAAACATAACTGAGCAAAATAATCATACGTAATGATCATACGACAATGAAGGCATAGGTTTGTTTGGATTATATGTTCTAGTACTCTGGAACCATTTTCTAACACTGTCGAATAACACTCCCATTCTCTGAGCAAGTGTTTCCAATTTATTTCTTTTCGGGTATGGAGTTTCCTCAAACACCTTTACTAACTCGTTCCGCTGATCATCCATGAATATCCTTCTGCTGTTCCACATTTCATTCAGCGGCATTTCTGTTTCACTTGTGTGATCGAATTCAGAACCCATTTTTTCCTAAAATAAGAGCATATTAAAAATAGTAACAGAAATTATTCTAGTATATACAATAAGAATATTATTTTAGACCGTACATGTATATATATATATATATACCATATTTGTAGTCATTCTGCGCGCTGAATTGCTTTCCAGATTTATAAACACAATTAAATTATTGTAATATCATAAATTAAATTAAATTAACAAGCAATTTTTAATAATTGATATTCAATTAGACATCACATTAGAAAGATGTTAATGTGTTAAAACTATAAATAAATTTATTTTAAATGCGAAAAATATTACCTCGGCCGGCAGTTGAACCCGGATTTCTTGTATTCCGTACGAGCGTCCTAAGCCTTTAGATTACCGAGACCGGTATTTTAGTATATGTTTATATATTTAGTATATGTTTATATATTTATAGTTTCATAATATACAATATATCTTTCATTAGAAAAGAAATTTTGATGTGCCATCCAACTTAATTTATAAGATCTAATCACAATTACAAATTACAATCTGTTTTAACGATTAGAAGTGTCTTGGGTTTATTAAAATCCAGCGAGAATATAAAACTTTATTGTTAATTACAAAACTTTTATTGTTAAACTATTAACTTCCAGATAGCAAAACAAAATCGCGTAAAGCAAATGTACTACATCTTGATAAAATGATTTGTTTCTTCAGATTTAAATTTTCTTTTTATAAATCACATGTAAATCACACCTGTTTACAATCCTATTCATTGAGTAAGTTTTTTCTTTTTTTTCTTATCAGGTTGCGTCTCTCAAATACCTGTATTAACTCGTTCCGTTGACCATTCGTGAATTTTGACTTCTGTACCCTTTATCAACGAATTTTTCATTATATTTTGGCATTCGGATCCAAAACTCGTTTTTTCCTATAAATTATTGTAAATAAAATGATAAAAGAGGTCCAAAAGTCTCGAAATAGCTAATTATATCAAAAAGTATTAGTTTATTGAAAAAATGTTTCAACTAAAGTTGTGGAGTTTAAAAAATTTATTTACTAATCCTATCAGTTCGATCTTGAATGGTATCGCCAGATCAAGATCATATCGATTTTTTTAAATAGGACACCCCATTGATTCCATTTTTTTATTCCAGAATTTAATAACTGATGTCAAGGACTTTTTAAAACTACAAGTTCATTTTTATTAAGTACTTTTCGAGTTATAAGTTGAAAGTTGAATGACTGTCGGCATTATAGCATTACCCAAGGTGTCCGATCGATTAAAATTTCTTGAAGATTGTTCCCTTTATTGTTATTTTTACGTAAAAATGAATTTTTAGTGCAAAAATGAAAATAAACTGATGCTTGTTTCCAACAATAGATTAATTTTATCTTGGTTTAACTTACTTTCATCTTTTTCAAGTTCTAAGAATTAGAAAAGAGCAAATTATAAACCAAGATTAAAATTAATCTACATTGATGGAAACGAGTATTAGGGGCTCAATAAAAGGAACAGGGAACAGAGAACAGAGAATAAGAATTTCAATCTATCAAAAATCATGTATTGCGGAATACACAGTTTCTGATAGTTGAAATTCTTATTCTCTATTCTCTGTTTTCTGTTCCTTTTATTGTCCTCTTAATACTAAGAATTAGATATTATACTGCATTGTATATTAAAAATAAGAATGAATATTTATTATTAACATACGCTCTTTATTTTTGATATAACACGTCTTATTTTGCGTAGGGATCTGTGTATTCATTTAGTAAAGCGAAGATTTAATACGTAAAATGCGCATATGGCTACAGAATATATATATATATATTTATATTAATATATTTATTAAGGAGATTCTAAAGCCTTGTATTACTGACTAAATCATAATTTTTATATAACAATTACTTTTTTCTCTTTTACAGATTCGAAAATCCTGATTAAAGTATCCTACGCATTTGTGAGATAGAAAATTTATGTGGAGAACGATAAAAATTTTCGAAATTGATCTCTTAAAAAAAATTTTTACGCACAAATTTTATTGTGTGTGTACGTGCGCGCATGTGTGTATTCGTGTGTGAGTGTACAAGTGCGTGCATAGTCAAGATCTAAAAAGTTGCAACACTTTTTTTAAATGGGTTTCGGAATGTGCAGCCTACTCACTACTGAGCGATTGGTTCATTTGCGGATCCATGTATAAAAATTAATCACAATGTAAGCAATTGGTATTCCGAAATCCATCGAAAAAAATATTGCAATCTTTTAGGTTGCCTGACTATACAAAACTAAAAGTGTGACCGAAGATTTTTAAGGGGACGAAACATTAAATTAAGGCTGCGTTTGCTTTGGCGCTCACGATGCTTGTGAGCGCCAAATCGAATCAAACAAAGCAAAACAAAACGAATCAATTGTCCTTATTTAATATTTAATAAGAAATAAGGCTGACACGACGCTTAAAGTATTGTGAGCATCAAAGCGAACACAGCTTAAATCTCACGTGCCTAACATCACACACCGACGAGATACTATTAAAGACTCTCGGCATTTATGAAAATTCGCGTGCCTGTTAAAATTTAAGTAATTAAGAGTAATAAACTAGTTATACGGTACTAATTTCATAATTTATTAGTTTTGTAGACATGTACATACGTTTAAAACTTAATATTCGATTTTTATTTAAAACTATGATTTTAAAACTATGATTTTATGATTTGATTATCAATAGAGATGATAACTGCAGAGGAAAAATTGTAATTTTTCGGCAATATATAAGATATTATATTATTAAAAGTATGCATACTTATTTATACAGCTTTTATATAAAAAAAAAATTACGAATTTAATAATGAATTTAATTATATAAAAATATTTATGTTAATAATCATAAATTTTTATTAATTGTAACGTTATCGTTCTTCAATTATCTCCGAACTCCCTGGGCCCCATTGATAATCACGAAAATTTTCCCAGGATCGAGGTCTTTAATAATATCTCATCGGTGCATCACATGATATTTCCCGACAATGGAAATAAAGTATTTTTGAGGCGCGTTCTACTTAACGTTCGCAATATTTTCAAATATTAAATAAGGATGAAATGATGCTCGCGAGCATTGCAAACATTAAATGGAATGCATCTTTGGATGTTGAGCCGCCATAATTTTAAAAACTATTTTCTGTCTGATAAGACTTTTGATCAGTGAACCAAGATCATTAAAATTTCAGCCAATTTGATCAGGATTCCTATTTCCATAAGAACTGTTGCGAGATTCTTTACAAATTAATCTTCGAATAGGTATGCGGAGTGTGTTAATACACCCTAGACATAGTTTTTCTTAAATATTTCATATTTTTAGATTAACAACAGAGATTTAGTATCTTCCTATTATTGATTACTTGACATATTGAAGTGGTAATGGTTCATCGATATTGAAGCAATAAACAGTGAGTGAAGAGTAGAACGTCAAACATGCTGGGAGTGTTGTAAATACACCATTTATTCACTTGTCTTTTTTTATACTTCATCTTCTTTTGAGTTTTTATATAGACAGAAGTTTTTCTCTGTTATAATCCAGAGTTGTCTTTATATTATTTTTACATGTCTTTATTTTATTAGAACGTAACTAATGTAAATTTAATTATAAAAAGTAAATAATCTTATTTTTCTTTTGTTTTTATTGTTATATATTTTATTTCTATAAAACAAAATTTAATTTTATGTTTTTTAAATTCAAACATTGTTTTACATATTTTTGTCATTAAAATATTCATTTCTTGTAAAAAAAGTATTAATTTGATGAATGTATTAATTTGAAATCATTTTTGTATCTTTTATTTCGCTACTTATCCTATCTCCAATTCAATATTTTTTAATGACAATTCTATGCGATTTATATTTGAAGGTACTATTTAGTACCTTAAAAATATTTGTACTTTAACTCTTTTTTAGATTTGAGTTAAATTTTCCCAGGACCGAGGTCCTTTTTATATTTTTTAATAATAAGTGGTGTTAAGAAATAAAACGGGAAAATTCTTGATTAAAAACGCCATTCTGGAAAAAAAATTAAAAAGTATTGTCCAGAATTGTTAAAATTCATTATTTTTATATTTCTGTATCTTATTATTAAAGTATATCTAAATGTAAATTTAACTAAAATATAATATTCTAGAAAAAATATAATTATACAAATAAAAACTGTTTGGTGTATTTCAGTATTCCACCTATCTACTTGCGTTTCAAAAATCCATCTACCTACTTGAAGATTAATGAAGTCATCTAGGCTAGATGTTTAAGGGCAACAAAATGCTTAATCCATCATTGCGTCCAGACAAGACTATTACCCAATCGTTCGTATTTTTAAATGCAGCTCTAAGGCTTATTATTGATAAATATAATGAATAGAGGAAGACTCTTCTTTGAATAATGCTTTGAATAATGACCTGCGCACGAAGTTGAACCATTTTGTCGCAAGCGCATCTTCAACGCGCTCGAACCTAATCGTCTATAATTTCGTGTAACTCCTCTATTTTTCGCCAAATTGATTTATACCTCTACAAAAATGTTCTTAAAACATTATACTTTAAAAATATATTAAAAAATTGATATTTTCACCTCTAGATGTATATGTCCCCTTAAAATATATATTATGCTATATTTACGAGTAATCATGAGT
Organism: Atta colombica; assembly: GCF_001594045.1. Classification (NCBI taxonomy): domain Eukaryota; kingdom Metazoa; phylum Arthropoda; class Insecta; order Hymenoptera; family Formicidae; genus Atta; species Atta colombica. The sequence goes on along the minus strand of NW_017259332.1, from coordinate 384,935 downwards.
TTACAATATTTATTTTATAAGTAAATATTCCTACAGTCTATTGTGTATGTAGATAGATTTTTATAAACAAATATTCTAAGTTAACGTTTAAATATATTTTTTAATTGTATATTATATAAAAAATATGTAAATGTGAAACGCAATTATATTAAAATATGAATATATATCATTTTATATATATATATATATATATATATATATATATATTCACAGGGTATTCAAAAAGTTCTGGACGTCTTAAATATTTTGAAAAGTATTTATCAGAAAAATGTTCCATACAAAAATTTAAGTTTTTATTTAAGGACTTTTTGAACACCCTACTTATATACAGGGTATTTGGAAAGTAATCATAAATTTTTTGCAGAATGGACTAAACTGAGAAGAAAAATCCTCTACTATTTTATGATTTTAGCAATAGTTAATAAGATATTTGCTAAAAATTGTCGAAAATTGGTCTTCAATAATTTTTTACTCAAATACTATTCAATCAATTTTATAGAAAAACTACAAGAGACAAAAATTGTTTATTTTCATCTCATAGAAATCTAAGAATTTTTTCAGAACTTTTTATCAACTTTTTAGAACTGCATTTTCTTATTTTTACCAACATAAAAAAATATGGTATTAAAAAATTCTGAAAAAATTCTGAAAAAATTCTCAAAACTTTATGAGAAAAAAATAAACAATTTTTATCTCTTACAGTTTTTCTATATATATATGTCTCCCTCGAAATCACAAAACTTTTTTATTTGAAACATTTTTGTCTAAAATGCATTGTTCAAGAGAAATTTGAGATCGTCATTAAAAATGGAGCACTCTGTATATGCTTCTTAATTTTACAAAAAGAATTTATTAAGTAAAATTATAAAAAATTACTTTATTATTTTGCAGGAATACATATTCTACATACTGAATGCATTGGAGAAGGATGGGAAAATATTCCAAAATATGATAAAAAATATGATTATCTCTTTAGATATTTAGCCAAATATTTGCTCAAATGCTTTCATATGGAAAACAAAAGTGAAAATCTTCTTTGATGTTGTGAAAGAAAATGTATCCAATGTTCAGAGTTAAAAAGAAAACTGATTAAAAGAATATCATCTATATATTTGAACAAATATCTGTACAGTATCTATTCAATAAATTCTCTTTGCAATAT
>NW_017259332.1:368809-383673 GCF_001594045.1 Atta colombica | reverse complement strand
ATAACATAAAATTATACATAAAATTAAAAAATATTATTTTGCATTAACTTGGAATATTTGTTTTTAGAAACCAATACATAACTTTGCAGAAATATTTACTTATAAAATAGTCTTGAAACCCATGAATATTCGTTAAATTATTATGTATTAATAAATATATTAAATAAATGCATACTCTATAACATATAGGCATGCATTTTATATATGAAATTTTTTCCTTACTAAATGAGTCTACAACATCTATACTAAAAATAGATACCAAAGAGATTAAACCTTAGTAAAATAAAACATATATCATGTATCAAAAATAAAGCCATATTATATGTTGAGAGATAATAAACTTTTCTTTTTTTCTTTAATCACAAGTGCAGTTTGACATTTAATTTCTCAGTGATTTTTCTTCTCAATTAGAAGTTATATAATATAATAATATAACAAGCAGAAGGGAGGAGTTTTATTTCTCAATATGATGGATTTTTTAACTTCACACGCATATTATCTTAAATATTTAATAATTTAATAATTAGTTTAATATAGTCGAACAACATTTTTTTCTACTAGACTTATTCGATAGACAAAACAACGCATTGATTAATATATTTTTTATCAATGAATAATGACAGATAGTATTTTTCGCGTTTGTGTACACATGCATATGCTGAGATCCATATGCACTCGTTCGATTCCTCCGCGACCACGTGATCAAACTTATAAAATGAATGTGTGTGTAAAAGAAGCTCGTTATTATTCACAGTATTTGTTGCATTTTTTAAAACTTGATCGTAATTTTAATTCACAGTACGACATGAACACGAACTTAACGTAACCTCACTTTCATTTCATGTACTTACTAAATACATTCAGTACGACAATTGCTCACTGAGCTCATGTATTTGGTTGATCTATATTTTTAGATTTAACGGAACATGCCAATCAGATGCAACCGCTCACTAAAGTTACTGCATACTGGATGACACTGTGTGCCTTCCAACAAGCGACACAAGTGACACGATGTGTCACATGGATCATTGACTATGTTCAGCGGACTCAACAGTTCAGTGAGCGCTCGCTTATTGGTGTATCCTTTTAGATTATCCAATCAGCATTTTAAATCTGGAAGAATACATCAATAACGTTCACTTAACTGTAAAAAAAATTATCCAATTGCATTTCTCATATGAAGACACATATAGAATATGATTGGATAATTTTCTTTATGCATATGTTTATACGGTCATGTAAGTTTGTGTGGATATATCCTTACACACTGGCACGCTTTACGCCGAAGTTATAACATCAATATTATGAAACTGGCCAATCATAGCTATTCCTTTAAAGAATAGAATGACTGTGATTGGCCAGTTTCATAACATCAATGTTATAACTTTGGTGTAAAGTAAATTCACTAATTAGAATGAGAGAAATGCAATAAAAAATTTTTTACCATAATCCTGCCATAATGCTGGAATGTTTGAGTTAGACCAACTACAGTCGAGTATTCCTCTATTACAATCGTATGGCAGGGGAATGCTCGATTGTAGTTAGCTGGTTTTTACATTCTGATCCGATTTAAACTCTCGATGGAAACTAGGCTAGTGTTATCATCCTCCCGGTTGGCGCTGAGATCTAGGGGGTCGTTAAGAGATAACGATCACGTTGGGAATCTATGATATAAGGGTACGGTCATCATCAACGAGATGCTGCAAACGTTTTGAAGCGTTTTTTAATTGGTTAGTTTGTAAAATTCTTTCTTCTAATTAGTCCATCAAATGCTTCAAAGCATTTGTAGCGAAACTTTGATCACAGCCATAGAATGCCATTTAAGGTTTCTCTCTGATAGCCTCTGATCAGCCAAAGAAATACATTATACTGTTTGTTGCACTGGTGAGCGATAGTATAGCCAAGAGAAAATAAACTAATTTCCATTGGAAAAGCAACTCTGTTCCCCGAGGAGACTAGTTCGATTTATGGATCGATAACAATTTGGCACTTTGAAACTTTTATAAGAGAGGTCGAGAAATTACTCAGGAGATATATAAGAATTATCCAAAATAAATATCGCAGAACATGCGCTCAACCAAGGGTATTGTTCAAATGATACAATCCTCTAAAACATACTTTTTGAACTTTCTCAAACCTATCATGTCAAAGGTATATCTGTTTTTATCTATAAATTTAAAAAAATATATTTATTAGGTCAGACTAATAATTACTTTAATCAGATAATATAAGACAATATTGTTCAACATTTGTAGATTTATAATTCTTGCTAACGATAAAAAAGAAAAGACAATAAGCATAAATATTGATACAAAATAATACCTAGAATTACAAATTTTAAACAACACTGTTGTAAGAGATATTGGTTGTGTTCTAAAATTTACTACCGATACTAAAAATCTATAGTTTATGTTAAATGCACTATAGATTTTAAGGATTGGCAGTAAATTTTGGAATACAGCTATTGAATGCATTCCATTTCACACATGATACCTATAATATATTATTTTATCCTTCTTTAATATTCGGTGAACAAGAATAAAATGATACAACATGCTCATTATGTGTGAAATCTAATATATCTATCGAGAGAAACATTGAATTATTTTAAAAATATGTTATTTATTCTAGTTTGAAGAAAATCGTAGATTTGTTGATATCCGTAATGAATCCGATAATTCTTTTGGAAAATATGCTATAGTCCAGCCTTGGGTAGTTTCTGAAAAAAATACTATACCTACATACATACCCCAGCCATCCTACAGTCAGTCTATGATACCCAAAAAAGGGCCAGCAATGCCCGAGATCAAAGACGAATATCAAATAGAATGTATGAGGCACAGTTGTAAACTTGCTAGTAGTATTTTGCGTCAAGCTGGTGCATTAATTGAGGTGAATTACTTCCTACAGATTATATAAAAGTCCAGATTCATGTTGCCTCGCTTATCAATTTAAAATCACAAACAAATTTTTAGAAGATGAATGTGGCGAATCTGGAATTCTATACTGATAATATCTGAAAGATATGCACAAGCCTTTGGGATCGCAAGTTTCATAAACCGAATAAGAAGAGTTATCTATATTATCCATATAAATTTATTGTTCACTAAGCAATTAAAATCTGTGTAAGGATTGTTATATATATGTTGAAAATCAACATATAATTAAGAAATAATATTTTAAGAGTAACTCTTATATATATATATTTTTTTTTCTTTTTGGTTTTTGGAATGTATCCCCAGGAATTATTAATAGCTTTCAGATACATGTATTTATTATAATATTTAATGCATATCTATATATGCATTAAATATTATAATAAACTAAATATAAAATAAAATTAATATATGCTAGCCAGGTATTACAACTGATTTTCTCGACAAACAAGTACATGATATGATCATTGGTAATGGAGCTTATCCCAGTCCACTCAACTACCATGGCTTTCCCAAATCTATATGTACAAGTGTTAATAACATCGCTTGCCATGGTATTCCAGACAATAGGCCTTTACAAGAAGGTGATATACTCAATGTTGATATAACAGTAAGCTTTATTTTTTAAAAGAAAATGAAATCTTTTTTCTAGTCGATAAAATGTTATAAGTTCTTTAAAAAATTAATATTTTTTGTTTAAGTAGGTATATCTTAATGGTTATCATGGCGATTGTTCAGCTATGTTTCAAGTGGGTGAAGTAGACTCAAAAGGCAAACAATTAATAACAGTCACAGAATTATGCTTAAAGTCAGCTATTGAAATATGCAAACCAAACGAACATTTTTGTAATATTGGTAATAATACGTATATCATTAAAATATGAACTTATCTGTATATTATTTTTGGCACTGTAAAATCTTTCTATTTCTTTCTAGGTAATGTGATAGAAAAGACAGCAAATGAACACAATTTGAATGTAATACCCGCAATTTTGGGTCATGGTATTGGAACTTACTTTCATGGTGCTCCAGATATTTGTCATTTCGGTACGAATGAAAATATTTCGCTAACATTAATGCACGTTAACATATAGATAACTATCAACATATACTGGACAACATGTACTGGATGGAGCATGTGGCGAAATGTCTTCGATCTTTTGTCTTGCGGATCTGGAAAGAGAAAGGTAAATGTTTGGACACGGAACTTTCTTTCTGTTGTCCTATCAATCGAACTCTCTTTCTAGGTCTGTCAAGATTGATGGATTTGATGCTAATGCTCTGCAGCATTAGCATCTACTATATGTCGATGCAGATGATCAAAGAAATTATCTGAGTCGTTTTTATAAAATAATTTCTACATAAAATATTCCTTGATCTCAGAATAAATTGTTATGTACTGTAAATATGTCAAATCGTCACTATATATTTCGATGCTTATTTTTTCTTTTGTAGCAAATAATTTTCCCGCGAGAATGAAAACAGGTATGACATTTACTATCGAGCCAGCTTTAAGTCAAGGAAGAACAGAGACCATAATTCTAGAAGATGGATGGACAGTTTGTACAGTCGACGATTCTAGGACAGCTCAAGTTGAACACACAATTTTAATAACAGATACTGGATGCGAAATACTAACACTTTAGTCGCTTTAGTTTATGATCGGTATCTATTACTATTTATACAACAAAGGATCATTGAATATATATATATATTATTTTTAGTGTATATAAAGATATGTATAAATTAATTTGTATGTGTCGTTTTAATTTTGTGAATATTATATCCATATTTTTATGTAACAAAATAAAAAATTAAGAAAAATTTATGTTTATTATTACAATGAAAATTATTAATTATTAATATTAATAGTTATTAATATTAATATTTTCTTATTTCTTATATATGTAAGGTATAATTAAACTTTTCAAATTCAATTAAAAAAGAATATATACTTTCACCCTATATTTTTTTTATTATAACTTATTTTGAAAGAATACGAAAACATTACAATTTTATAGAATTGCGGGTCCCCAATAACTTTCTACGTCTACCGGTCCTTGTATTTCAACTCCTTTTTCTTTCGTAACAATACCCAAATGATACTGAAAGAGCGAAATAAATCATTAACAATTAAAAATTATTAATTATGTATACACGAATTTTGATAGTTTAGTAGATACCTTTGGGAAAGATCTTGCATCTCTGTAGAAAAGAACTTGATTTACTTTGTATATAAGTTGAATAGCTTCTTCTTTATTCATTTGGCTATTTTCCTCATAAGCTTTTCTCAAAATAGGTGTTGCCATATAAGCGCCATATCCAGTCGCAATAACAGGATCTTTGTAAGCTGTTCCAAGTTTATCTACAGTTGCCAAAAATCTGAAAGGCAAATCATGATTTATGTTAAATCTGAAGACAAGTTGCTTATGTTGAAGAAATGTGTTGGATACTTACGGTTGTCCATCTTCCAAACCGGCAATGACAAAATTGTTCCAAAACGGATCAAAATTTGATCGTCTGTTATACATGACACGTGTCAACCAGCAATGCAGCGCTTTCGGCTTCAAACTAAATCCATCATCCAAGCATTGTTCTTCCAGACTAAAACAAAAGTATTGATGTAAAATAACAGTGTCTCGTCGAAAAGTCTAATATGCTTAAGAAGAATACTCAAAAGATTCAAAAAGATGCATGTTGGATAAAACCTCCAGCATCAGATTGTTTGATTAAAAAAATTGGTTCAAAAAACGCTATGGAGACGCTACATCCTTTTCATGCATTTTCACTCTAGTGTGTCTTTTTTGATCATTCATATAATCTATTTTAATTCTGAAAATGTGCATCCAGTATCAGGATAAAAAGGCCAACTATTAAATAACCATTTGATACTCATTTTCAAAATATACTAATATATAATCAATATCAAAATTGATATTGGAAAACTGCATGAAAACGATGTATACAAGATGATTTATAATTTGATATTTCGGGAGATAAATCTAAAGTGTTATACTAAAATAAGTTGAAAAACATTATATAAACATATGTCTTCCAAAATGTTTGAAGTGTCTGCCTCAAGAAACACTATTGCATATCTTATTGCACTTAACTTCATTTAATGTTTACAAAAAATATCCATCAATGCAATGCAATAGTAAAGTCACAGTTAAAACACAAGTCACTTAACATTTTCTTTAATCATCCATAAATAAAATATGTAGAAATCTAGAAACATATGACGTTTCTTACTTATTTTGGTATGTTCATCCCTGAAATATTGATATGCATTTATAAATCACCCTGTATAGTGTTCAATTTTAAATTAAGCTGATAATAGAATTGCTGGAAATTAAATAAATTCAACTTCCAGGCTGAAATTCATTGTCAATCCTAATATTTAAGATTGTCTTAAGACATTCTAAGCCAACTACAGAGTATTAGCATTTTAAGACATTTCTTAAAATAATCTTAAAATAAGAATGGATTATGAATATCAGCCTAAATCATATTTATTTTTTTATACAAAAGATGTTTATAAAGTTTTGAAAATGAATACAGTAGAGGAAAAAATTTAATTATTTATAATTTTATTGCATCATATCTGCATGGATCTTAGACAATGATTTCTTTTAACACATATATGTAATAATAGTCATCATCATCATGATAATAGTGAAATAAGTGATTTTCTAATTTTTTTCATAATATTATAATACTGGCTCTACACAGAGTATTAGCTATCAAATACTAAGCGTCAAATTAAAACTATATATCATAACTATATTGACACTGTTCTTCAGCATCTTATCAAATGGCATTATAGAATTTTCAGAAATATTAATTTATCTTATGTAGTAAACCAAAACAGAATATTTTAAAAATAAAGACGTGTAAAAAAATTGGAATGATTATAACAACTCACATCTTTCTTTCCACGTAACTCTTGATGCATTGAAAATCTGCATAATCTCCAGATGCACCAAGAATGATGTTATCATTAACTTTCATAAGACGCTCTAGATTTCTATAACGAGCAAGAGATCCATAAGATCCTAAGATATCCGCCGATATAATAATTCCGTCTTTGAATTGTATACCAATGACAGATGTACCAGTCGTTATAGGAGATCTGTAAATAATAGAATGAATTAGAATAGAACTCATCAAATCCTTATGCCATTTCGGAAATTTATCTAATAAAGACTCAAGTATTTTGAATTTCACTTCGTAATTTAATTTATTCCATAAGAGAGAAGATGACATGCGAGATTTACATAGAGACGTACAGGTTATATACAAAAAACTGCAAATGGATGACAAATGTTTGTGAATTATAGTTAAAACGTACTGTGATTTTTGAAATCCACCGGTGCCGTTCTGGGTGCCCGGAAAGTGATAAAATGCACCAGGAGACGGCCCATTTTGCCACAAAGGCAAAAAGCAAGGATCTCTACTGGGAAACGCCATTATGATAAGTAATAAGTAGTAATACTAGTATACGAATAGTCGGAACAGAGAGAGTACAAGAATATCGAGACGAATGCGATCCAATAATATCGATATATCTCTGATATAAGTAAATCTCGATTCGCTTTTCGAATATCGTTTGAAGTATCGATATTTACTTAAGAATCGACAGAAGTGTCGAGCCAACTCAAATGCCCATTTCTACCGTAATTCCTCCTACATTAGAAGATCGAAAAAATGATTTTTCATAATTTTTTTCAAAAGAAAGACTAATATTTATCATTTTAAGACTTTTTGCACGTTTTAATATAATTATTATAGAGTACGTACAAATTATTATGTGAAAAAAATTATAAATAATAAAAATATAAACATTCAATTTGGCGCTTCGCCGCATGACACGATTTCGTGTACATCCTAGCGACTGTAATTATTACCGGAAACAAAAAATAAAAAAAATATTATATTTTTAATTTTTATAGAATATATTAATTCTAAATAAAACTAAAAAATTAAAAAAAATATATATATATATATAAATTAAAATTTTATGCGATTTTGAAAAAAAAGTTACGATTTTCACTATACTGTTAGAAATAAATAGAATAGAATTTATTATACTTCAGTATATTTATAGCCAAGAAGGGGACTTGGTTTACATAAATTCTTAATTCATTCATACATTCACCTCATCCGCAAACTATCGCACATATAAATATTATTATAAAAATTTTTGCTTATCCCTTTCTTACTTTTCTGGTTAAACTCTTTGACTTCGCTTCTTTATCTACTTTGTTTCATTTTATTTCTTTTCGCTTTATCCGCTTTTCTCTCTTATAGTTATTGTATATCTATTTTTAATGTTATATACTCTCATTCAATATCATATGTTATCAATATCAATTATTAATACATATGTTATCTCTATACACAGTCTTATCACCATCTATTATTATTACACTATTATTATTATATATCACATATTTATATTTCACTTACTCCTTAGTTTACCTTTCCTTTTCTCTCTATACTTTCCCTATACATTTCCTTCCTATCTTCTTTTAACTCTTTCTCTCTTTTAACTCCTCTTCTCCCTTATTCTTTTCGTTATCTGCTTCCATAATTTCTTTATTATTTCCCCTTTCACTTCATCTAACTCCTCTTCATACAGTTTCCTTAAGATTTCTTCCTTATCTTTTCCTAATTTAGTAAATCTTTCTCTTATTTCCGAATATTCCTCTACATAGTGCTTTAAATTATCTTTTCTCTTATCATAGAATATATACTTTTTCCTATGCTCTTCTACCCAACATTTATTATCTTCCTCTAAGTTTCCACATCTTAATTTGAACTAAACATCCATCTTATATAATCCATCATAACTTTTTCCAATTCCTTTTTCTCCTCCCAACTCCGTAGTTCTACTCTATAAGCCATAACACTTTGCACTAAATATTTAAATAAGATTCATCTCCTCCTGAAATCGTTCCTGCACATCCTCTCGCCTAAACTTTTCTTGCCGCCAGCTTATCCTTTCTATTTAATTCCTTAATGTGATCTTTACAGTTGCCTCATCTATTCAAAGTAAAGCCTAGATACTTAAATTCCTGCATCTCTTTATCTCCTTTTTACCTCATTTCCATATTTCCATTTTCTCTCTTCCTCTTCTATTATATCAATACTTTAGTTTTATCTGTACATAGTTCTAATTTCTTTTCCTTTAAAAATTTTCTAAAACTTCCTATTACATCCTGCAAGACTTCCATATTTTTTGTCAATACACAGGATACACACAGGATTTCAAATCCTTTGTTTATCTATACCTTCTTCCAATCTTTTATACCTCTGCCTCTAAATTTTTCGTCTAAGTCCGCGATGTACAAATTGAAAAGAAATGAACTCATCATACATTACGCCTCTCTTCGTTATAAAACTTTCAGTATTTTCTAGCTTCGTTTTAATCGTTATCTCTGTTTCCTCCTAGATCTTCTCAATTCTTCTAACCAAACTCTCACTTATTTCTTTCTTCCTTAAGCAGTCCCATAACTTGCCTCTGTCCTTGTCAAAAACAGCTTTCAGATTCGCAAACATCATGAAAACTTTCCATTTTCTCCTTGCTTCCTTCCCTTTATATAATTATCACGAATGCATTATCACGAAGATATTATCGATCATCGACCTTCCTCTTCTGAAACCTTGAGTTTCTGGGATCATTCTTTTCTCCTCTGTCTCTTTGTGTAGTCTATTTTTCAACACCTCTGCATATAATTTGTACGCTGTGCATAACGATGATAACTCTTTATAATTTATTGCCTTTTCTTGGTCACCTGGTCTTATATATATAGGTACTACTATGCTTTTCTTCCGGAATCTTACCTTTTCTCCATACCATCTTCATTAAAGATACCAACTTCATTAAAGATACCAACTTTGTCCATAGCCTTTTCCCTGCATATTTCTACGCTTCTGTTGTTCCATCGATGCCAGCAACTTTCTTAAGTTTCATTTTTCTTAATGCCTTCTTTATCTCCTCTTTCTTCAATTTTTCTTCTTCCACTTCTGTGCTTTTATCCTCCACTGCCGTTTCTTCTCCTTCAGCCTCCTCGCTACCCAGCAGATCTTTAAAATGATTTCTCCATTACTCTTTATGTTATTTTCAATCTCTTTCTGTCTCTCTCCATTAATACATTTCAATATGTTCTCTCTTTTTTTAAGTTCCTTAATTCCTCCTTCTCTTCTTCCTATTTTTCTCTTTGCTTCTTCTTCAATAATTTCTTAAATCTCCTCTTCTCTTGCAAATAGTCTTTCCTTCCTATTTTTTCTTTCCTCCATGTTCAGTTATGACATTTTTTTTACTTCCCTCTAACTTTTAATACAACTTCTGTCCTACCAGTTCTTGTGCCTTTACTCTTCCTTTTTACCCTCTTCTTTACCAATGCACAATATATTACTTGTTTAATTTCCTCTCAGCTTTCTTCGATATTTTTTCTTTCCTGTTCCTTCTTCTTTTCGCTCCTCTTCCTCTGTTGTATTCTGGTATCTTTCAATTGCCTCTGCATCCCAGACTATTATTTCTTCTTTCCACTCGTTCCATTTCTATTGGATTCTCTTCTTCTTCTTCCTTCTCCTTGAGGCACAAGGCAAGTGATCCGAGTCCATTCTTATATCTACTTTAAAATCTATAATCCTATCCTTTACATTTTCATTACCATTACGTAATCTGTAACCGAGCTACCCCTCGCTTCTATATATGTATATTCACTCTCCCACTCTCCAGATATGCTTTCGTTTATAAGCCTTTATCTCTTATCATTCTACGAAGCTCCTACTTCTATTTCCTTTATTTTATCTTTGTTATCTCTTTCTATCCCTTCTTTCTCTTAGTTCCCCTATTCTTATAGTCAAATTTTCTCCTATGATTAAATTTTCTTCTTTTTCTTTCCTTATGTATTCTTTCCATCTTTTCCTCTAAATATTTTCCCCCTTGTTCTCCATAAATCGAGATAATTCTTATTCTTTCCCTCTCTTCTTGTATTAGCCTATTTCCTTGAAGCTTCCAGTCGTTTCTTTTCCTTATTATAAAACCCTCCATTAGTTCTACCTCTCTTCCCTTTCCTCCTTGCAAAATGATTCCCATATATGTGTTCTTGGCAGTCCGCTCTTTAACTTATTCCAATCCTTTTCCTCTACTCATGTCTCACATAGCTGATGAAGTCAAAACCTTTCACATACCTCCAAAAATCGATGTCCTTATTCTATATCTCTGCACAATTTTAGAATAATATAATCCTCTCCCTCTTATTATCCTTTCTACTTCCCCCTTTATTCTTATATCTATTTTTCTTTATTTTCTTACCTTATCTTATTACCTTTCTCCTTTTATATTTCCTTTTCCTCTTTCTTTTGTTTATCTCCTCTCCTTCTTGGCTCAGTCAAAATTCTTCTCCGTTCCTAGCATTATTATTTCCCTCGTTCTCTCTTACATTATCTTTATTTTTCTTTATCTCTTTTTTTTCTATCTCTATCCCTTCCACTCTCACTCTTTCTAATCCCACTTTTACCTCCTTTCTTTTGCCTCTTTGCTTCTTTGCCCTTTTTATTCATTTTTTCTTGGATTTTTCTTTTCTCCCAGTTTAAATCATTTTCTAAATATTCTTCCCCCTTTTTACTTATTTTTCATGATATCCTTTTTTTCTTCTTCTCTCTCTCTACTTTAACTACATATACGCTGCCACTCTCTCTAACCGCAACTATATTACATTCAACCTCTAATTTTTCCTTTATCCACTCTTTTATCTATTCCTCTCTACTTCTCTGCTTCTTTTCTCTATCTTTAGATTCTTCTTCTATATTTATCCCCTTTATAACAAAGTCTCCTTTCCTCTCTTTCACTATTTGTTATCCATCTTTTCAATATGTTGACCTCTCTATAAATCAGCCTTTCCTCATTAATAATTGATCCTACTCCTGTATACGTACCTTTCTCTGTCACTTACTTCACTCTTAGTCTCTTCTTAATCATTCTCTTCTTTTCTACTGTTCCCTGTTCTTTCCCTAATCTCTCCTTCTAACTGCTCAAATTTGATCTTCATCTCTGCCTTTTTCTGCCAATCCCCTCACTCTAACTTCTGCCTCATCCATTTCTTCCTTTAAATTTTTGATTTCTCTTTCTTTGCAGCTGTATGCTTCCTTTTTTATTTTTCTAATTTCTTTTTCTAACCAGCGTCGTATTTCCTTTCTCATCTTCTATCATCCTCTCCGTAATTTCTCTTTCATCCTATCCACCTCACCTTTTTCCCTAATATTCACGAATGCTTTTTCCTCGATTAACTTTTTTTGTCCCGCTTCTTGTTTTGCTTTGGCTCCTTTACCTGATCCCCTGCTGGCCGTGTCAACAGTCCTTTCCCGCTATAACCTCTTTCGCCACGCTTTTTCATTCGCCTCCTATGCAATTAGCTATCGCCTAATTCTGCCTCCAATCTCTCGACTTTCTTATTACCCGCTCTCGTGAAATCGCACGTTCTAATCTAATAATCCGCAATACTCGCCTATTATTCACTATTCAATCTCATACACTCTCCGCAAAGCTTGCACTCGTATCCACGTTATCTAACTAAGTCCGTTAATTCAAATAATAAATAAATATATATATTAGATGGAAAAAGTTTGTTTTTCCCGTTAGATGGCATTAAAAAAACGCCACGGACTTTTTCCCACACCTAATATATTCCTAGCTTTTTCAAATCATACATAAAAATACATAAAATAAATAAAAATATATATTTTGATTTATATAAATATGCAAGTTTCAAAATTAGTCTAATGTATATATAATATATAATATATAATATATAATAATTCCAATACCTAATAATAATAAGCAATAAGTGTACATAAAGTGTTATATTTAATATAATATGTTTATACTATACAAAATATAAAATATAAATGCACAATGTAAGCCTAATTAAAAATATCTTTATTTGTGTATTTTTTAATATTAATTTTAAAAATAACTGTGCAAGTGCAAAAGAAAAATCGAATTTTTCAATAATTATGAATAAATAAACTTATATTTAGGCTTATGTATACAGGGGCATATACAGGGGCATTTAAAATAGGTCATTTGAATAACTCGCTTGGGTTTTTAACAATAGAAGGAAAAATGTCAAACAAAAGTTGCTTGAGCAAGTGAGTTATTCAGATGTCCTGTTTTTAAATATCTTACTTTGCTACCTTATGTGTGTGCGTGCGTGCGCACATGTGTGTGTGTGTACGCACACACTTATTTTATATATATATTGCATATATATATTGCAGTATAAGCTAAAATATGTTTATTATTTATTTTTTATTATTTTTGGAAAAAAATTCAATTTTCATTTTTATTTCAATGAATGTGCATCTATATCAGTATATAAGCGACGATCGCTCACACGGAGCGCTCACTATGAGCAAGAACCCAGATAGCCAAGCGAGATTTAACATATGGAAAATTGATTGCACTGCATGTATTGTTTTCAACTTGTCGACAATTTGCTGTCATTGGAATCTAATATGAACTGAGTTAGCATCAGGAGAACAAATAGATTTCATGAGTTTACGAAATTGTAAGACTATACATTGAGAAATAATAAACTCGTCGAAATAACAGCAAATTGACGCTATGCATGCATAATGACAACTTACCAACAGTTTGCTGAATTCTAGAAGACTTTATGTGACATTAGAACAACAGACAATTTGTGGAAACATCTTGGCTTTAATAAATTGAATAATATGAAATTGAATAAGGGACAGCAAAGTGGCAACATATTGTCCTTATTTGGCTATCTGGGAATAGGGTTTAATGTGATTTCTATTCTTGCTCTGCAGTAATCAGCGCTACGGGAATAGGGTTTAATGTAATTTCTATTCTTGCTCTGCAGTAATCAGCGCTACGGTGAGCGGTTGTCGCTTCTGGATGCCTCCAATTCTTCTGGTGCACTTGTTACCTTACATTTAAATATGTGTTACCTAACAGCGGTAATTCAGTTATCTATCTGATAAATATCTGTTTCATTTATTTATTTAGTAACGTACACAATATGTATCTACTATTACTATCCTGACATCATCGAAAAGTGGCCACAGTGAGTTATTTGCAAGGTGTCTAATATATATCGAATCTATGACTGACATGTGTCTGCAACTGTTATAATTTTCTTATGAAACTTAACTGTTTGGTTTGTGATTCATATCATGGATTCGGTGTTGTTTGGATAACAAAGGAATCGATTCTCATTGATTTTAATGACCTTTGAATATTGTAGAGCATAAAAAAATATTATACCTATATTTTTGGTTTTTTTTGTTTTTTAGAATTTGATCTCTCTTTCTCTTTGAATTTTCCACAATAAAAATTGAATGCTTGGCTTTAAGAGGAGCTACTTTAGAATCCTCTTAAGCAAACACTAATAAGAAAAGAAATCGGTAATTTCGATATCGATGTTATTATTTCACAGGAAATAATAACATCGATATCGATTTCGTTTATGGATGAAAAAAATCATGCCAGAAGTTAAAACATTTTATTAAAAATTTATTCAAAACGGTTTGAAAAACTTCTTTTTTAAATGGTAGAAATAAATCTTATGTAATTACATAATCTAATAAATAATAAAATTTAACTTGTATGATACAAGTACTTTGCTATAGTGTATTAAAATAAAACTATCTATCAATAATATAATAATACTTCGCAAATAATTGCACATAATATATAACATAAATTACCAATAATATAATACTTTGCAAATTGCATATAAAAAGGAGATCGTAAAAAAATGAAATTTCACATTTAATTTATTGCTTATTGCAAGCAGCATTTCGTAGCCAACTTTTGACTGCATTTAGAGTTTCTGATAAATCACTGTTCGGAAATTTTATTTACATCAGTAGATAAAAAATACAATAAGG
>NW_017259332.1:365121-368709 GCF_001594045.1 Atta colombica | reverse complement strand
AGATCAATAATTTTTAATGTAATTTAATTTAATTTTAATTAATTAATTTTAAATGAACTAATTTTTAACTGTTAATTTAACTTAATTTAATTTCTTAATGTTACAATATTAATTACTTTAATTAATTTAGTTTTTTATTCAATTTTAAAATTTTATTCAGGTTTTAACTAAACTTACTAAAGATTGTAAATGCTGTCGATGTCTGATCAACGTCGATCTAATTATTATCTCGATATGGAAAAATCATAGATGTCATCGACGTCGAATCAATATCCGACTTATCATTTTTCCCTGGACAGATTAACTCTTGAACACGGCACATATGGATAATTTGTGTCCGACTCGATTTTAAGGCTATTAAAGTACTCGAAAAACTCTATAAAGATTCACATATATTTTTTATTTACATTTATTTTTCTCTACTAAATTTTTTCTGCTTTGTAGATGTTGGAAAAAAATTGGGATGACACAAAGTTAAACGCGCAGGTATATGAGGAATAAAAATGTTATAATAAAAAGTGCATGGGACACGAATGACCCATGTGTGTCGTTTGAGGATTAACTTTCATCATTTTTATATCTCGGCAAAGAATTTTTCATGCATGAATATATACAAATATGTATAAGCATTTTTAAACATGCTTAAATGTTCATAAACGTACATAATTATATATGAAATAATAAATTCATACATCCTTCTTTTTCTATAAAATTCTTTTTATAACGTAAAAATAAAAATAATAATGAAAAGATATTACAAATATTTTAAACGATAATTTTTTCATGTTTTAGATGAAATCAAGTTTAGAGGAAAAAATTGCCTGTATATAATTATGTATAATTATAAATATTAAAATTATGAGCAATTCCTTAATATTTTTCCAAACATGATTTTTTTCTAAAATAAACAATGAGAAAATTATCCTCGTCAAATATTTATGTTCTTATATGTTTATGAATATTTATACATATTTGTACATACTTGTGCATGACAAATTTTTTACCGAGCATGATACGTGTGTCATTAATTTTTATGCATCCGTTTAAGAAAAATTTTGATGCAAAATATAAATCATTCAGTTTCTAATAAAAACATTTAATGAACATTATTATTCGATATTTAAATGCAAGTCAACTTTGACGTTGCACAACTAAAATTAAAAATTAATAAATAATATATGACGAAGTTGAATAATTGCACTAAAATTATCTCAGATAGTAAAACGTCTGCAATCTTCTAGCAAACTATCAGCAGATTCGAGCAGAAAATGACGGCAGTCTAACATTAACTGCGTCCGCATTAGGCTTATGTTCTGTTAACATCGCTGTCAACATAATGTGAAAGATAAATTGTTAACAGAAACTGAGCAAAACTTGCCAACATTATCTGACGCTAGACTGTCAGCAAAAATGCAGATCCTGCTCTGATAGCAGATTGTCGACAGAAATTGATAATTGATAATTGATTGTCGACAGATAGGCCCAGAATCTGCTGAGTTTCTGTTAATAATCTGTTGTCAGAATAAGATTTGCCGTGTTTCTGCTGAGTTTAGGTGATGTCGACAGGATCTGCTTGATTTCTATAGACAATATATCAGATTATACCACAAATATGCTTTGTTTCTTTCTCCAGTCTGTCATTTACTTCTGCTTGCAGATTTTGTTACGTTTTTTTTTAGCAGTCTGTCAACTTATTATGTACATCTAATTCTGTAACAATTCTGTTGTCTTATTTTGTTGACATAGTGCGTAGGAGATATTTAAAAATATTAAAAAATCTGCTTTCTACTGACTTGGCTATCTGGGATATTTGTTCCATTTCACCTTTTGCATTCAATCTAACTTACTTATAAATTTCATCGCAGTTCTTTCGAAGAGAAGGCTCCCTTTATCCAAAAATTAATTGCCTGCAGCATTGCCTACATTACATTTCCCGACAGTTCGTTTTTGCACAATAATTAATACCTACATCCCTACACGCACTATTACGTACAAATAGAAAATTAAAAAAAAGGCAAGTGTGCACACTGATACTTTACATATAAACTATTATTGACTATCTATCGATCGATTGTCTACCTTTACAAATAAAAATTTCAGAGACGAATTAGTTACATTTGCTTATACGTTGTACTATTGCTTGCAAGCACTTTTGTGTGCAAAAATAAAATTAATTTAAATCAATTAATTTTATTAAAAAATGCTTAATTTGTGAATAGACACGAATTTGTGAATAGAGGAGAAAAGAAGCGGCATGATTTCGCGATTCCTATATATAGTTGTCTAGTTACAAAAGTTTCTGTACCGCGTATCGCGCTACATGTAATCGCACCCTGCTAGTTTAGACTCTATAAAATGAAACGCGACATTTTCATTAACTTGTGTAAGCAACACATATAAAAAGTGCGGTTTTCAGTTGCTTACATAGATAGGTAGTGTGCTGACTCGGGGTGGCTAAGGATTTTCGAGGGTTGGGGATGGAGCAACAAATATCGGGAAGTGAGCAACTAATCAGCAACAAATTAGCACAAAAAGAATAAGCTGCATTTTTTAATTTTTTTTTTTTTTTTTTGAATGTGCTAACTTTATTCTATGCTCAGCAGAGCATTGTTTCTTCGGAATTGGCTGGAGCAACAAAATCGGAAATAGAGCAACAAATTAGCAACAAAAAAAGGACTAAATTTCTGTGCAACTTTTATTCGATTATGATGAAATGGCTGTGTCAGCTTAATAGACGTCATTAATGAATATGTGTAATATAGTCCCCAAAACGCATTTCTTACGCATAGTTGTTTATGCTTGTTGCTCGCAATAATTACTATATTGCTAGCGATAAACATAAACAACTATGCGTAAAAAATGCATTTTAGGGACTATTATATGTATATATTCATTAATGCGTTTTAGGGATGATTACATATATAAATTTATATTGTAAGAAATCGATTTAAATAACGTTTTTATTCGAACAATGAAAATAATAGGAGTCGAAACGTATATTATATTTAATTATTATTTATTCTCACAGAAATATATACATTTAGAGTAAACATCCAGCTTGGCTTGTAACTCCTTTCAATTCAATTTATTATTTATTGTTTTAGTTAAATTAACGAGATAACAGTAACGATTTATAGGAAAGATTAAAGATAACTTAAACTGAGTGTAATGTGATATTAAAATTTAACAATGTATGCACAGCAAATTCCACAATTCAGAATTAAGTTTATCCTAATCTAACACAACTTATTCATTTTAAGGCAACGGATGTATGTTATATATATATATATCAGTTAATTTTTATTAAATTGATTCATATATGCATTTAGATATACGTATGGTATATTAATAAAATTATTACATATCCGTTGCCTCAATAAAAACATTAATTCATCACTCACCAACCGATGCGCAACAGTGGAGTTAAATCTGCAACGTCGCTACGATGATTCTGCAACAAATACATTAAAACAGAGTAAAGAAATAATCATTTAACTTCAAAAAATAATTGCTATATGAAAGTATGCAGTTTGCTAAAAAATAATCATACAATTTTGGAAATATAATTTTTGTAAGCATCGAATTTTT
>NW_017259332.1:362489-364988 GCF_001594045.1 Atta colombica | reverse complement strand
ATTTTATAGAATTATTTTTTTGATAGAATATAAAATTATTTAAATAATTTTATTTAACAATGATTTAAAAATAATCATTTTTAAATCAATGCCAAATTAAATGACATTTAAAAACAAGCAAAAAAAGATTAATTTTACACAAATAAAAAATAATATTTATTGTAAGATTGCTTCACCGGTGCCTGATGTCTCTTCCAGATCTCCTCCTCCTCTCAGAATATGATTAACATCTCGCACAGGACACTCGCGTAAAACACTCACGAATAATAAAATATAATCGCGCGCGGACTATAACTTGAGTCCGATAACTTGAACGGCATTCCCGAAACGCGCGACGCGACGAACTGGCTGCGGTTCGTTCATTTTTAAATCGAAGGCGAAGGTATATTAGCTTCTCCGTTGGATTTTTACACGAAGAGAATGATTTTACTAAATATCTAAAAATTTAGATATATTCTAAAAATCTAGATATATTATATTCAGATATATCTGAAAATTTTTAAATACTTGAGGAAAAAACGTTCTTATCGTGTAAATATCTTCTACTGGGTATTGAGCTCTCCATCACATCAAGGGAGGTCGTACCCGTGAAAGAGAAAATAATCTGAAAAATATATAGCTATTATCTATATTACTATTCAATCGGTTAATTTTTAGAAACGAATATTATGTCTGCAATTCGTTATTGCGAAATAAAGCCAGAGCAGATAAAAGAGATGAAGCTTTTATTTAGATATAAATGATTAGAGTCTAGAATGAAATAGGCTAGAGATTAATACAAAAGAAAAATGTTTCTTTTATTACCGATAAATAGTTACGGTTAATTTTTAAACGGATCTCCGTATAGGATTGAAAGGTGCTAAAAAAAATTTATTAATTATTAAACCATTCATTGTAAAAACAGGAATTGCGATTTTTTTGCACGAGAGTATTCATATTAACATTGCTTTTTATGACTCGTGTGTGATACCGTTCGTAGACAAGTAGCCGTGTCGCGTGCCGCTCTTCTTCACATTTCTTTTGAAAAGTGTAATCGCGAAAAATGCTAGATATAATACAAAAGTTTTATTTCATGAATATTCACATAATACGATTGCTAGTATAATTAATTATTCATAAAGCTTCGTATTAGATTTAGCATTTTTTGCGATTACGTTTTCAAAAGAGAATGTAAAGAAGAACGATGCAACACGGTTACTTGCCTGCACGAGCTTCGGTAAGACAATAACTGTACGGTCACTACGCGTAAACATGACGCGCCGCTTCGTGCTACCCTATGCCAGCCTCACTTCAAGGTCGTGCGTCGCTCGTCTAATTGTCGAAATATTACGCGTATTACAAAATTAGTAAAATAATCTACTCTTTTTAATATTCTTCGATGAATATTACACGATGCTTTATTATACGATTTACGTTTTATTTTTTGAATTCGTTACACACACAACTCATCTATATTAGGCCGATATTCATAGTATCAGAACTTATATTCAAGACCGTCTTAAGTACATTTTAAGAAGTCACGAATCAGAAAAGCCGTATTAGTGTCTTAAGACATTACTTAATACAGTTCATTCTTAAAATAAGAATGGATTATGAATACCGCTCTTACATATCTCTAACTTATACGTGTATATCTCTGTAAATATATCTCTGTATAACATGAATTCTATTTATACCCATTATTATATTTAGTCCAAAATGTTTTATAATTTAAAATATGTTTTATAATTTAAAAAATGTTTGCATTTATATAATGAATATATGATTTATTATTCATCTTTATTTGAATATAAATCTAAGAGAGTAATAAAGTTTGAGATATAACTCTTAACGCACACCTTAGTTTTGAGCAACATTACTATTTGAGTATCCTTATATAATTAATTGTCAATTCGTTCGTGAATATTTAATTTTCGTAGATTAATGTGCGACACCCTGAGCGGTCGTACCACACGTCTATCTCTCACCCCGCTCACCGAGCGAATGCCGAAGTGACGTAGTCAATCATCGGGCCGCTCTTCTCTCGCTTTCGCTGCGCGACTCGTTCTCTTACTTTTCACTGAGTGCCGTTTAGATTATTGCGTATGAAAAATATTAACGGTTTATTCAATTATACGCATTTTGATAAACGGATATTGTCGTACATTTCGCGCTTTGCTTTGTAGCACCTCTAGCCCTTGTTAAATCATATAATATTTGCGCGGTTCTTATAATCAGTACTTGTGTTTGCGTGCGTGGAGCATGTTTGATATTCCAACATTAATTAAACCTCAATTTTTATTATTCTTTTAAGTGATTCCTTAATAATTAGAGATTGATAATATTCTATATCCTTTATATATAAAGATATGCAAACTTTATTAATATTAGTATTAAATATCTTGTCAATCATTATTTAATTTTTTCAGCTAAAAAATTTATTTATGACACTATTACTATGACTATTGCTGTAAATTATTTTGTGTTTTAAAAAATTCTTTAAATTTACGTATAATGCCA
>NW_017259332.1:353041-362348 GCF_001594045.1 Atta colombica | reverse complement strand
ATTTTATAGAATTATTTTTTTGATAGAATATAAAATTATTTAAATAATTTTATTTAACAATGATTTAAAAATAATCATTTTTAAATCAATGCCAAATTAAATGACATTTAAAAACAAGCAAAAAAAGATTAATTTTACACAAATAAAAAATAATATTTATTGTAAGATTGCTTCACCGGTGCCTGATGTCTCTTCCAGATCTCCTCCTCCTCTCAGAATATGATTAACATCTCGCACAGGACACTCGCGTAAAACACTCACGAATAATAAAATATAATCGCGCGCGGACTATAACTTGAGTCCGATAACTTGAACGGCATTCCCGAAACGCGCGACGCGACGAACTGGCTGCGGTTCGTTCATTTTTAAATCGAAGGCGAAGGTATATTAGCTTCTCCGTTGGATTTTTACACGAAGAGAATGATTTTACTAAATATCTAAAAATTTAGATATATTCTAAAAATCTAGATATATTATATTCAGATATATCTGAAAATTTTTAAATACTTGAGGAAAAAACGTTCTTATCGTGTAAATATCTTCTACTGGGTATTGAGCTCTCCATCACATCAAGGGAGGTCGTACCCGTGAAAGAGAAAATAATCTGAAAAATATATAGCTATTATCTATATTACTATTCAATCGGTTAATTTTTAGAAACGAATATTATGTCTGCAATTCGTTATTGCGAAATAAAGCCAGAGCAGATAAAAGAGATGAAGCTTTTATTTAGATATAAATGATTAGAGTCTAGAATGAAATAGGCTAGAGATTAATACAAAAGAAAAATGTTTCTTTTATTACCGATAAATAGTTACGGTTAATTTTTAAACGGATCTCCGTATAGGATTGAAAGGTGCTAAAAAAAATTTATTAATTATTAAACCATTCATTGTAAAAACAGGAATTGCGATTTTTTTGCACGAGAGTATTCATATTAACATTGCTTTTTATGACTCGTGTGTGATACCGTTCGTAGACAAGTAGCCGTGTCGCGTGCCGCTCTTCTTCACATTTCTTTTGAAAAGTGTAATCGCGAAAAATGCTAGATATAATACAAAAGTTTTATTTCATGAATATTCACATAATACGATTGCTAGTATAATTAATTATTCATAAAGCTTCGTATTAGATTTAGCATTTTTTGCGATTACGTTTTCAAAAGAGAATGTAAAGAAGAACGATGCAACACGGTTACTTGCCTGCACGAGCTTCGGTAAGACAATAACTGTACGGTCACTACGCGTAAACATGACGCGCCGCTTCGTGCTACCCTATGCCAGCCTCACTTCAAGGTCGTGCGTCGCTCGTCTAATTGTCGAAATATTACGCGTATTACAAAATTAGTAAAATAATCTACTCTTTTTAATATTCTTCGATGAATATTACACGATGCTTTATTATACGATTTACGTTTTATTTTTTGAATTCGTTACACACACAACTCATCTATATTAGGCCGATATTCATAGTATCAGAACTTATATTCAAGACCGTCTTAAGTACATTTTAAGAAGTCACGAATCAGAAAAGCCGTATTAGTGTCTTAAGACATTACTTAATACAGTTCATTCTTAAAATAAGAATGGATTATGAATACCGCTCTTACATATCTCTAACTTATACGTGTATATCTCTGTAAATATATCTCTGTATAACATGAATTCTATTTATACCCATTATTATATTTAGTCCAAAATGTTTTATAATTTAAAATATGTTTTATAATTTAAAAAATGTTTGCATTTATATAATGAATATATGATTTATTATTCATCTTTATTTGAATATAAATCTAAGAGAGTAATAAAGTTTGAGATATAACTCTTAACGCACACCTTAGTTTTGAGCAACATTACTATTTGAGTATCCTTATATAATTAATTGTCAATTCGTTCGTGAATATTTAATTTTCGTAGATTAATGTGCGACACCCTGAGCGGTCGTACCACACGTCTATCTCTCACCCCGCTCACCGAGCGAATGCCGAAGTGACGTAGTCAATCATCGGGCCGCTCTTCTCTCGCTTTCGCTGCGCGACTCGTTCTCTTACTTTTCACTGAGTGCCGTTTAGATTATTGCGTATGAAAAATATTAACGGTTTATTCAATTATACGCATTTTGATAAACGGATATTGTCGTACATTTCGCGCTTTGCTTTGTAGCACCTCTAGCCCTTGTTAAATCATATAATATTTGCGCGGTTCTTATAATCAGTACTTGTGTTTGCGTGCGTGGAGCATGTTTGATATTCCAACATTAATTAAACCTCAATTTTTATTATTCTTTTAAGTGATTCCTTAATAATTAGAGATTGATAATATTCTATATCCTTTATATATAAAGATATGCAAACTTTATTAATATTAGTATTAAATATCTTGTCAATCATTATTTAATTTTTTCAGCTAAAAAATTTATTTATGACACTATTACTATGACTATTGCTGTAAATTATTTTGTGTTTTAAAAAATTCTTTAAATTTACGTATAATGCCAATGATTCAGTAAAATAACTGATATTTATTTAAAACAATTAAAAAATATAAAATAGATTCGAGAAACTCATTTAAAATACCTAAATAAAAAATAAGTCAAAAATGAAGTTATTTAAAATAATAAATATTAAATAATTCTTTTATTTTTTGTTTTATTTAAAATATGTACTTTATCAGTTCTTTATCGATTCCTACGATTTTATATTTTAAATAAGATTCTAAAACTCATTATATATTTATGACTTTAAATATGTCGTAACAGTTATTTTACCGAGTTATGATTGGCACGTAAGTTTAAAGAATTTTTAAAACACAGAATAATTTAGCAAGAGGAGTGCCAAATAAATTTTTTAGCTGAAAGAATTAAATAATGATTGACAAGATATTTAATACTTTTAGCCAAAGCTACATTTAGCGCAAATTGTTCCAAAATATTAATAAAGTTTGCATATCTTTATATATAAAGAATATATAGAATATTATCCTTTAATTATTAAGGAATCACTTAAAAGAATAATAAAAATTGAGACTTGATTAATGTTGGAATATCAAACATGCTCCACGCACGCAAACACAAGTACTGATTACAAGAACCGCGCAAATTATATATTATATGATTTAACAAGGGCTAGAGGTGCTACAAAGCAAAGTGCGAAATGTACGACAATATCCGTTTATCAAAATGCGTATAATTGAATAAACCGTTAATATTTTTCATACGCAATAATCTAAACGGCACTCGGTGAAAAGTAAGAGAACGAATCGCGCGACGAAAGCGAAAGAAGAGCGGCCCGGTGATTCACTACGTCACTTCGGCATTCGCTCGGGAAGAGAGACAGACGTGTGGTACGATCGCTCAGGATGTCGCACATTAATCTACGAAAATTAAATATTCACGAACGCGAATTGATGATTAATTACATAAGGATGCTCAAATAGTAATGTTGCTCAAAACTAAGGTGTGTGCTAAGAGTTATATCTCAATCTTTATTAGTCTCTTAGATAATTTACATTCAAATAAAGATGAATAATAAATCATATATTCATTATATAAATGCAAACATTTTTTAAATTATAAAACATTTTTTTAAATTATAAAACATTTCGGACGAAATATAATAATGGATATAAATAGAATTCACGTTATACAGAGATATATTTACAGAGATATATAAGTTACAGATATCTAAGAGCGATATTTATAGTCCGTTTTTATTTCAAGACTGTCTTAAGTAAAGTTTTAAGACACTAATACGGCCCTCCGATTCGTGACTTCTTAAAATTGTACTTAAGACGGTCTTGAATATAAGTTCTGACACTATGAATATCGGCCTAAGATATAGATGAGTTGTATGCGTAACGAATTCAAAAAATAAAACGTAAATCGTATAATAAAGCATCGTGTAATATTCATCGAAGAATATTAAAAGGAGTAGATTATTTTACTAATTTTATAATACATGTAATATTTCGACAGTTAGACGAGCGGCGCGTGACCTTGAAGTGGGACTGGTACGGGGTGGCACGAATCGGTGCGTCATGTTTTCGTGTAGTTACCGTAGAGTCATTGTCTTACCGAGCTCATACAGGCAAGTAGCCATGTTGCGTGCCACTCTTCTTTATACTCCCTTTTGAAACGTAATCGCAAAAAATGCTAAATATAATACGAAGCTTTATGTTATGAATAATTAATTATACTAGCAATCGTATTATGTGAATATTACATGAAATAAAATTTTCGTACTATCTAGCATTTTTCGCGATTATACTTTTCAAAAGAAATATGAAGAAAAGCGGCACGCAACACGGCTACTTGTCTATACGATATGGTATCACACACGAGTCATAAAAAGCAATGTGTTAATATGAATACTCTCGTGCAAAAATCGCAATTCCTGTTTTTGCAATGAATGGTTTAATAATTAATAAATTTTTTTTTAGCACCTTTCGATCCTATACGGAGATCCGTTTAAAAATTAACCGTAACTATTTATCGGTAATAAAAGAAACATTTTTCTTTTTTTATTAATCTCTAGCCTATTTCATTCTAAACTCTAATCATTTATGTCTAAGTAAAAAGCTTCATCCTTTTTATCTGCTCTGACTTTATTTTGCAATAACGAATTGCAGACATAATATTCATTTCTATAAATTAACTGATTGCATAGTAATATAGATAATAACTATATTTTTCAGATTATCTTCCCTCTCATGGGTACGACCTCCCTTGATGTGGTGGAGGGCTCAATATCCAGTAGAAGATATTTACACGATAAGAATATTTTTTCTCAAATATTTAAAAATTTTCGGATATATCTGAATATAATATATCTAGATAAATTTTTAGATATTTAATAAAATCATTCTCTTCGTGTAAAAATCCAACGGGGAAGCTGACATACCCTCGCCGCCAATTTAAAAATGAACCGCAGCCGGTTCGTCGCGTCGCGCGTTTCGGGAGTGCCGTTCAAGTTATAGTCCGCGCGCGATTATATTTTATTATTCGAGTGTTTTACGCGAGTCTCCTGTGTGAAATGTTAATCATATTCTGAGAGGAGGAGGTGATCTGGAAGAGACATCAGGCACCAGTGGAGCAACCTTGCGATAAATATTATTTTTTACTTGTATAAAATTAATCTTTTTTTTTTCTTGTTTTTATCATTTATTTTCTTGTTTAAATCATTTAATTTGATATTGAATGATTATTTTTAAATCATTGTTAAATAAAATTATTTAAATAATTTATTCTATCAAATAATTCTATAAAATAATTATATATTCTCTAAAGTAAGTATATACGTGGATCGTTTGATAAGTTTGGTAAATTTCCATGAAATGGCGCTACAATCCATTTGATGACGCGATATCTCGAAAGATCCACTATTCGAATCCCTTCAGGCTAAATTTCAGCCAGAAAGGACGCATAGTTTACATTTGGTAGTCATTTGAAGGCTGTCTCAAAATCTGTAAAATACTCATTGACAATGACTTTCTCATTTGAGAATTTCTTTCCATCGAACCAAGTTTTTAAGTTTGGGAACAGAAAGAAGTCACACGGGGCTAAATCCGGAGAATAGGATGAGGAATCAATTCATAGCCCAATTCGTAGTTTTGTCATTGCAACGGTCGACTTGTGGGATGGCACGTTGTCTTGATAGAAGAGCACTTTTTTGCGCCAATCTCGCTTCAAATGATTACCAAATGTGAACTATGCGTATATCTTTTCTGGCTGAAATTTGGCCTGAAGGGGTTCGAAGAGTGGATCTTTCGAGATGTCGTCATCAAATGGATTGTAGCGCCATGGAAATTTACCAAACTTATCAAACGACCCACGTATATTCTCTAAAACAATTATGTATTTTTTTAAAGATCTTAGTAACAATAAATTTGTATAAAATTTGTAAGTAATTTGTAAATAACTCTCCTTTTATCTAATTTAGATAAAAGAAGAAGTTACTCAAAATTTAGATAATTATATATATTTTCTAAAATAATTATATATATTCTCTAAAGAAGATCTTAACAAAAATAAATTTGTTAAAAATTTTAAAGTATTATTTAAATTATTTTAAGATTTTAAACAAATTTATTTTTGCTAAGATCTTCTTTAGAGAATATATTGATAATTATTTTAGAAAAAATATATAATTATTTTAGAGAACATATACTTGTTTTATATCTAATTAAATAATGAGTACAAAAAATTCGATGCTTACAAAAATTATATTTCCAAAATTGCATGATTATTTTTTTGCAAATTGCATGCGTTCGTATAGCAATTATTTTTTAAAATTAAATGATTATTTCTTTACTTTTCTCTGTTTTAATTTATTTGTTACAGAATCATCATAGCAACGTTGCAGATTTAACTCCACTGTTGCTCATCGGTAGTGATGAATTAATATTTTTATCGAGGCAACGGATATGTAATAAATTTATTAATATACCATACATATATCTAAATGCATATATGAATCAATTTAAAAATTAGTTGATAAATGTATGTATAACATACATCCATTGCCTTAAAATGGATAAGTTGTGATAGATTAGGATAAACTTAATTTTGAATTGTGGAATTTGCTGTGCATACACTGTTAAATTTTAATATCACATTACACTCAGTTTAAGTTATCTTTAATCCTTCCTATAAGTCATCATTATTCAATATCTCATTAATTTAACTAAAACAGTAAATAATAAATTGAATTGAAAGGAACTACGAGCCAAGCTGGATGTTTATTCTAAATGTATATATTTCTGTGAGAATAAATAATAATTAAATATAACATACGTTTCGATTCCTATTGAGTTATTTTCAATGTTCGAATAAAAACGTTATTCAAATCGATTTCTTACAATATAAATTTATATATAATCATCCTTAAAACGCATTAATGAATATGTACATATAATAGTCCCTGAATGAATGAATATGTGTATAGTCCCTAATATAGTCTCTAAAACGCATTTCTTACGCATAGTTGTTTATGTCTAGCAATAGTTTCTCTTGTTATGTCGCTAGCAATAGTTTGTATGGTAATTATTACGAGCGACAAGCATAAACAACTATATATAAGAAGAAAATGATGTTTTGGGGACTATATTACACATATTCATTAATGACGTCTATTAAACTGACACAGCCATTTCAGCACAATCGAATAAAAGTTGCACAGAAATTTAGTGCTTTTTTGTTATTAATTTGTTGCTATTCCCGATTTTGTTGCTCCAGCCAATTCCGAAGAAACAATGGCTGTGCTAGTATAAGAATAAAGTTAGCACAGCCACTCAAAAAAAAAAAAAAATTAAAAAATACGGCTTATTCTTTTTGTACTAATTTGTTGCTGATTGATAGTTGCTCACTTCCCGATATTGTTGCTCCATTCCCAACCCTCGAAAATCACCTTTAGCCACTCCGAGTCAGTACACCACTTATAAATTGTTAATTCTTAAAATATCTCGATTGATTACGGTTCTTTGATTTTGTTGCTCGCGATTCTCGACGAATCCGATTTTGTGCTCCATTCCTAAATCTTCAAAATCACCCCTAGGCACCTAGAGTCAGCACACCACCTATAAATTGTTAATTCTTAAAATATCTCGACTGATTACGGTTCTCTGATTTTTTTGTTGCTCGCGATTCCCGATGAATCCGATTTTGTTGCTGTGTGATTTTGACCTGTCGGTGCAGTTGATTATTTATAAATAATTGTTTAACAGTACCATTTTTTCAATATGTTTTTGCTCTATAACAAAAAGCAACAAAATCTGAGAACCGTATTCAGTTGAGATATTTCGAGTATTAACAATTAATGTATTGACTCGGGATGGCTAGAGGTGGTTTTTGAGAGTTAATGATGAAGCAACAATATCGGTAAGTGATCAACTAATTAGGAATAAATTAGCACAAAAAGAATATGCCGTATTTAAAAAAATTTTTTTTTTTTGATTGGCTATGCTAATTTTATTTTTATGCTAGCACAGTCATTGTTTTTTCGGAATTGGCTGGAGCAATAAAATCGAGATAGGGCAACAAATTAGCAACAAAAAAGCACTAAATTTCTATGCAATTTTTATTCGATTGATGCTGAAGTGGCTATGTCAGCTTAACAGACTATGTCAGTGGCTATGTCAGTTCAATTGTATCTCCGAAAAAAATTGTATCTTCTGGAAAACTCCCATCTATACATATATCATCTCATACAAAAGTAACATTTTTATTCTTTCATCAGTTCGTCATTAGTTGTTCATTAATTATAATGTACTTGGTTTATTTCGTTGTCAGTTGGAGTGACAATAATATAGAAGTCCTTCACTGTGTGTCACTTGTGATGACTTGTGTGACCCTAAAGAATTTCTATCACATGTGTTGTGGTATATTATAATAATTTATAATATAATTATGAATATATATTATATAAAATCAAAAATGGAAAGACAAATGTGAAGGTGCTAATGAATTAAAATGTTATATGTCATGAATGATCTTATTTTTTATGTGTACAAGAAATGATGATCTTGTGGAATAATCCTTGCCACACACCGAACAATCATAAGGTTTTTATCGCCATGTATCAAACAATGTCTATCTCTGTGATATTTCCTACTGAAGGCTTTGGCGCAAACCTAAATACAGCACCGAAATGTAAAAACACAATCAAATGAGATATAATTAGAAAAAATACTAACAATAATTTTATATCCCTCGCAAATATTTGTCGTCTGTACGTATTTTTGAATGCTATTTAAGGATAAAGACTTGCAAATGTAACTGAACGTGTCTCACATTTATACGATTTTTTCATTGATGTCAAAATGCTTCGTGCTAAATAATTATATAAATCCTGATAAATTTTGAACTCTTCAAACAATTGTTTGTTGTAATGCGTTACTTTCTTGTTTCTATATAGATTCCATATTTGACTGCAAAATATATTTATCATTTGTTAACCATTAATTTAAGTAAAGAAATTATTTAATAATTCCTATAATTTTACTCACGTAAATGTTTTTTCACAAAATTCGCACTGATGCAACGGTTTTTCATCTCTATGAATTTTCGCGCAAATTCCATTTATTTTTAAACGTTTTATCACACTCTCCACATTTGTGAGGCCTAACGTCAGTATATAAGTTTATGTTGTTGCAAAGAGAAGAGATAAACTTTTTGAGGAGATAAACTGTTTATCTTTAATAATAAAGAAATTTATTATTATAAAACAAATTTAAAAATAACATAAACTATAGCAATCAGTCTTAAATGCCCGGGAAAAAATATTTTATATATAATTATATAAAATTATATA
>NW_017259332.1:351324-352904 GCF_001594045.1 Atta colombica | reverse complement strand
ATTTTATATAATTATATATAAAATATTTTTTCCCGGGCAGTCTAGTTGGATCTTAAATGCTTCTATGATTTTATGTGAATTTACATATGTAGAGTCTTTTGAAATGCGCGTCGAAAAAATTTTTCGGTTGAAACGCTAACTCTATTAAATTACCGCAGTAATATTATTACGAGTTATATTGCCTAGCAATTTACAATTTTGATGCTTTTTCGCATTTTTGAACGATCTTAATAATGCTGAAAGACATATTAAAATCTGTAAATAATTAATTCTTTTTGTGAAAATATTATCGAACCTGGATCTTTTGCATTCCCTATGAGCATCCTAAGCCTTTAGACTACCGAGATTAAATATGAAAACAATAAGATAAAACGTATAACTGTTGAGACAATATGAAATTATAAAAAATGCTATAAGTGTTAACTATAAAATTATTAACCATAAATGTATAAGTCTTACCGCATTGTTGGCATACATTTTTTTTGTCCCATTATTTTCAACTGTCGATTCAAATATTGCGGAAATTGATGGAGTATTTTCTTTTTTTTCAGATACGACCCTCAAACTCTTTAGGTGTATTCCTCGGTTAACTTTTTGTAACGTTCCCTAAATTCTTTTCGTAATTCTCACGGTCTAATTTTTTTTGAACATGTATTTCCAAATTTATCTAAAACCGTAAAAAAAGTAAGAAAATATAATTTTTTAATAATATGAATTTTTTATCGAAGAAATTGTATCATGGATCGCCGTTAATGTAATTATTTTTCCCATTAAACAGTTTAAAACACTTTACAAAATGACAGGTGACTACATTGTTATAAATATCTAAAACAATTGATGTAATATTCACAATTTAAATATAAAATTATCAAAGATATATATATACTAGTCTTGGTTTAATGGATATCGAATTTTACATTTTAACAATAACTGTATGAAAGTTTTATCGAAGTCAGCCATCATTTTTTAATGCATTTTACTACTAAATTGATATATTTTATCGTTAGTGATATTCTATATATAATTTTAAACTAATTTTATTCTACATATATGAATATTTCTTTATTCTTCTTCTAATTTATGTAAATAAAATATTAAGTAAAATGTTAGATTGAAAACATGAGACGTTAAAATAATTAAATGTAATTCAAACTGAGTACGAATAGAAACATGTAAATAAGAAACCGCCATCAAAGATGAAAGCAACATCTTGTATAAATGATTAATAAAAATGGAAAAGGAAGATTAAGAATAAACCATACAATTGTTTGTCATATTTAAAAATTTGTGAAGTAGAAATTATAAAATTTAATGAACAATCGACAATAGTCGAAATCTGTTCTACATTTGATGATGAGAACGAATTTCAAGCAATAAGGTTATAATAAAATGATAGCTGTCATGAAAAGTAAAAGAGAAGAAACGAAACAATGTGTCAAAAGTAGACTATATCTTAAAAAAAGAAATTTATAAAAGGACGCCTGACAGATTAGATTAAAAAACTGAAATTTTGATGATATACAATAATAACTTACATGCAATGCTTATGGCTTAGACGTAGTAATTAAGATTACGGTTGA
>NW_017259332.1:350974-351224 GCF_001594045.1 Atta colombica | reverse complement strand
AAATATCTCAGAAATACTTCAACTGAAAAGTGAAACATTTTATAAAAGTTGCAAAATATGTCTGCAATATTTTTGAGACAGATCTGGAATAGCAAAATGTCCACGATTCTTGCATAAAACTTTGTTGAAAGGTTGTTGAAATGTTATAGAAAGAATCTGCAATCTTTTTGAAATATTACCAAAAAGATTTCAGCTATTTCTAGTACTTATGTCGATATAATAAATTTAAATATTATTTAAGTATTATTTA
>NW_017259332.1:350426-350924 GCF_001594045.1 Atta colombica | reverse complement strand
ATTTAAATATTATTTTTAAATTATTTATTGTACCTGCGTGCCGTATATCCATATATACAGCCGCTGAATTTATATATTAAGGACTTTGAATTTCGCTCTAAAATTTTAGGGACATATTCTTAAAGAGTTGTATTATCGATTTATGAAAAAAAATCAAGTTTAGAGAAATGTAAGAATTGCTCATGTATAATTGTATATTATAAAATTATACACAGTTAGTATGAACAAATTTTTTTGCATTCTTCCAAACTTGATTTTTTTCTAAAATGCGAAAACAAATGCGAAAATTGTTCCATTAACTATTTTTGTTTTCTCAAAAAATTATTATTTTACACTATATTAGTACACTATATTAGTACACTAAAAAATAATTTTATAAAAGAAAGATATATGGACATATTTCATGTATAATTATGCATGTTTATAAATATTTATGCGTGTTTATGTATATTTATATTTATGCATATTCGTGCATAAAAAATTTTTTTATCGGGAAAA
>NW_017259332.1:349408-350205 GCF_001594045.1 Atta colombica | reverse complement strand
ATTTGGAAATTTTTAATCATACATTTTTATTATACAATTGTTCCTAATATGTCTTTATACATATTTTTCATTTCAATTTTTTTCTCTCTCTTTTTTTTACATCATGTTATTAACATTACATTCCATAATTATATAATTTTACATTTTGCTATTAACATTATATTTCATCATTATTTTACGTATATAATATATTTTTCATCAACCACGCATAATTTTATAATCCGCATATTATATAAAGTTTATATCGTAGATGACGTAAATTAATTACATTTTTTATAATCTAAATATCGACGAAAGGAACAATTAATCGAACGTTAAGCATGTTCTAATGCTTTTTATCAGTAATTAATTGGCATTAATATATTATCTATTACTAATATTATTTATATATTATATTTATTAATGATTCATATATAAAGTTAATCAAAAGGAAATCATCATTATTGATAACGCAAACGCAATATTTGAGAGTAATTGCACAGACGATGAATCCGGTACTTGGTTTCCTTCTGATGATATTGTGTTATTTGCCAATGCTGCGTTAATGGATTTCATTAAAGGGTAATCACGTCCGTCAAGCAAAGCCATATCACCGTGCAGCAATGAGCATTTGCCTCGGAAATCATCCGTGTCGATACTCCATACCATAACACCCGCCAATTTCTGCCTCTTTGCATATTCCACCTAAAAGAGTACATTAGCATCAGAATTATTTAATGTTGATGTTTTCTTCAAATATTAAAACTTGCACAAGTAAAAATAAAGTGCAATTAAGTAAATATATATATATATATATA
>NW_017259332.1:348604-348997 GCF_001594045.1 Atta colombica | reverse complement strand
AAATAATTTTCGCATTGTTTGTTTTAAAAAAAACAAAGTCATGTTTATATATATTCATGCATGAAAATTTTTTAATCGCGTGGGATTTATATATTCATTTCTAAAAATGTGTAATTAGGAAAAAATCGATTTTCATTAAGGGATTATTTTTTAAAACTATAGAAAAAATACCTTGGCTATCATGGCTTTGCGATTATCGTAAACTACAACACGATCTTTATTAATCGCATAAGCAGTGTTGCTCTCATTATCCCATCCAGTTGTCCAATTTTGTGAATGCAATATCAATGCCTCGCAAATCTATACAAAAATGTACAATTTATTTATGAATAATTTATTTATAAATATTTTATATTATACATTTTGCGTGTTAAAGAGTTCCTATGTGTAATA
>NW_017259332.1:325397-348569 GCF_001594045.1 Atta colombica | reverse complement strand
TATATATATATAATTTATTATTGCTGTTACAAAAAAGTT
This sequence comes from Atta colombica, assembly GCF_001594045.1. Taxonomy (NCBI): domain Eukaryota; kingdom Metazoa; phylum Arthropoda; class Insecta; order Hymenoptera; family Formicidae; genus Atta; species Atta colombica. The sequence continues at coordinate 348,530 of NW_017259332.1, read as the reverse complement.
ATATAATTATTGATTGTCAAAATCACAGGATATACGAAAAAAAAACACAATCGAACATAATTAAATATAATATGAATACATTGTTATATATCAACGATCAATGATAATCTATTTTCTTAAGTTAAACATTAAATAACATTTTATTATTTTCAACTTTTATATGTGTCAAAATGTAAATCGATTTGTTTCAAAGTGAACAACGTCCATATTAACGTATGTTCAATAAGTAATAAACTAATCTTAATTGAATACATTTGTTTTAGTTAAGTTGTTTAAATTCCATTCTTTTAAAATTAAATTAACGACATATTAAGTAAGAACAATAGTGACTTATAAAAATTAAAGATAACTCAAATTTGATATAATTTAACATTATGAATATTATTTGATATAATTTAACAGCTTAGTATATATGATCAAATAGCGAAATACCTCGTTGAATCCCATAAAACCTTCTTCAGACGTATAAGGTCCTTTGAATCCGGTGTCCAGACTAGGTAGGCCAATCGGATTTATTTTAGATGTTTCTGGTACAGTTGTAAGAACAAAAGTTCTTCCGTACATCGCTAGTCCTAAAACTAGTTTCTCGGGTGGGGCTCCTTGTTGTAACAAATACGTAATAGTATGTTCCTATACGGTGAAAATTTAATCACTGTATGATTATATAATTGTGCTTCACATTATGTTCGCATATAAAATTAAATATTAAATATAAAACTAAATATTAAATAAATATAAAATTAATATAAACTAACAGAAAATTTTTATCAATGATTTTTGTCTTAAATTTTTATTCTTAAAATTTAGAAGAAAAAGAAATGAACGATGAAATATATTCTAAAAATTATAAACAAAATAAACAGAAATGATTGAAAAACAGAATTAATAATTTTGAAAATTACTTGAACTAATAAAGGCTCAGAATTTCAAATGAAAGAGAATGAAATGAAAATATGTTGTGATAAGCCAACGTAGTTATTGATACATAAAATTTTTTTTACAATTTATTCTTATCTAATATACATAACTTAGTAGACGTTTCGATCATTTTTTTTTGTCTTTTTCAGTACAATAATCAAACAAAATTTTTAACCATTTTAATAATGATTTCAGTGAGCTGTAACTTTAATTTATGTTCTGTTCTAGTAATTTTTATGATATCAACGTCAATTCAGCAAGAGTTATACATGTATGTTTCTATTTTTCTATCTTATTATATAATTCTATTATATTATATTATTCTTTTAATATTTTATTTCTCTTAAAATTTTCTTCTATCTTTTAAAACAAAACGATGACTGACTAATTTATTTATGGAATTATGATAAGAATTATACAAATTTAGCAAAATATTTTATTAATTTACTTTTATAATATAAGGTAACTAGATCTTACTATTGATTTTTTATTACAATATGTCTGTGCATATATGTACATTAATATTTCTATGAATATCATATTTCTTACCACATCTAATCGATCTTTGCTTCGCAGTGGTGAATTTGGAAGAACCTGTTTGTTCCATGCTCCGTGATAATCATAGGCCATCACATGAATGTAATCAAGATATTTAGAAATTTTGGGAATATCATATGCCATATCGATAGTAGAACTGATGGCACTTATGGCTGCGGTTAACAAAAAGCGATGTTCTCTAAAGGCATTCTTCAATTCCTATCGCAAGATAAATAATGGATTTATTTTTTATGTTAACATAAAAATAATAAAATATAATGTTTCTACCTGCACGAGGCTAACAAAATTCTGTTTATCATACGGAGCACCTCCTCGACTTCCAGGAAATTCCCAATCAAGATCCAGTCCGTCAAATCCATACATTCTGTTGCAAAAATTTAATTTAAAAAAAATCATAAAATCTAACAACACAATACAGATAAAATCAATCAATGTAGATCAAAATTCAATTTTAATTATCGGTATTGTAATGTTTAACTAAATCATAGATTGTAACCGTCGCATATAATAAACTTCTTTCTGATCAGTAAAAAAGGTACTACTTAAAGAATTGACTTTCTATAATGAAAAAATAACATAGAAGAAGGATTAAGATAAATATATTACAGCAAACACACTTGAGAAACTCAACAGTACTAGCGATGAAAATCCTTCTACGTTCCGATGAAGAAGCCATTAGTGAATAATTTGTGCTGCCTTCGTTCCATCCGCCAATACCGAGCGATACTTTTAAACCTTGATTACGAAGCGTTGTCATTTTTCTGTAGTTGCCTATTCCTATATTCATCAAGATATTTCCAAATTATGTTTATAAAACTTTAATTTCAGCTTAATATAACTTGAATTATCGAATATATTAAATCAATTATTAATAATTTTTTATGGATGGGCGATCCTATTTGAAATCACTTTTTTTTATTTTACATTATGCTTGGTTCAATTTTTATGAAACTGACCTATGCACTCACTAGAGGGTAATTACTTGTAAGATAATTTAATTACGTTTTATTTGAATGAGGTCAAAAATAAAAAATTCTAAATGATGGATCCATTAAAGAGAGAATTTAAAATAATAATTTGATTATTATATAAAATACGATTTTAGGGAGTTTTTAATTGTAAACTAATAATAAAATTTTCAGTTTCGCTTAATTTGAAGTTTATCTATACTATATGCAAACAATTAATAAGGTAAATAAATGTACTATATATTAATGAATAATTAATAGACATAATTCAATTCGTTGGACAAAATTTTAAATATTAAACTTTTAATATGTATGCTTCTAAATGAATTTGTTTATAAAAATTTAATAATGAATTTATTTAAAATCATACATATTATTAAAAGTTTAATATTTGATCAACTGAAATATTTTATCAACAACTTTGTCCAACATTGGTTTATGTTTATACTAACTGTACATTTACTTTACTAATTTCTAAAATGACTTCTAAACTCTGATTATAAACTTTATAACATTAGATCCTCTTTAATGAATTATTTTTTGTTTAAAATTCGACAGCTTTAGGCTATAATTAAATGATATCAAGAATCTTCTAAAATTGAATTTCACGATACTCAGATTTTTTTGAAATTTAAATTTTAGAATTCTGAGAATTCACAAAATCAAATTCAGCAACTCCGCAAATTCTTAAAAAAACAAGATTTCCTTTAAGTTTCTTTGTTAGAAAGCTTCTGTCTTCAAAGAATTCATTAACAACTTTTATGAACAATTTAATGAATTATGTATTATTATATAATTGTTTCTTTACCACTCCATTTCTTTGGACTAACATTCAATCTTTATTACAACTCGCTTAGTTTCTTTAATTATTTTTAAAAGTTTAGTTCTTAATTAGTTAACTTTCTACGATAATTCATAATTATTGTAAAATTTGATATAAAATTTGATATCATATTAAGATTGTTATTACCATCTTTTTCCATATCTGCCCAAGGATCGAGACTTCTTATCGTCCAGTCCGAAGCATTTAAACCAGCAAATGCATAAATTAAGTGGGTACAGTGTTCCGAACGGAGATTTTCTAAGGAGAATGCTCCATTTCCTTGCCTATAAGCAGCCCAAGATGCGACATAGCAAACGATGATCTTATCATGTTTCGGTCTTATGAGTCCTGTATATAATATTGATATTAGTATAATATAATATATTGACATTATTATAATTAAATTCAACAGATCAGTTTTATAAACGACATTACTTTGAGATCCTTATTTTTCGAAAAAATTAAAATAATTTAATTTATTAATACGATTATTAATATAATTATTAATATAATTATTTTAAGGCATGAGTATATTCATTTAGGACAGAATTAATCTTCAATGAATGTAATTATTATTGTTGTAGCTAAACACAAAATTACAACTTTTGTAAGATTGCCTTTTATACGACATTCAATTACATATTAATAAGTATAATAAAATCGTTAATGTGTGTTAAAACGATTATTTTAGTTTTACGATTAAAAAATCTTTTAATCGTAGGTATTAATTTATATACTACACAAATTTAAAAATTACTTATGAAAATAATTACAATTACTTTGTCTTTTAGAGTTTTATTCAAAATAAATTTAAATCGATTGCCAGTAAATCGCGAAAATATATTGGAGCGCACATTCAAGAAACTAAATAAATTCTTAATAAAGAAAAATTGATACTAAATCGATACTAATTAATCAAAAAATTTGTAGATAAAGCAATAATGGAATCTATTTTCGCGACACTCTGTATATACATTCGTGAGCGAAAATGTCGCGTCCTCATTGTGCGGCGTGCCGGCTTTTACTTTCGCTTGTTAATATGTAAACGCTGGTATTATTCATACACGCTAATCGAATATAATATTATATGACATTGTTATTGCACAAGTACAATACACATATTAATCATAAGTAGATAGATTTAGTAAGAGGCAAACTCACCGTGAACGTACGTCCCAAAAAATAAAATAAGTAGAAGTGCCACGTCACTGAAAGACATTGTAGCGCGCTAAATTTCTTCGATGCGTTATATTTAATGCGTCGGATAATAATCTGGAATGTATCTCGAATTAAAAAACCATTTACAATATCATCTACTTCAAGTAAACGTCGAATCTTATGTTTGATGTTAAACTGCGTATCACTGATTTTTATTTCAAATTTAGTGTCTTCTTATATCATGACTTTAATTTACTGCGTTACTTGATAAGTATATAGGTACATGATAATTGATATGAGAAGTTATACAAGGAATAAGCGATAATCAGATCTGTTTTTTATTCACTCGCGATAACAGTGATAGCGAAAGTTTTATATTCTTTTTGTATTTATTGTAGATAGACTAAATGGCGTTAATTGTTTTATAACAAATGATGTTTATTAATCATCGATCGATATCGATGATTACGCACAGTTAATACAATATACCGATTCGTTTGACTGCAGTCTGTAGACTGTTGGGCCCCAGATATGCGTGCGTCAACCAGGCTCAGATCACTTTCACTCACGTAACTGTTTCTTCTCGAGAGACGAGGAGAACGACCGCGAAAAGGATACACTTAGAACCTGTTGTATTATTGCCGGAAATTTGCTTTGTCCTTCGTGCGGATTCTCATTCGATTTTTTGATATAAATAACATAATATTATCTGCGCATTACTTTATGCGTGAGCCATGCATGTGCTTTATAAATAGAACAACGTACAGTTAGTACATTGCCTAAAAAAGGAAAAAGAGGAAGGCGGAGAAAAAGCAGAAGAAGGAGAAGGAGAAGGAAGGAGAGAAGGATGAAGTGAAGAAAAAAAAAATAAAAAATCACAAGATTTAAATAAAAAGGAAATGGGAATGCAAGAAATCAAGCAGAAGGAAATAGGAGAAAGAAAAGGGAAATTGAAAAATCAGAAGAAGGATCAGAAAAAGGAGGGTCGACGGGAATATAGAAAAAGAGTAAATTTGAAAATGTAGAACGATGGCGCTCATTGCTGTATAGTGAGATACGTATATCCTTCCATTGCATTAAGATAATATATCAAAAGGAATATAGGAAATGGAAATAGAATGTTTTCTTTTATTAATAGCAGGATATTAAACTGATATTAATAACATGAAAACCCTCTTTTTATTAAATAATAATAAATAATAGAGATTTTAAATAATAGAAATTTTAAAATAATAGATTCTAAAAAAATTTTGTAAGATGGCAAGAAATAATTTTTGAAAATGATTCTTCTTATTAATAAGAAATCTTAAATTGTTATTAATAATATCAATAAAATTTTTCTTTTTTTATTAATCACAGATTCTTAAAAAATATTTTGCTTTTAAGACAGCAAGAAATAATTTTCCAAATTTTCTTTTTGATATATAGCAGAAATTTTTAATTGATCTTAATAATGTAAACGAAATCTTTCTTTGCGAAATAATAAAAATCTGAAAAAAAAATTTTTTTTTTTGATAAAGTGAATTTTTGAACAGCAAGAGCAGTGAACAGCAAGAAATAGTTTTTTTAAAGTAACTCCTTTTATTAATGATAGGAATCTTAAACTGATCTTAATAATATGAACAAAATTCTTCTTTTTTTAATTAAACAATACATTTTGAAAAGATATTTTTTTAAGATGACAAGAGGAATAATTTTCTAAAATCTGCAACTAAAAATTAATTAACCACTCTTTGTACACAAACTAATAACATTTTTAATTTATATATAAGAAAAATAAAAAACTTTTTAATTAGAGTAGGATCTTGGTGAACATATAATAATAATAATAATAATAATAATAATAATAATAATAATAATAATAATAATAACACGTTGCAGCTAAATATAAAATTGTTGCTATTGCTTGTTTGTTTTATACATATACGATAATCAATATATTATATCGATAAAGTATATAGGCAGTAAGCTGCAAAAACAATTATAATATTTTGGAAAGAATATTTCGCGGCTCCATTTTGAGTAATAGTTTCATTTAACCATTGTAAATAAAAATCCACACGAGAATAAACACCCGTTTTATTCGGACGAGCACATCCTTCGCCCCAAGAGACAATACCGACTTGCGTTCCATTGCATAACAATGGTCCACCGCTGTCACCCTGAAAATTCAAAATATTGCAGTAGAATCTGTATGCAAAAAGTAAAATTTCCGTTTAGTGTAAAAATGATTTATTAAAAGAAATGTGGGATGTTAATATAAGTCTCAATTAAATTAGAATAAAATTCTGTTATAATTAATATAATTTTTTGCAAAAAGTTTTTAACTTATTCTTTAATAAGTATCAAAATTATGAAAAAAAACAATTGCCATCATGATTTTTTTAATTGGTCCGACGTTTTTATAATTGACATTTATCTATTACAAGGTACAGCAAAGTTTTTTCATATGATTTTCAATATCAAAGTTTTGATTTTCATTGTCGAGCTTAGCATGATTAAAAATTCATAAGTAATGAATTTATATCTTAAATTAATTCCTAAGATGTTATTCATTTATTTTAAATAAGAAAGCTTGAATAGCTGTAATTTCCTTGGGACATGATTAAATATAAATTTTATCAATATTCTATATTGGTCTGTCTAATAAGGAAGTAAGTCTAAGAATTTTTAATGAAAAACATTACAGAGCGTTATTTTTCAATAAAAATCTTTGTAATTATCATTTTAAAATAATTTTAAGAAGTCCTTAAAAATACTTATGAAATGGAGAAAAAAATGTTCATTAAATATTCACGAGGACAGAATCAATACAAGAGATTGTATTGTTAGAAGAACATATTCATGAAAAAAATTTCAGAATTAATCTGATAATATCTCAAAATATTTAAAATTTTCTATAAATTCAAACTATTTAAACTTCATAAGAAGCGCAAATAGACCTGAAGAAATTAGATTTTGTAAAAATAAGGAAAGGAAACCACTTTGCTATCATATTTAAATAGTTACACATTAGACTTGAATAAAAACAAAAAATAAAATGGAGACTCATATTACTTCTTTTTTCTAGTTATTTATTTATTTATTATTTTTTTCCAAAGAGATAAGGCCAAGTTGTTTAATCATTTCCAAGGAAGGATGTCTCACCTATTATAATTCGAGTATTTAAAATATCTCGTTTATTTTTGATGATACGAAAAAATATTTCAGATGAAAGTAGAATGATTTCAAGAAGGACGTATTTTGATAATGTTGTCTTTCTTCTAGGTGGAGGCGTCAAAAAGGTATAAAGGTTACCTCCTTTTTTAAGCGGAATTGTATGATTTTTTTACACAATAAAGTTTCTTTAATTATTCTGCACATAAATATATTAAGATAATATCAAAAAGCCAATAGTTTACGAGAGATATTTTATACTTTATTCTGTCACATGTTGACATAAAATATTAAATATCTCGTAAATTATTAATTTTTGATAATCGTAATCTTATTACTTTCATGAATAGAATAATGAATCAATTGTGGTGAAATGAAAACACATATTTGCTTACTTAAAAAATTATCCATTTTGCATACAAATTTTTTTAAAGCAATTTGTTTCCATTCCACCAATTGATTCATCTCATTATTTTGTTCATAAAAGTATCAAGATATAATTATAAAAAAATAAACAGTTTACGAGATATTTAATATTTTATGCTAACATGTAACAGAATAAAATATAAAATATCTGACAAACTTTTTGACGCTTCCACTTAGAAAAAAAACAACTTGAATACGTTCCTTCTTGAAACCATTCCACTTTCATCTGAAACATTTTTTCATATCATCAAAAATAAGCGAGTTATTTCAGATCGAGTTAGGTGAAACACCTATCTATATGTACGTATATTTTATATATATATATATACATATATATATATATACAGATATAGATATACAAAATTTAATGCAAACCTGACAGGCGTCGCGACCACCTTCCAATACACCCGCGCATAATTGCTTTTCTTTGTGCACATTCGGCATAGGACATTTGTCAGGCGGGACTAATGGAATTCGAACGTGTCGCAAATACGTACCGCTTCCTTTCTAATAATGAGCCACGAGAAAATTAAAAAAATATATTATTCATTGGTCAACTACAACTTCTTGTATTTCTTCTTGAATTTTATTAAATTGTGCCATGTTTTCAAAGTAAATTATTAATTTAAATAAATTTCTTTTTTAAAGAAAAATGCGATAAGAGATTCTAAAATAAACTAATAAAGAATAGATATTAAAGAATAACTGATGAAGATTAGATATATCGGAAAAAGTTTGCTTTAAACGGAATTTAAAATTGTTCTATCATTATTTCATAATGGATTAAATAATGCTGGAAAAAAAGCTACTCTTTATAATGCTGGAAAAAAGAGTTTGTATATCCATTTTTTATTGGTTTTCATTCACAAAAAAAAAAGAAAAAAATGCAAAATGTTTCTTCCATCGGAATATATTATCCTCATTTATGTGCTATATTTAAATAAAACACTTTGTAAACTTGCTTACTTTTGAATAGGGTATGTGTCGACCCCATCCAATCGCGACACAATCTTCCGTGTATTTCTGGAATATATCCGTGAGGTACATCGGCGGAAGCGTAACGTATTGGACATACTCGTTTCTATAAAGAGGTCTCTTCAGCTGTAAAAGCGGGGCATGTATGACAGTGTAAGACCACTCAGTGATTACAAGGTTTACTCTCTTTATTATCGACACAAAATTATATACACGGCATAAACAGTCACCCTGAACAATCCAATATCATTTCGCATGTCCGAGAATCGAAACTCTGCGTGCGGCAATGTCTTGTCTACCAATTCCACCTGCGTGGAACCCCAACTTGGTAAATACACGTAGGTCGCGCCGGCTATCACATAGAAATAGCGTGGATTCTCCGCTATCCACGTGCCGTCGAGAAACCCTCTTTAAACAACGATGAATTAATTATATACCTTGGTTTTTTTTTTCACCTAAACAACGGATGTGAGGAAAAGTGAAACGCGATCAGAAACGTAACGACAGAACACTTTTCTTATTAAACAATATTGTTAGGTTCAATAATTTTACTTTGTATGTGTTGAATATATAACTTATAGAGAAAAAATACTAAGAATTTTGGGATATGTATAATATTCACAAAATTATGAAATTTTTTTAAAAGAGTATTTCTTTTTTAAGGAAGGTTAATACTGTCTTCTAAGACAATATAATAAACATAATTTTTCTTTTTTTGTAAGTGAAGAAACAAAATCTGCATTAATTTTGTATAACAAATAAATTAGAAAATTAAATTTTTGATAAAATTAAAGACAAATGAATAACAATTAAGTGTTAAATTATTTTTTATGAATCTATTCTGGTATCAACTAAAGAAAGATAGAATGTAATTAAAATTTATTGCATAAAATTGATGTTTAATTACGAAAAAGAAATGATATCGGAAATATATTTATTAAAGTCATGTTTCAATGTAATTATTAACTCTCTTCTAATTTATCTCGTTCCTTTTAAATCACTCGTTCTTTTAATATTTTATGTAGCTGTCGTTTAAACGAACGTACTGATTGCGCCCCAATTTCCTCTACGTACAATCACGAGCGGCCGAGCTGACACGTAAAACAGAAACTACGTTCACGCGAGTAGTAGTACATCTCATCGCTAGTACACAGCTAATCAATAACATAGATAGATACCGCGACAGATATCATTGCCTTAGGATCTAGCGCCGCTAACCTTCTCGTTACTCGTGAAATATATACGCTAGACAGCACATCACTACTCAAAAACAAATAAGATATACATACAATTAGAGGGAATGAACGGGACGGAAGGGACGAGAGACAAAATTCGCTTTATAATTGATACGCCAGTTTGTCAACAGGCAGTTATTCTTATATCTAATCGCTGATACCGTTTGATTCACCTTCCAATCCTGTTCACCCAGTTGTTGCTGTATAGTTGAAAGAAGGATTGCATTCAGTAGCGAAAATATAAGTCCGAATGTTCCGCGTATATTTCACATACGCGATATAAATTACCTACCAAATACATTTAGGACTTATGCATTACAGAACTGCTGTTCAGAATACATCTCTCTGTAATGTTTATAATTAATGAATATTTCATAGAGAATGTGTAGATATAAATATCTCTTACAGAGAGACTCTCTCGAAATATATTACATATCTTCAAACTAGATTACTGGAAATTTAAATCTGCCGACCTGTTCGGTTAATTTCTCACAAATGGAAGCGATTTACATCTTACAAGACACGTCATTACATCAAACACAAGCCTTATGCTTTTTCTCGTGTGAACACGTTACATACATCTCTGCAGTAGCAAGGAGGTTAAACACGGCCACTAATACCTCATGTAATGTGGTGTAATCCTAAAATGTCTTACCAGGGCATTTGGTTTGGTTTACAAATAGATATAATTATATTCCCGAGATAATACCGAGATGTAATTTATATTTTACCCGACAAAGGATTTTCTCCCTCCGTATTCTTTTTTACTTCGAAACTTTAAATCTAAAGAAATTTAGATCACATAGACAGCTCCGTGTTTAAGGATTAATTATATCAAAAAATGAGAAGATTAATTCTCTCTGCTTCTTGAAAAGTTATAAGTGAAAGCGAAAAATCGTTTAATCTATCTAAAGAAAATTTAACAATATGAAAATATCTTATATATTCTAAAAGCAAACGACAAAAATGTGTGACGATAAAAAAAGACATTAAAAAAAAATTAAGTCCATTTAATATTTTTTTTAACAAAAAAAATCAATTTAAATCTTTAAGGAAAAGTAATTTAAGAAGAGTATCTAAGAAAAATCATTTAAATTTTTTCGCGTTTTCAGGGAGCTTAAACTTTATCTGAAGCTTAAGTCATTTTGTACAGCTTAAAAGGAATAAATGCTTTGTATGTTCACTTCTTTCAAAATTTTCTCCAAATTGCAATTATAAAGTGATCCATAAGAATTAAAAAATAAAACAAAATAGCAATTTAAATATAAAAATTCCAGTGTATATTATATATTACAAAACGTACTTTATCTAGATTTAGAAATTTTGATATAAGGCATTTTTGCGTGAAAGAAAGCGACGTTATCAAAATTAATATTATTACAACAACGCAAATATACATAAATTTATTCCAATTCGTGTGATAAATGTATCAAAGCATGAAAAGATAAATTCGCTGTACGATGTGGCAGTGTTTCCTAATCATAATTGGCCGCAAAGCCCTTTAGAACGAATAACTTTTATATACACATCAACTCTTACACATATCAGCAAGTAAGCAAGAGATCAACATCTTAATAGCACTAAATGAAAAAGATCACAGTTAACATTAATACAGAATCAAGCTTAAAAAGTGTCGTGCGTTGCTAACATCTTCGGAGAGTCCACGTGTTCTATTCAGAAAATGTCACGTGAAATATTCTCGTTCATTTTTCACCCCCCCCTCCCCACTCCCCTTCCCTTCCATCTTAGAAAGCTATCTTAATTCCGGGATGTAAATTCGGGGGATCCCATCTTTGTTCAAACATCCCAGAAATGAAGATTGCATGTTAGGGAAATGGGGCAACAAAAACGTAGGGCGAATAAAGTGTTAAAGCCCCGGCTAGAGAGAGAGAGAGACTACACCACCCTCCGCGACAGACATAGCGCAAAATGCGAAACGCAGTCTTGTGACACGCACCTGATCATGCAATGGGCGGCCGACAGAACGAACCTACAGGCGACGTAAGTGCCTCCGCACGAGTGGCTAAAGGGTCGGCGCTGCACCGAGACCTAAGAGGAATTGACTTTGAAAAATTCGGATTCGTCGAGTCCGAGTCGAGTCGGTTGCCACCTTAACCCTTGCGCCTAGCTCGGACGAATGCCAAGCATATTCGAGACCGTCTGAATCTCAATTTCACGAGTAATTTTCTCTTGCTTCCCTGATGAAAATTGAGTTTGTTCGCAAGCTCCAACATGCTCCAACATGCTCCTATCACAGCTCCTACTCTATCAAGCGCGTTGGAATGAGCAAGAGCTATGGTAGGAATATATTACAATGTTGGAGCATGCCAACAAACTTTGTTCTCAGAATCCTTCACATATAATTTTGCAGAATTTCTACATTATTACATTATTTTATAACTTTACAGAAAATGTTTCAAATATTTTTTTTTTACGAATTAAAATACTTTCAAAAATATTAAAAAAAGCCTACAACTTTTCTAGAATTTTTTATATCATTTGTGAATTTTATATTATTTTTTATATTATTTGTGAATTCTAAAATAATCTAAGATTTTTCTTTCTATGTTCAAAGAAAATATGTAAAATATGAAGTTTAAAGTATTTTTCAGAAATTTTCATAAATTTAAAATTCTTGAAAATATTATGAAAATATGAAATGAAATATGAGATTTTCATTAGGGGTTTAACATCTTTTTTATATATGTTTACTTTCAATTTGTTAAATCTAAGAAAATCTAAGAAAGACATTTCGTAAAATTTCATTCAAAGATATGTTTCAAATTATATCTGTTCTATTAAAACTTTGAATAGAATAACATACAACTTTCTATGCAACGTCAACTAAGACAACGCTTAACTATTTGGATTTTGGAAATTGAGATTTCTGACTGTCTCGAAAGCATTCAAAGTTAGATCACAGTATATATGTACTGTGGTTAGATTGACACGAGCAGTTAAAGTGCATCAGTATACCGTCAGTACAGATCACACAAACGAGAAATTAGAAGTGCCGAAATTGCATGATGTAATCTAGAGCTTGTGTGTTTCATTAATAAAACCGATATCTCTGATTCAATTTGGTCCTACACGTGAATACACTCAAAGCGTAAACTGCAAGATACGTCAGTTAAAACTTCATTTCATCACATCATCGTCAAACGATTTTACTCTGTACCACCGGTTAGAAATTGAAACAGTTTAATTTCACGAAAGAGTGTTAAAAGACTTTATAGGTCGTTCTCTCTGTTCGCGTTGAATCGCTAAACATTTCGCTCTGTCAACTTTCAGTGTTGATAAAACCATCCCCGACCTCGCAGAGTACACTTCGCGTTACTTCCACGTCATTGACGTCAGAGTCGTCATATTACGCATCCGCGGAAGTGTGGGTGACGGTACCGATGTTCTTCGCAAAGGTGAAAGGTTAAGGGGCTTGTGTGCGTGAGAGAAATGGGCGCGTCGCACGCATACGCTAAATGGATAATTCTTGATGCTGGTGATCTCCCCGCCGACGATGCGCACCGCTGGCTCATTAACCGTAGACTCCCACGACGTTGTTTCAACACCGGTCACCAGGGAAATCGAGCAGAGATACGGTATTAGGACCAAAACCGCGAAGAGTATCATGGCTCGCGTGCGAGCTGTCGTAAAGGCTTAGCGGGATCCTCCATTTTCTGTGCCACGCTCCGTCGGCTTTTGTTTTTCTCTTTATACCAGACTTGCTCTTCCTAGTCGTGCACCTTTTTACTTTTCCTCGAGCTAAATATAAATAAATTATCGTTGCGTTGCCAAGAAGCATAGCTGCTGCTAGGAGCGCCAGTGGCAATGAAATCGTAATATATCTTCGCAAAAGGAATGAAAATGGAATCTTATGTATGTATGATGAATGTATCGACGTGAAGTTTTTCAATGTATTGGCATAAAGTTCTCCATTGGCAAATATACTGACGTGAAGTTCTCCAATATAATTTTTTCCATCATGACCAATGTAATTTTTTTTTTTACATCATGATTTTCTCCATAGGTCTTCCCCCTTCCCCTACAAACTTCACAATCAATTTTGTGTATTGAAGGTGCAACTAGAAACAGCAAATCTGTATAAATTTACAATATAATCAATTTTTTCAAGCTTTCGACATGCTAGAGTGAACGCTGAAACGACTAAAGATAACTTTATTAAAGAGTGAGATCGTTAAAAAAGACGACTTCTTTTCTATATTAATTGTCAGTGATTGCGATTTTGCTTTCCGAGCAAAAGCATATCGCCTAGCAGACTAAGATCTGCCTGAGATATTTTCTAATTTGCGGATATATGAAAAGGCACTTCTCAATTAAAATATCATTACTAAGCTTTCAAACTTCGCTTAGACGACCGATGCCTTATATGTCTTACAGTACAAGTACAATAAAAATTAAAAAGTAGTATATTTATTGCAAGTTTGAAAGCATGTAAGAATTTGCACGCGATTGGAATAATCTCGATTTTAGCAAATAGTCGCACAATCTGAAATATATGCATAAAAATTCATTAATCATAAATATATTCTTTACTTCTATAAAGCACTACATAGTCAATGTTTGTTCCCTAACGTTTCCACTTTCCTCTAACTATGACAATAAATTTATCATTTAGTAATTTGCCGCTTTTTAATCTTTATATTTAATTGTAACTGAATTCGATCGCGCGTGAGTACTCCTAGTTTGTAACATCAGCTACAGACTTACGTTCATAAGATTCGATCTGTGAAGCTATCAAAACTTTTTTAGTTAGATTAGTCGTCTAACTGGAGACGATGATACGTTCTCTCTGATTATCCTAATGATCAAGATTAGATTAGTACTCTAAAGCCTCGGAAAGCATCGTTAGCGTTCACTCTAACGTAAACGTTCTTCGTCATAATCCTTTTAATGTTCCAAAGTACTGCCAGCTCAGGTAAGCCAGCTCATACTAACATACTCTTACGCTGTAGTCAATATGGCTGTTTAAAGTTGCTGGTATTTAGTACAAGTGCCGACAGCAAAGAGAGAGAGAGAGGATTATGATTTTTTAACGAGGAGATGTGTCAATACACAGATAAGAGATAATCCCAAGCGTTTGGTTGTTTGGTGATAGTATCGGCATCAAGAGTTTTAAATCCTGTTAAAAACCACGTCGTATCGACGGGTAACGCGCCCAATAGTGTTCCAAAAAGTTTGGCCACAAAGCACGGCCGTAATCGCTATTTCTACAGATGGTTGAGTCAGAGCTTGATCGAATCAGTTCGCCCGCAGTCTTTCGATCGACCTCAATAAGATCGATGTAACGCATTATCTCTCGAAAATTACGAAGAGATAGTATATAATCACAAGATCTGATTGTACATTGATTGTAAATTCAAGCAAAGAAATTGTGCTTTATTGTTTAGTAATTATGTGTAATAGATCAGGTATTATTGATCAAACTCTGACTCGAGTATCTCTAGTTATCTCTAATTTCTCGCAGTTCTCTAAATGCCTAGCCGCTGTCGCGGTGTTGTTTTTTAAGCTTGCCTCTTTAAAATACGTTGAAGGAAGTCGTAATGTAATACTGATTGTGAGTTGTACATCCCGTTTCATCGATATCCCTCAGTTAGTTATAGCGCGTGAAGTACAGATGAAGAATCGAAAACAAAAATGGCCTAAGTGAGCGATCTTGTATTGTATTCGTTTATATTGTTATGTAATTTATTAAAACGATAATTTAAATTAGAAGATTGTCTGATATTTTAATTTTATGTGTTCATGAAATATTTCAATACGTGCAAAGATCCGAGTACCTTATAAGTCATCGTATTTTTGACTTACGCCATTCTTGCTTTAAATTTCTCTTGAATATATTTCCTACGGAGCGCTAAGCTCCGAATTACGGTGAAATGACGGTGAATGTTTGCTATAGTATCTATGTCCTATTATACGCGGATAAGTTGTCACTTCTCTAGATTATTGTCGGAAAATTGATCTCATCGCTGTGTGTTATTATTACGAAACATCATGAAACGGGGCGTAATATAAAAAAATTTAAATTATAAAAAAAATAATTTTATATCTACTGCGAATTAAATAAAAACCATCTTTCTTTTTTTAATCGAGATTCTAATGGCTTGAACGATATATGGAAATATTGTAGAAAGAGCAAAATCTGTTAATGGAAAACTGCTATTAAAATCAGATATTCCCAAAGGGAAAAGTCTATTAAATCAATTCGACTGATATTAAAGTGTTTTTTATTCGAATACAAGTTTTTTTTTTGTATAGCTTTTATAGAAATGTGCGCGCAGTAACAAGAATGTATTGCTAGCTTAAAAAACATTTTATTTCCCCAGCGGCGAGGCGAGACTAGATGAAATGTTATATTAACGCGTATCGGAAAACCATATCATTTTTTAAAATAAAATATAAATTACAGTTTGTAATACATCATATGATATCTCGATAACATTTTAATATAGATCAAATTTTTATATAGTTAACAATAAAGCTATGTATGTTTTACTTTAAACTGTAATAAACTCTGTTTTTTTTTTTTCAAAGGTATGTTAACTAATTCAACAATACAAATATATATATGTTCTGTTATAGAACAAAAATATCTTTGTGTAGCTCGATTTTTTTCTTTTCTAATTTAACTTTCAGATAATAATTTTCAAAATCCTATTATATGCATTCTATGACAAGTATATTCGAACAGTATTGAAGGAAGAGACATAGCTTTCCGACACACCTTGCCGAATATTCGGACATTAAATTGTTTCTCATGATAATGGGATTGATATGTTTCGCGAGACAGACGACGCTCGTTTTATAAGCAATAATCGAAAATAGTTTGCGCACGAAGAAGCCGCGTCTATGAGTTTACAAAATTTCTGCAAAGACAATAAAACCGCTGCCCCCGTGTATTTCGATATATCGAAGGAAGACATTGTGATTGTTCGATCTTATGTTCATCGCCTTAACATCCTTACAATTAGATATGTTACAGCCGAATTATCCTAGAACAATTGACTTTTATTAAGGAATAAACTCGTGCATTGCGCTCAATATGCACAGTATTGTAGATAGCGTGAGTTCTCGTATGAGAATCGCCGCGGAAGACGTCACATCCGGCGCTGGTATGATTTGCACTGAAACAAGTTGCACGGTACAAACATCGGGACTTTTACTTTTGTTATTGATAAATTGGTAAGAATAAAAAAAAAATATGAAAGCCCCCTGAGGCTTATAGAAGGCAAAAACATGTGGAAAGGTATAAAGTTCCGGAGAGCAGTTTTTCGCAGTAAAAATATTTTTTTTATTTCCGTTTTTTAATAAAATAATCCGTATCTATCTTTATCTATCACTCTGTTTTCGACATCATGCATGTATTCAGTGGTTAAAAGTTGTTACTATTAGCAAATTTGATTGGACGCATTCAGTGCGTACTGGTGCACATTAAAGCCACAAAATAACGTAAAAAGGATATGTTTATATACAAACATAGAAATCGATTAAATTCTGAAATACATTTTATTGTACTGTTAGGTAAAATGTGTATTTTATAATTCGAAATATTTGCATTTCACTTTTTATACTCAAATTAAATCAGTGTACAACGGCTTTAATATGCACCAGTGCGCACTAATATTTCCGATCGAATTCGTCATATGTTATGTCCATAGACTTCTCTATCTATGTATTGTACATACGAAAAGAGTTTAATATCTTATGAGAAAACTTACCCGACACCGTCTTTTTTTTAATATCGGCAAATTGTTCGTGGTGCGTGGGAAATGCAGGTATTGTTGCCTGACAGCTGATCTCAAGATGCCCATTTTGGCCAGCGTGCAACGCAGAAACCTCCACCTTCAGTTTAGCAGTAGCGAACATCAGATGATTCTTATGATATGATGTATGAGGATAGTGTGTCACTAGAGCAATATCCACCTGGTGAAATCGATAATCAGAAAATTACAATCGGGCAAAGGAATATATTTCCTTTAAAGCTATTTACAAATTTAATTGCTCATAATTACGTGTAAGTTCGAGTAAATTATAAAAGCATGTTTTGCAATTTATGAGAAAATATTTAAAAAATATAATTCTCTTTAAACACAAGTAATTTTCAAGGAACTTTGTCAAAAATGATCATAATAACACATCATAATAATAATCCAAAAAGTATTTCAAAGCTTGCAGAAATTTCTATTTTTCAAATCAGTAGTTTAGATAACGACATGATTGATCTTTTACGAAGCTACACGGATAAGTGGATCAATTTCAAAGTTTTTACGAAAGTACTTTACAAAGTTTGGCGTAAATTAAAATCGCACGTGAAAGCAGTTTATAATCTTTGCAAGAGTGAATCATTATTTTTAATTTGCATATTTATTAAGTGTTGTACGATCTTTTTTTCACCGAGTAATTTAACGCAGAAGCAGAAAGCGTCTTTTTTATTTTGGCTGCTCGCAGAAGATGAACAGAATAGCGCTTAATAGTCTTTAAAAAACGAATAGAAAGATTTAAGCTTTCTCTTTGAGATGCACTTATCATTTTTTTCGATATAAAAAAACTTTCCGTATGTAAACTTCGCTTAAATGAGACTCTAATAATTAAACAATTAACACATGTTATCATTCAACTTGGTATATTCCGAGAAACTAAAAATACTATAATCTTAACGTAATTTATGGCCTTTGTGTTCGAAATAACCACGTTAGGAAAAACAACGTTCGCTTGATTCTATCGCTGCAGATCCGTCGCGTATTGTGTGGAGGTTGCACCAGTTGCACGGTCGGATTTATGGTTCTTTATATGTTATGTATACAGTGTATATACATGACATAGGTGCACTTTAAAAAGAAAATTTAGACTCTTTTATTCGTTTTTTACAGAATACCGAGTGCTACTTCGTTTTTCATGAGCAATCAAAGAGCTTTGTAAAGTTCGTAACAATTTCGACAAAGAATTCCGCACAAAACATACGGAAAATGGATCCCGACTAATTTGGTTGAATTTGTAATATGTTATAGTTCTGATCATCCTGATCAAAAGTCTTTATCTATTTATTCTTAAAATAAAATAAGAATAAATAGATAAAATAGCGATTTTTTTTGGCAGAGTTTGATGTACAATAACTCAAAAATTGTTCATTATTTTACTTCATGCTGATGAAGATAAGACTTTTGATCAAGATAATCAGAACTACAATAAATTCAGCCAAATTAGTCGGGACTCATTTTCTGTTTCGTGCGAAGTCCTTTTCATTTATGTATCTATATGTAACTCCATAAAAAATCAATTAAATAATTATCTGAACTATCGATCTATAAAGACTTCAAGTTTTAAAACGCTTTTTGGATCTCATTATTTTTAACGCTATTATCTTATTAGAAAAATGTCTATTTTTAGAAAGCAGGATAAGTGATAAATTTATAATTTTTTGTAATATTAATTCTATTGGGCTAAAATGTTCAAGTATTGTAAGAGTAAAAAGCGATTAAAAGTATACGTATACATTTTTTAATAACAGTGCATCATTCGTTGTTAAATCAAATAGATATTCTTTCTCTCGGACTTGTTAAATTCGAAGTTATATTTCAATTCTATTCAATCTGTTGTTTCTTTACCTCTTCGCCGTTTATGAACCACGTTATATAAGGAACTGGATGTGCAGGCGAGGATGAACAATTTGCCTCCAGGCTTTCGCCTACTACATATACACTCTTCTTGAACGTAATTCTAGGATTCTCAGATTGTGGAACTAAAAAATATTATTAAAAATATATCGGAGATGGTATTTAAAAATCTATATTAATTTATGATCAGTTAAAATTTAGATTTTGACATTTATTCAATCTGAGAAACGTCAATATCTAATAACAATTTTCATATCAAATTATTGTTTCAGTTAGATCAATACTGATATTTTGTTTAGCACCTAAATGGGGCTACTCAATAAAATTAATATAATTCAATACGATAAAACGACTAATGCCATTAGTAAGGAGATATTTCTATTCTTGTGTATAAAGTCGATAATATCACTTACATATCACTTTCATCTGTACGGGATCAGCGCTAGCAGTATAAATAGGTGTTGTCATAGTGACTTCACAGCAATAGATACCGGAAGCTTCGTAACGCACATTGTGCAATTTGATTGTCGTGCCATTCTTTGAAAACTGGAAAAGATTAGCAAAATGTTAATAAGGATTATAACACATCGTAGTCAAGTGGATAGGACATCATTTTAATCAAATTACATTCCATACTTATGTAAAAGAACATAAGTAATAAATACTGCATAAACAATTCGAGTGTGTATACAAAATTGCATGAAAATTAATTTTTCTCTCAGAGCATGATTATTTTTATATTTACAATCTCTTTTGTACTCTGTAAGCTTAGTTATTAAATAAAGAAGAGTTTCATTTTGCACAAGAGAAAATGGAATGCCTTTGTATCGCAGTGTCTTTTTTTTAAATGAGTCATTCCTTTGCTTTTAAATATGTTGAATTTGATAATGAAGTGAGTGAAAATTATTTTAAAATGAAAGTTCAAGAGTGTGCTTCTATCGACTAGCTTTATCAGGATTTATCATTTGTATTCCTTTCATCTAGTCATTTCAATTATATCGAGTGGATGCACGAGCAAGGTGAAATGCTTTGAAAATACAAAACAGAACATTTTGGATAATATAATTCAAAGTTCTAGCATAATTGTTTTGCCATTTTTGGTCCTATTACACTTTAAACCATATCTATCATAAATATTTCGCTTTAAAGCTCCTGAGTAGTCGCGGCAGCCATGCTGGAATCATGATTTCAGAAGCGAGGAATGACACGTTAATTTATGCTGCAAGCCATTTGTAAATAAAGATAATTTGGATAAATCTAAATAACGAGATTGTTTTAAAATACTTGTAAAAATAGGCAGAAACTGTCCTTTTCTTTCTTTAAATTTTAGTCAATAAATGGTCGTAAAAGGCAGGTAAAGTGAGCCTAATTTTGGATAGAAACACACAGCTGTTGAAATGAATGAAATATACTTTATGTATAATTCCAGGATAACTATTTACACAGTTTCTGCTCATTTTTAGGACTTTCATAAGTACAAGATATGTCACTTTCACAATTAAGCAAATAATAACGAAGTGGCATGCAACACAAATTTCGTCGTCAAAACGTTTTCCACGCCTATAAGTTCAGCTATTTATCGTGATGAGGCGCTGTAACACACACACACACACACACACACACACACATATGCGAGAGCACATGTATGTATATAGGCTCATGCTTGTGTGTGGCTACCAATTTCGCCACATTTCGCCAGGCCGCCGACTGATTTTGAATTGCATGCTGACTCAGGAGCCTTAAAGTACACGATTAATCTCTATTTGGATGTGTTGAGGTGATAAATATCTAAATTATAGAAAAAAATCCTTTTCCTGTAATCAGATTAACAAGACAGAAATTCGAAAAGTTCAAGCTATTCATCATCAGGATCTCTTTATTTCATTATTACCATTTTTTTTTTTTAGAATCATAGTATTCCTGAGACACTGTGACTGGTAGTTCTATTGCATTAACTCAATTTCGTTATTAGCTTAGATCTAATCATTCTTAACGCCCATTTGTTATGCATATCTTTACCTACATCTTTCATGATGTACTGTAATAACTTTAAGATATCTTGGAATTATATATAACGCTGTGTGGAACAGTCGCATATTCTCCGTTATCAACAACAGAATTCTAATAGTAACGATGCGAAATAGTCTCATCGAGTAAGTTTTCAAAAGTTTCTATAGAAATAGAAAACTAAGAAGAAAGTAAGAAAAGGAGATAAAAGTATATCCTTAAAAAGGCAGATATTTATAAAAGAAGAAGAATTGTCGCGCGCGTGCAATCTCGATCGATTTTTTTCCTGCGAGGATAAAATGGATGAAAATACCAAGTGCAGGAAAGTTCCTCAGTGCAAAGAAAGAGTGAAAAGTGTTTTCGACACTTAACAATCGTTCGTCATCAGCGGCCTGAAACCCTCCGGCCGAATGAACGTTCTATTTCTGACATGTGTAGCCTCATTATTAATGTGTTGACTCTACATACACACTGACACAAACGCTCATCCTCGTACGTTAAGGTATCACATATGGATTAGTACAAGTATTGGTTTTCCACCTTATCTCTTTTTTAATAGATCACTCATCTGCTGCGCGCTCCCATCGAAAACATTCACGAAGGAAATTGCGCTGCCACGCGTTACTACTCGATGTTCTCGGGAGGATAGGGAGAGTATTTTACGTAACGGAGTACATGTATATGTACATAAATAGCTTTGCTTTGTGTTGATCATAAAAGACTGCGCCTTAGGTAAATGCGTTTAGCTTTGCTCGCTTAATCATTGGCAAAAGACAGAAGCGGACTCCGGATATTCAGCTTATACGCTATCGAGGGCGTCCTTGTTATTTTTGGATTTTTGTTTACTACAGTTTTTTCTTATAGAACGTACCGCGACATGCGGGATAGGTATATGCAGACCAAGTTGTATTTTTACCTGTCCACGTAATAATGTCAGACGACAGGTTAAAAAAAAAAGAGACATTTATTATTTCCTTACATAAACAGGTGTGTGATGTAATGGTAAGTGAAGTGAAAAGCTTATAATAAAAAATAAATATTTGTTGTGAAGACACACACATACATAAATAGGTAATATTTGAGAAATTAAAAAAACGAATATTAATTTGATGCATAATTTTGTTCGTAAAAGAAAGGATTATTATATGTTTTCAAGATTCTGAATCTTACAGTAAAATTTTGATAAAGACGAAATGGCCAATGAGACAATAGATACATATGTGTAAATATTTACTTAGAACATTGAAAACTAAATAGAAATCTAAAATTGTGCTATGCAA
>NW_017259332.1:320764-325297 GCF_001594045.1 Atta colombica | reverse complement strand
TGTATATATATATACGGATTTAAGATGTACTCTAAAAAATAAAATATTTCGTTTTAACGAGATAAATCAGATATCGCATATGTTGAATTAAAATCATTTTGCAATGCAAAATGTGAAATTTCAACAAAAACGGTTACTCAATTTATTTCTTAATAACTTTCTGTCTAGATATGCTTACAGAGATAGAAATTCGATTAATATTCGAGATTTAAAGATAACAATATAGACGTGGATACATATAATTGTAGATTGAGATGCAAAGGTCGATGCCATCATTGCCATCAGTCTCGGCCCGTGTAAATTTGACACAAATTTATGTAGACGTGTTATCGAACTTGCATGTCATGTTGCGGCACGACTGCGATGCCTTTGAGATAATTATGTACATCAAAGCGAAAGTCATAATGTATATGTATCAGAGTAAAGCAACATTCAAAATATTTATGAGCTGTCAAGAATTGAATAAAGGTTTAAAGTTAATTGATGAAGTCAATCGTTGTCTCTTCCTCTTATCCATTCTGTTGGAATCCAACAGTTGGGTATGCTCGATAATTCGATTAATAGCAAATATAATGAAACAACAAAAGAATAAATTTAAAAAATAAAAAAAATAATTAACAAGAAATACATTTTAAAGATTTCCTTGTTGCTCTATTTCGCTCACCTCCATTTTGGCGCCGTCGATGTATACGGGTTTGTCCGGGATATACGGCGGATTCCTCTCCTTAATGTACTGAAATATCCTCTTCTCGCCCTTCATAAATTCTATTTTGTGTAGCAAGTCGTCCGTGACAGTGTGATTGCACAGCAAGATGGCTGTGCTGCCATGCGTTATATACTGCGGCGCTATCAATTGCACGTTCATGTGATCCGCCAATGTCGCGTCTGGAAATCGTGAAATCACCGTACGTATATACTACCGTGTATATTACCTGAATTCTGGCGACCAAATAGCCATGGACATTATCTACAATGTCCAACGTGAGCGGTATTAATTCTACTGTTGGATAGTACTCGTGGAAATTGCAGGGCGCGATTAAGGGATGATTT
Organism: Atta colombica; assembly: GCF_001594045.1. Lineage (NCBI taxonomy): Eukaryota > Metazoa > Arthropoda > Insecta > Hymenoptera > Formicidae > Atta > Atta colombica. The sequence goes on along the minus strand of NW_017259332.1, from coordinate 324,247 downwards.
TACGAGGTTTTTTTTCAACGAACGTGAATCGCAAAAAATCCAAAAATGAGAGTTAAAAGTTTCGAGATATTTAATAGGAGATTGAGAGAAAATATCACATTACGCAAAATATATTGTATTTCCAAATATATTTCAACAAAAGTTAACAGGACTCTCAATTAAAAAAAAAAAAAAACAATATTTAAAAAAAAAGAACTGAAGAATGAGAGTCAGACGCGAATTTCAGTGTATAACATACAAAATAACAAAGTTATTTTAAATACATAGGTTGATTAGACGTTTTAGCTTAATTTTGAGCCATCTTCAACAAGTTAATAAATATTTAGAGATAGCCTTGCTCCATAAGACATAACAATCCATCCTGAATGTCAAAAATGAATATGTCAGTCACCGATTGATAAGCCGAATGATTAATGGATTCAAACAACAACCAAGTGAAATAGAGAACGGGAGATTAAATTGATACAAATAAATTGATTGCGTTACGTGGGAAGTGAGATTATCTACAAATATCTGTTAAGATATCTTGCTGAAGTTAAAAATTAAGCTGAAATATCCCAACATTAAACTTAAAATATTTAAAATAAATTTGTTTAATAATTTACATTATGCACTGAAATCTATGTCTGACTTTCATCAGCCTTTTTTTTAAATTACTGTTTTTCAAATACATATTTTTCTATATTTTTAGATTTTTCTATATTTTTTCTCTACTGATAGCATATTTGAAATCGTATTTTGCAAATTAGTCATCCATTTAATCATCAATTTAGTCATCCAGATATTCTTACCTTTCATCGCAGTTTAAAAAATTGATCGTCATTATACATTTATAACATTTTGTGGACTAAGTAAAAACGATACTTTGCGAATAATTCAGGTATTCATTTTTTAAAGCAATTCTTCTTCTAATTATTATATTTCAAATATATTTCTTTATTTTAAGATTTTATACCTGTATATGTGGAAAACCTAACTTTATATTTTCGTATGTTTGTAATCTTATATTATAAAATCGATCAATTTTATGTTTCAGATATTTTCATGTTTTATCGTCATATTTATCATTTTTATACATTTGTGATATTTTGTGGATTAAAAGCTTTACGATATTTTGCGAGCACATTTAGATACGAAAGATTATTATTTAATAAAGAATAAAGTGAGACTTTGAAATCGTAAAACTGCTGCTTGATTCTTCCCATATATTCTATGCCATGGTTATGTGATATTCATTTTTTAGAATTGAATTCGTCGGGGGTTAACTTCGAGGGGTGTCGTAACCTACAAACCTAAATAAGGTCACGTATAGGGTGTCTTTCCGTGCACGTAATTCTAAATCTCTTTTTGGGACCATATATTCTGTTGAAATAAAATTTATCTGCAATTTACTGTGAAGAATAAGGTTCATTTTTGACTATTTATAAAAATTTCTATGTTTTTTTATAATTTTTTTATAATTGTTAATTTTCTACTTTAATTTTTGTAGCGATAAATATGAACTCCGAATTGCTCGTAGGATTGCTTGTAAAACAAAATGACATATTTCTTCTATAGAAACAAATACGCGTCTCTTGTTTATCTTATTATATACATTCAAAGCTCTATTTTATATCAAATAAAATATAATAATAAGAGAGAGATTCATACGTAGAGAGAAAGAGGAGAGAGAGAGAGAGAGAGAGAGAGAGAGAGAGAGAGGAGAGCAGTTTGATATTTCGATTAAACGCTGTCAAGACCAGTAATCATGTTCCATTCGATTTTCATCGAATTGGCACCGACATGACAACGAGTCGACGGAGAACAGATTAATCTAGCTATTGCCAGGAATTGGAAGAACGGAGGGCTTTCGCGCGGCCGACTATAACTACTTGTGGCAGTCCGCCCTGTTGCTGGGAGGTGTTACTGTATCGATCAGAATGAAAGCGCGCGTTACACGCATAGTATATTATTTCGAGACGTTTCGAGACAAGAGGCCTATTTTCGAGGTCGATCGTAACGATGGATAATGCTAATACCACGCGATTTTCTACGCATTTGTCCTGTAATATTTCAATGAGCGCTTAAAGCTGAACAATCAACTGTGTTACGTCGAAATCTTCGCAATTAGAATCGACCGATTTTTTTGTACGCGGCATTACATTGACTGGAGCAGTGGTATAATTGCAAGAAGTAGATGATTGACTTTAGAATCTATATATATCTATAAATGCGTATTTTTATTTTGAGACAATATTTTTCTTTTTATGAATATATACTTTTGCTTTGACATAATAAAATGATAATTTCTTTACAATATTTCTGTATTATAAAGTAATTTTTATATTAAGAATTCGCAAAGCAGCTTTTTCCTGCCTATTTTTATAAAACAAGAAAAGTACTTGTATTAAATCATCCAATTTGCATAGAAGAGATCGAATGTCTTTATATCAAAGATGAAAAATAATTAAAAATAATAAGAAATCTTTTTAAAGCTTTCCTTTCGTAGGAAATGAATACAACGCTTTGATTTGTAAAATATACTATATATGTATAATACGTAATAATATATTTTATTCCTTTTAATATGAATATTTTTAAGTATTACGAGAAAAAGTTTTGAGACTGTTCAATTCGTAATATCTAAAACCGACACTTGGTTTCTCTTATGTAAATAACGTGCAATTAGGGTGAATATAATTGGATCGATAAATAGTCGAATAATTGGTTTCTGCAACAATGGCTTTTAAACTCGAGTTATGTGCGAATGAACCGAAAAAGTGATCGTATTTTTAGTCGTTAAATTAAACAGATTCAGTAACCTTTTTGATTTAATTCGATTTTGATTTTCATTTAACGCTATATATTTTCATCTACTTATAATTAGTGTAAACCAAAAAAGAATATTAATTTGCATATATTTCTTGCTCTATATTATATTAGATCTTGCTCTATATTATATTAGAATTTATTTTCAAACTTTTTATATTTCATTAGAATGCAATAGAAAACAATATAAAATATTTGTTTCTATCTCGAATATAATATGAAAAATTTTTTGATTTCTTTACGTAATAACATATTCATAATTCAATTTTACATTTAACATTAGAACTGTTGACAAATAAATATTATTTTACCAATTAAATATTATTAGTTTACCAATTAAATATTATGTATTTAATTATATCCTTTGGCAAAAAGTGTATTGGAAAAAAGTAAATTAATCAATTCAATTATTCATTCGTTGTAACAAAATTCATGGAATATTTCTGGACATACATCGTTATATACTTGTTAATTTTTAAAAATTATAAATCAGTCAGTTGAATTGTTTCGTTAGTTCTAAAAAGAGTGTTTTACATGCGATCTTGAGATGATGATATGATTATTTTATTAGCTGAAGTCTTGATATGATTTAAGACTTGATTCAAGACAATCTTAAATTAAGATCAGATTATGAATACCATCAATAATTTTGTCTTCTTATTATTTTGTCTGTAT
>NW_017259332.1:316695-320664 GCF_001594045.1 Atta colombica | reverse complement strand
TAATTTTAATATTATTATTTTATATATATTTATATATATTAAAAATTTCCTGCTCTATTTATGCGCTCTAAAATAAAGCAAGTGAAATATATTCAGAGATATCATATATCTTTTCATCTAAAGGAAATTAATAACTTTATAATTTGCTTTGATATCATATCATTAGAAAGATTTTCTCACGTTGCGAACTTGTTAATTGCATCTGTCAAACTCTAACAGTTTGAACGGATTCCGTAAAATAGCAGAATTATTCTTGCTTTATTGTGAGATTCGGATAATAATCGAATCGCAAACCATTGTTAAGGACTGGCGAACGATGAAATTTCGAGAAGCCGGAATTCCGCGATTAACGATTAAGATAACGGAGGACCATTGTCGCGAGCTTTTGTCTGCTGGAATTTCGGGAAGCAGCAATGTCGAGCATTTCCTTTGACATTACCTTTCACGCCGGACGAGCGTAGTTCTAGTTTCGCGGTAACCGACTCGTGTATGAAGTTCGTATCGTGAGCAAAACGTTTGACAAAGTGTTCTTATACATATACACCGTGTATATTATTGTGTCATAACGCATTATCGATCTGATATTAGAATAGAATTGTACATTTGGTTGATACAAATACGCTTTATCTCTTTTCGCGGCGTGAATAAAAAAACTATGATTTGTGCTATTGATTTTTATTTCAGTTTCATGAACGCTCTTAAATTTATAATGGACTCGCGTATTAACGATGTCATATAGCGTTCCAGCCCGAATAAACTAGGTCGAATTAAGTCACATTACTTATTTGATTATATGGCGTTTCGTGACAAAAACGACCTGCAATCAAAGAAAATGTCACGAAATGACCTAAAATACGCGACAAGACGTTCGGAAATGGTTTGGCGGTAAAAATTACACGGCGGCTAGATTGTTTAGAGTTTCATTAGTATCGACATATATTAACAGTATGCGTACGTGTGCGCCTTTGTACGTGTCTAAATAAATGGAGGCCATTGAGGATTTATAGTGAATGTACATTGTAGTAATTCTACGTGGGTGGTATGAATGATAGGAGCTCATGTACACGAATTCAAGTGTTCTATTTTTATTCAATTCCATATTGAAGAATCGTGTGAATTGTTATTCTCATGTCGGACTTCCTGCGACAAAAGTAGCAAAGTCAATATGTATACACTAAGTTTTTAGAACAATGAAAGAGTATTTATTTCGCAGAACGATTTGTATTTTGCAGCGCGACGCTATTTATTGAAAATATAAATATCGATCATTTTGAAAGCAACATAAGTCTCGATATTATCGTTCTAAATTTTATTCCACGTCTGAAAGCGCGATATCGATAATTTGTGCTACGAGTTTTAGACTTATGTTATTTTCGCAATGATTAATTTGAAGTAAATATATGTATTATATGTATAGTATATCGGACAAACGGTGACTTGCTAACGATGATCGCTTCACACATGCTCCGGAAAATGTCCCATGGAATGTGGCGTAGAATTATTCTCCGTCGCGGTAACACGTTATGGTGCACTGAACAATTAACCCGAGACATATGTCACACGTCATGAAGTGCAAAATGTGTAATATTGTCAGAGTACTGAATTGTATGAGGAATAATCTGCAGCCTCCGCTCTGTGGTGTCGTCAACTGAAACAATACAACAATTTCTACGAGAGAAACAGAATCGTGTCCATCTTGTATAGCGAAGGGCGTTAATTAATATTTGAAAAAAAAAGAATTACATATGTTAAATTTCTACCATGGTAACATTCTGGAAAATTTCAGAACTCTCTGCGTCATTCGATCCCCTTCGGTGTAAAAAGATACACGGTTACTTTACGGCTAGTGAGATAAGACCAATCCCAAGATGTTTCTTAAGTTCCCACCAATCATCCCCTTTCCCAAGCTCTTATTTACAGATGTGTTGATCAATCTGGAGTCGATTCTTTATCAACAGGCACATTCAGACGTCAATAAATGGGCAAACAAAAATAAAAAGCTTTTTTTCCCGCAAGTCATTCTAATAATGGAGAACCTTATTCTTCATTTAACGTCTCGAGCAGACGTCATTCACAGAGAAAATAAAGGCACTCATTGTCAATTTGGCAAGACAATTTAATGCTAAAAATAAGAAAAGGGTCTGAAGATTGCGTTCGATAAATCAAAATATCAAAATATTGTCCTTAAAAAAATATCATAGAGTCAATCGACGGACTTGATCGATGCGTTTCAGAGATCCTTCGAGGGATATTCTCAAACGTGATCCGAGTCCGAAGGACGAGTTGACGCCCGACGACGAGCCGAATCCTGTCAGAATCGCTCGGCCGCCGGCGCGCGACCACCCCTCGTAATAACAATGAATCCTCAAAGGGGGAGGGGGAGGATTGGGGGAAGGGGGATTGGGGAAATAGTATATAAGGGGTATAGGATCGCGTGGCGGCGGGAAGGGTGTCGATGTTTGTTATCGAGAGGGATAAACGGGCGCGAGCGCGAGCGAGCGCGCGGGCGCGCGCGCGCGTTCACTTACATGAAAATAATGGCAAACTATACACGAGCAGTAGGATTTTTCTCCAGTGACCGACGACCGGACGCTGCATTTTCGCTTTCTACGAGGTCGGAGAGGCGATCGCTTCTATGGCAACGTGCACGGTTAAATATCTGTTGCTCACTACGTAGCGAGGCGGAGGCGAAGGCGGAGGACGAAGGCGTAGGCGAAGGCGAAGGCGTAGGCGAAGGCGAGGCGAGGCGAAGGCGCAGGCGAGGCGGAGGTATACGGAAGATAGAGCGTGCGTGTCTACGTTTGTACAGAGTGTGCCTTTAAAACTACGACGCGACCTCGTGTATGCCGGGGTGTCGGCGCTACAACTGAGCCGAGGAGCAGGGCCTTTCGATCGTTCGACCGACCCGTTCCCGTTCGACCGACCTGACCCCCCACCGAACACGAACGCAGGGGAGCGTCGCGACGCGGGACGACGCGCGACGACGCGGCGCCCAAGCGCGCCGCGACGCCCGCACGAGGCGGGACTGCAGGCCGCCTTCCGGTTTATTAAGGGATGCCCGCGTACGCTCCGCACAGAGAAAATCCGAAGAGAATACGTCGCGCCGATTCTCCTTGACAAAGGGGGTCGTTGACCGTCGTACGAAACGAGTGAACAAGCGGTGGAATTATCGATGCCAGATCCATCAAGCTGTACATTTTCAATCGCCGATATTAGAGACCAGACTTTGAGACTTTTTGAGAACGCTGAATATTCTGATTTCTTTTCATTCCATTTTTATTCCTTTTAATTATTCATAATGAATGTAATTGAAAATTAAAAAGTTTAGCCTTCATACGAAATTCCAATAATCACGTCTTTAGCTCGAAAGATTATAATATCTAAAAAAACTGAGAATTTTAATGAAGAGTACGGTCTGTAATTAATTTCAATAATTATAATAGAAAATTACCCATATCTTAGGAAAAGATGGAAAAATTAAATTTTATGCATGTACGTATACTTATAATGTATAAGTATGCGTGCGTGCTGTGTATTCGATACGAATTTATTTTATGGAATCATAAATTTGTAAAGTTATAAATTAAATAAATTCTATATCTTTTGAATTTTTATTCAAATCTCTCCTATTATTTTACTTCTATATTTTATTTTTATATTTTATTATTATTAGAATCCGCTGTTCGTTATCTCCCACAATAAGTTCTCATGACATTTGACTGTAAACTGAAATGCAGGAAATACATACTTACTAAAGAATGCATGGCAAATACTTAAAGAATGAACTTCGTCCGAGAAACGTGTCAGATCTGGTACATTCCTGGTGCGCGATCAGATAGGAAAAAAAGTTTTAACTGCGGCTGTGGAATTAAAAAGCAACATTCTAGACATATATCGGAGCCTCCCCGTGTATTTCACTTTAACGGTGCGGGCTTCATTGGAAGACTCGCCGCGAGTCTCACATTGTGG
>NW_017259332.1:314057-316665 GCF_001594045.1 Atta colombica | reverse complement strand
ATTCTTTTTAATTAATATATAATTTAATTAATATATATATTCGCATGATGCTGGAAGTGGAATATTAAATTTAGCAAGGTTTGCTTTGCAAATTAGATTATTTCGTGAAAAAAAAAGAAAATCAATAAAGAGTATCGAGTTGTTGAGATTGTGTAACTGTCACTAATATTTTTTTTATTTCATTTTTTCCAACTGTCGCAAGAAAAGTGTCAAAGCTTAATCATGTACTTTTTGACATTTTGATTTCGCGTTTTTACGAATCAAAATGTTTTTATGAATCAAACAATATGAGATTCATTGTCTCGTAAGAGGATTTGTTGTATCATACACATTGAGCAATTATTAAAATAATTTAAGTTTAGAATAATTAGACTAATAAAAATTAATTAGAATGAAATCGATATGTGAAAATGTTTTATATAGAGGGAAAGCTTTTAACATTTTTTTACTTTTCTGTGATTGAAAAAAAAAATTTAACTAAACAATTAATATCTTAATATATCTTAATTTTTGCACATAAATATACTAGATTAATGAATATTAGAATAGCATACTAAATATTTACTAGATGTAAAGAGATAATATTGATCCCATTAATTTAATTACATTTTTTTATTGGAGTAAATATTTATTTATTGTAAGTAAATGTTTAGTATTAGTATTATTGAAAAAAATGTTAAGATTTAATAAAGCTTTTTTCTCAATTTTATCAATGTATTGATAAAATTTTGATATAGAAATAATAGAGTACATATTTTTAAAATAAAAAAAGTTTTTATTTTTAAAATGCAAAATATTCAGTACGTTAAAAGCATCAGAGATGCGAGCGATCAGCCAACAATGAATAACATATATTTAGATGAAATAATTGATAAATAATATAATTAATAAATTAAGTATTAAAGCTCGGTTAAGATCAATCAATGTAATCAATTAATGCTTATTCGAGAACATAGAATCACAATGTGAAAATTAATCAACATAATTATAAACACGTTTCTATCCTGTTTCGGAATTTTATCAATGCTCCATGTCAATAAAATGCAGTCATCTAAGAATAGTAATGACAGTAATCGTATTTCCTGATTTATTATACAATAAATTTATCATTATATAAATTAGTCGTTATATAGTACAATATAAGTATATAAAATTTTTTTCTGATTTACATGATCATTTTGTAACGTTATTAAGCACCTTAGATGGAAAAAATATTGAACAAGACTTATCTCAGAAATTATTTTTATCAAACAACAAACTAATAATCTTCTAAATTTACAGAATAGTATGGAATTGTTGGACAAAACTTATATATAATAACTTATATAATAATTATATAATAACTTATTATAATATATAACTTATTATAATAACATAATTATGTTTAAATGACGCGCTCAATGTATTCTATATTTTATGTTTAAATGACGCGCTTTATGTATCCTATATTTGTACTGTATGTCTTGTATTATTGTCTCATCAGATAAAACTTCGACTGAACACTTTAATAACGTTGCAATGATCATATAAGAAAAAAAATTGTATATATTTATATTCTGTTAATATAATGGCTCAATAAATTTATTGTATATAGTATACCAGGAAGTAAGATGACATCACTGTTACATTACTATTCTTAAATGACATTTTGTTAATAATTTATATGAAGCATTGATAAAAAGATCCGAAACATCTGCATTTATATGATTTAAATAAATAAATTTTCACATTATCATCTTTTGTTGACTTGAATAGATATTAAGTGATTTAATTGATAAATGAATAATATCCACAAAAGATTGAAAATAATGTTAGCGCGACAGAAAAATCAATTAAGTCAAAATCAGTTAAATCAGTTAACTTTTAAAATCAGTTAAGAAATTGACAGATCACAGATGATAGAATCATTATTTATTTATGTAATTAATTTCATTAATTTGTCATTAATTTAATTAGTGATCCAAGATAACTATTAATACAGTTTAATTAATCTAAGTGATTGTCCAAAGCATCAAACACCAAGTACTTATAATAAATGTTTAACTGTATTTCTAATTAATCTTCATCCTACTGCAATTTTCCTTGCCATACGTCGATTATTAATTTAAATTCATATTAACAAAATACTCTAAACTGTGTTTCTAATCAATAATTAATTCAATCAGAATAAATTGCTTATTATAATATTTTTAACTATAAGTATACAGTTAATCTAAATTATTTTATCCGTAGTAAAAGTTATTGCTTGATAAGACATGGATTAAAATTAATAGAGTTCTTTTTATTTTATTCACAAATATTCGGGGTGGCTTTGAATTGATCAGGATCCGCAATCAGTCGAAACCACAATGATAAGGACAGTCCACTGCATATCGTTAGTTCGCATGATTACGTAATGTCTGCGTGGCGCTAGCATGCTAAGCGCTCGATCATATCTATAGATATAATATCTATTTTTTTTTATATTTTCCGAACAAGGATAGAATAACATCGCTGATTCCCGCAATTCTGGCAATTCTATAGAGTTAAGTTAATGTATATAGTAATATATAAATCATTATTATACGATCGTTAATTGATAATTTTTGCAATATATAAACTTTATTGT
>NW_017259332.1:312735-313957 GCF_001594045.1 Atta colombica | reverse complement strand
AATATTAAATATTAAAAACAATTTCTTATATATACATACTCATAAACATATTTAAATTTTGTAAAATTTTGAATTTTTGATTTTTTTTTTAATTTGTTGATTCATGTATTTTTTTTCTGTATTTAATTTATTAATATATTTTCTCGTATGTAAAAGAATATAAAATTCAATTATTTGTGCCAATATTTTATCGCTATAATTTTTGCGCGAATTATAAGGAGTGTAAATATTCTTTATAACCATTTCATACGTCTGAGCGATGATAATATTTTGAAAATAATTTTCTAAGTATCTGATTAAATAATACATTTTTATATTAAAGTGTATTACGAGTTCTTTTCGACTGAGTCCTTCCGACTCTTTCAACTTTAAATTAGTCAATAAAGCTGCTGGAAAGAGACTATATTCATTGTTAGTACTGTTTATGAATGCTCTACATGTATCACATTTCACGGATTTAAAAATATGTTGAGATAAATATCCCGTTACATAATAAATAATTAACAATTAACAATTTCTGACTGATCATGATGCAACAAGCTCAACAGATTTGAATGTAATTCGTCTCCATTAGTGATATTATTTAACTTTTTTTTTCAACTTTGTTAAAGATGTTTGATTATAGCGAGAATTATTATATAATTCTTTTATATCCAAAAGAGTAATCATTAATTCTCATTATTCTTCAAAACCGTGCAATTCCCATAGTTGATTTAATCACACTAAAAATACTTAAAAGTACTTAAAATTTTGTAGAAAAATAGGCATTGTTGGATGATCCTGTTGCATGTCTTATCGTGCTAAAAAACTCTGATATACATATGTAAAAAGATAAAAAAGATTAAATTAGAAAAATGATTATTCGAATAATAATAACAGAAAATGTGTTAATTATTAGAATAAATATTACATAAAGTACTGCAAGAATCTGTAATAAATTTTAAATATTAAAATATATTATACAAATCTAAAATCCTAAATTATATACATAGATTTCATTACTTAAATTATTCTGTAAAAATAAAATAGATTCGAATTTTATGGAATTCATTATTAATGTATTAATATACAAATCTTATTAATTATTATTGCTAAATAAATCTAAATATATTGTTATTAAATTTATAATTATAATAAAAAGATATTATTCACACATTTTCTGTTATCAGTACAATTCAAGATAGATGAATATTATAATTGTATTTTTTATATCCCAGCAAAC
>NW_017259332.1:291453-312635 GCF_001594045.1 Atta colombica | reverse complement strand
ATATAAATATTAAATATATTTATATATTTTATATCTTTATACATATAACATATACAAATATATTTAACATATGTAAATATACATGTCTTACATCTGCTACATGGCAATTATATTTGTTGGTTGTTTCCAAACCTTTAGAAAATCTTGATTCAATCTTCCTGTAAATACAGAATCGAAACCAGCATTCAATATCAAATATTTTATCAAATCTAATGTTGATTTGATTGTCACTCAAAGTCCATCAACAGTTGCTCCATTAAAAAATTATCTTCCGAGATGACACACCATTATATTCATACTGTTCTTCCCAATTATTTAATTTTTTTAAGAGAGTTTCTTCTGAAACCTAATTCAAAATTGTATAATATTTTTTAATATAAAATATCAATTTATGCTCATTCTTCTCACTTAAAATTTATATCGGTAATAAAATTTATTTTGTAATGTGTGCTTTCAATCGTCACACCTGCAGAAGATGTTTTGATTTAAGGCGTCAAATAAATCATTAATCCACTCACAAAAAGCTGTACTTATACAGTCTTTTAATTCAGGTAAAAAAATTTTATAAATTTTATAAAATCGTAGATCATGGGCTATAGATTTACTGAAAACAGATAACAAAATTAGAAGAAATACGAATACAATATCATTTTCGATCACAATGAATCTTGATGCTGAAGATGCTAAACAATTAAGCCTATACAAATTTTTTTAATTTATCATTTTCTCAAGAGATAATAAAGTTGTGTAATTCAATACTTTGCACGAATTATTTTATTGCTTCATAATATTAAAATATTCTTATTTGAACAGCTAATCGAACTTTCATTTTACTAGCATTATTGAGTATCAAATGGTTTGTTTATTTTATATTCGCATCTCAGCTGGAAATATTTCATTTTTATCACGGAAAATTCGAAAGTAATCTCATTCTGTTGGAACAAATGTTGGGATTAATCTAATAACAAAAATGACAAAAAAATATTTCTATAAAAATCATTAAAATTTTTTCAAGTATATAAGTTATAATTTTTTTTTTACTTTTGCATATTTTAATAGGATTATATACATACTTTTTTTATTAAAAAAAATTTAATTTAAGCAAAACTTACACGTTTTTAGAGATTGTGTGTATCAGTAATAAACATTTATTATGTCTCCTGTATTAAAAATATTTTCAAAAGCTAAATTGCATCCAAAATTTTCAATGTCATTTCCGATATTAATTGCACCTGAATATGTATTAAAGTCCATTGAATAGTGATTCTTTTAATTGTTCTATATTTTTAATAGTATTATGTATTTGCATACCTGCCAGAATATGTGTAACAGGCTAAATGTATAACAGAATAAAAACAGTTACTTTTAATGTTTTCTTTTAGCACACTTCTTTCACTGTATATTTATTTTCGTGATTATTCATTAAGTTGTATTTTGATAAAAAAAATTTTATATTTTCATTTATATTTTTTATATACGCCCATTTGGGCAAGTGCAATTCTTTTTTATCCAAAATATTTATAATATTACTGAATGATAATAATGATAATATCTTTTGTTCTCTAATATTATCTGTTTCAATATTTGATACATATCCATCAAATAAATCTTCTTTTTGGTCACTAATTTGAACTTCTTCTGTCCAAGAAAAGTAACTTGATACAGCATTTTTTATCAAACAGGGCTTTATGTATCGTGCAGACTAAGAAAACCACAATACTAATATATAAAATCACAGTAATTAATTATGTTCAATATGTTCAATTAACATTAAACTATTGAACTATTCTAGATCATAAGTATAGTTATAAAATCAATGATTTTTTTTTATTGATATTGTATAGGGTATTTGAAAAGATCGAGATCAAATCAGCCAAACTTATACAATGTAATAATGATTGTATTAATGGAGGTTGAGTAAGTGAAAAAAGTTCATATAAATTGTTATAAGTAAATACTTTATTGAAAGTTATAAACATTCAAAAATTTTTATCAATTGTTATAATAATTGTAATGATTAAAATAAATAAAATTGTTCCTTGCAACAATGCAAGCTTTTCATTCGTCAAATTTTTTCAAATATTTCTACTTGTATTAAAAATAACAATAAATACATTTTGAATACTTTCTCAAAACTGAACTTCTGTTTTTATCATAATTTCAAAAGCAATTATTTTACCAACAAATAGGAAAGATATTGTATAAATCAGAATATGCAAACAATAATTTATTTGTATCTGAGTAAGTGATTCAATAATCAATAATTAGTATAATAAATTATAGAAAATAATTTTGCTTGTAAATTTTTGAACATTTATAACTAAATATAACACCTTTCTAAATATATAAACTGTATGAACATTTCCATTTATTGTTTGTTGACAAATTAAGTTTATCTCCGATCTTTCCGGATATATCAATTACAAATATCTTTAATTTAAAAACTTTAGCTAATAACAAACTGTAATTTATCATTTATGGAATTTATCACATCAAGAATATTTCCTTATTATCATAAATAATATAATTCATAAAGTATGATATTCATAAAATATCTATGGCTGAAAAATGTTTGTGACATAAAGATTGCTATGATTTAGATTAAAATTTTTTCGGCTACGGTCTCTCTGAACAAAAAAAATGGAGCGTAAACGGTATCCGCTTGAAATATTTTTCCAAAAAAATCTAACTCTAACTAATCCATTTTTTAGTGCGAGGTGGCCCTCACTTCACGTAGAAGGTAAATCTAGCAGAACTTTGCTTCTTGAATGTACAACCTTTCACGCGAAATGAGGGTCACCTCACCACCAAAAAATGTGCAGTATTTCGCAGCTGACATATTTCCTAACCTAAATAGTCGTTAACTTTAATACTTAATATCTCAGCTCACAGAGCAGAGCGATTTTTTTTGCCAGATTTTTTCGTTTCATACAAAAAAAAACGCGTCGAATAAGCCTAATTTTATTGAAGCTGCAGCATCTATTCTGTATAATTCATTTCTTTATATTTTCATTTTTCTCGTTATTAATGTCGTACTCAGAAGTACAATCTATAGAGTCTATACAACGCAGTATAATTTTTTTATTTTATACTTTTCTATCACGTCACTATTTACTGAGGAAACAGTAAACCACGCACATCACCGTAGAGACGAGACAATGCAGAGACAACAGTTGATCGGGAATCGGACGTTTAGTCGCCTAATGCCATCTAGTGATTTGTAGACATTTGGTTCGAAGAAACGCTATTAGCGCTATTTATGTCATTTTATCCTTGTTTTATGTCTGAAACCCAATGTCCACGATGCTAGAAATCGGTCTGAGATCTAGCATCGTGGACATTGGACTTAATAAACAACGAAGATAGAATGATAGAAGTAGCGCTAATAGTGTCTCTCTGAACTCATCAATTAAGGTTATGTTCCAAAATTAACTGCCTGAAAATATACATTTATGTTAGTGCATATAACGTATGTAAACTGTCGTATTTTCAGTATTGATAGTAAATTTAGAACACAACTTAAATAGCCACGATATAATGAGATATGGGAGAGTATCAAGGCTATTGCCGTTTTTAGTACAAAGTATATTTTATCTATTTCAGTGAGTCATTACAAAATGCCTTAAATCTATTACATTTTCAATTTGATCCAATAAACGCTTTAAGTGGAAATCATATATCAATTGTTCTCGTTAAGCAATTTCCTAATTGTGTTACATTAAATGATTTGGAAGCTCTTAATTTAGAGTAGGAATTATATTATTACCAGAATATAAAAAAAAATTTTGAAAAACCTGAACAATTTTGGGTAGAAGTAGGTTCAATAAAAATAGGAAATGAAATGGTTTTCATAAAATTATTCAAATTTGCTACAGCAATATTATTTCTACCTCATAGTAGTGTAACAATCAGAGCGTATTTTGTCTAATCTTAATCTGATAAAAACTAAACTCAGAAATAAATTGCATATATAATCACCCAGCAAATGAGAATTGAAATGAATTGGAATGGATTCAGATTTTTAGAAATATTGATTCACGAATGTTAAAATAAATGTTTTCCAATTCTGAATGCATTTTTATTTATTTATAGGAATTGCATGGAGCATATTTCTATGCCTTTCAATCTAAAAATAATATTAGCTTTTACTGTGCATAACATACATATTATGAATACTATTCAATTCAAAATTTTGAATAGGAAATGCAGTTTTTCAATCCAATTGTATTCAATTGAATCTAATTGAATCTAATTAAATCCAAAAAAAAGTATTCGCTATTTAAAATATGCATTCGGATAGAAAAAAATTTCAATCCATTTTAATCCATCTTGTTTGCTAGATGTATAATAAAAAGCTCTTTTTATAAGCTAAAGAAATATTTAAACTTTATTTCGAAATTATAATAAAACAATATTATTAATTATATTAAAATGTAAATTAAATTATAATTAAAATACATATAATATTTATATACAGATTGAAATATGTATGTACATAATGTAGGTACATATTTAAATAAGTATATCAATAATAAGCATATATTTATATCTGTATATATTTATATATACAGATCTGTATATCTATTTTATTTGATGCTTTTTCTCTTTTTTTTTAATACATTTTTTAGTACATTTATGACTCTAATGTATTAGATGTTACATTTTGCCACCAGGTGTTAGTACGTTTTAAATTTTTCGTCGCGGCTGGATTTAATGAATGCAAGATCGATATATAAGTTTTTTTTTAAGTTAAAAATAATTTTCAAGCATGTATTTTCCACTTATTACATTCTATAGCTTTAATTATTGTTTTCTATTGTAATTATCAATCGCCTTCGCTGTGACATAATTCTTTGAATTATAAATAAATCTAGCTTATTTAGATTTAAGATAACCAATAGCGATAAATGTTCTTGTGGTTTCATCGAAGAGGGGAACCATATACTATATGAATTTGCAATAAATTTGCCAAAGAAAGAAAGAATATTAGACAAGTTGAATATAAAAGCTCCGATTGACATTAAAGAAATTTTAAAAAGAATGAAAACGAACAAAATTAAAATTATAACTGATTTCTTTAATGAATGCAAGATCAATATATAAGTTTTTTTTCTTTTAAGTTAAAAAGATCTTTCAAGCATGTACTTTCCACTTATTACATTCTATAATTTTAATTATTGTTTTCTACATTTAAGTAGTTTAATTCTTGAGCGTAAAGATATCATAAGCTGTGTTACTTCGTCCGGTTACATTGTTATTTGAACGCCATCTATTGGTAGCTGCGAATGTATGTAAAATAGCTGTATTCTAACTGTGGGTCAATAAACTGTATTATCTATCTATTTATCGTGGCTGAATAAGAAGTTTATCAAATGCTCGAGGGTATGATCTACTTTAACGCTCCAAATACTTTGTTAACCAATCAGAAGAAAGAATTTTACGAATTGACCAATCAAAGAATGCTTCAAAACATTTGCAGCGTAAAGTGGATTGCATCCAAAGTTTCAGCACAGTATAACCAGTAGAAACACTCAGCGAAAAAATATGTTCGCGCAGGTATGGCTGCGCAACTTTTGTTTTGGGTCGAATCCAATGAAATGCAAGATGACAAGAACGTATATTATACAGATTCCGTGTAAGCAGATATCCGTGGCAAAAGAAGACAATTTAAGAGCTGCGCCGTAAATATTTCTAAAAAATGGATAAAAAAAAGGAAAATTATGTTACGTGCAATATTAATATAATTAATGTTAAATAATGCAGTAATAATAGTAAAAATTCACAATGCACTTTTTTTCGTTATTCCAAAGATATCATAAGGTAAGTTTTTATAATTTACAAAAAGTAAGTAGTTTATAGAGATTAACTTAAACATAATCAAATATAATTTTGTGAAAAAAGATAATATTTTTACATTGACACAGCATCCTTAATTATGTTTTTTAGAGCAAAGCAATGGATTATCGCATGGGGCAATTATATTCTCTTTCGGTCCTGGATTTTTCAAACGTTAACATGGCGGATGCCACGTGATTGCGACGTGAAGATCAAAAGTGCCGACACAGAGTGTCCCTACTGTTTATACTGTTGTTTCAGTCGTTGCGTCGCGACAATACCACACTTGCCGCTTTGAGTTGCGCTCGCGCAAACGTCATCAACATGTCATGGATGTCACCTACCAGTCCTGCCACTAACGTCTACTCACATCTACCTGCAATTCTGCAATTGCATCTGTTTTGTCGCGTGCACGGCGCGCGGGTGTAGACTGTAGCGCGATTCTCGCGTGAAATACGCCCGTGTCCGCTCGCGTGTCCACAGCGTAATCAAGCACGATGGAGAATCACGAGGAGGATGAGTTGGAAGAGCTCCGTTCTACGATCTACACGTTTCCGCAGAACGTGCAGAAAGTGATCGAGCAGGTGAAATTCACCGCGAGTTTTTGTCTTTTTCTCATCAGGCGTTAGTGTTTTCAAACTGTGTTCATTCCGTGTGTAAAATAATAGCGCTGCTTTGAATTTTTATATTCCTATTTTTCAATAAAATGATTCTCCTTTCAACATCTGTTTTTCCTTGAATTGTTTCCTTCCTTGACATCTACCTGTCATTGCTAATTTTGTGTACAATTATCTATAAAGTATTTATTTTATGTTTTTTGCAAAACAAACTTAACATTGTTGTTTTTGCTATCAGGTCTTAACTATCACTGATCCGTTAGACCAACCTAACTTCAATGTAGTGGATCATATAAACACGTTATTTCCTACGGAACAGTCGCTGTCAAATATTGACGAAGTGGTGAATAAAATAGAAAATAAAATACATACTATTGATAAAGAGATACGGTCAGTCGTACGTGGTCAAACAAACGTGGGTCAAGATGGTAGAGCAGCATTGGAAGATGCACAGAAGGTGATAAAACAATTATTTATCCATATAAAAGATATAAAAGACAAGGCGGAGCAATCTGAGGAAGCGGTCAAGGAAATTACAAGGGACATCAAACAGCTGGATTTTGCTAAAAAGAATCTTACTGCTTCGATAACAGCACTAAATCATTTGCACATGCTTGTGGAAGGAGTGGATAATTTAAAGTACACATATTGCTTTATTTTATAAAATATTATTTAAACATTGGTCAAAATTATGAATCTATTATATGTTTCTTCAGAATATTGACACAAAGGAAGCAGTATGGAGAAATTATCTTACCATTGCAAGCAGTGATGGAAGTGATGCAAAATTTTAATAGCTACATGGACATACCACAAGTGAAACAATTATCTGATCAAGTAGGAGCACAAGTTTTATCTTTGATAACTGATAGACAATTCTTTCAATTAATTATTTTTTTAATATGTTTAATTAATTATTTTTTAATATGTTTTCTTTTAAATTGATTGTTCTTAATTGTTAATATGTTTTAACATATTTTCTTTTGTTTAAACAAAAGGTACGTCAGATTCAGGATGAATTAGCCCAGCAGATTACAGCAGATTTCAAGCAAGCCTTCTCAGGCCAGAATCCAAAACATTTCAATCAATTGACAGAAGGATGTTTAGTATTATCAGTATTACATCCTAAAGTGAAGTGTGTATATTATATAGATACTTGTAGCATCTAAGTAATAATAGGATTTTGATAATGTCTCGAATACTCCTTTTCTTCAAAGGAAAGATCTGCTTGTCTGGTTTGTAAATATCCAATTACAAGAATATGCACATTTGTTCGATGAGAATCAGGATTTCGCCTGGTTGGATAAAATAGATCGAAGATATGCGTGGATTAAGAAACATTTGCTCGATTTCGAGTCGAAGTTCGGCATAATTTTTCCTCAAGACTGGGAAATTTCTGAACGAATAGCTGTACAATTTTGCCATGTCACGCGTGAAGATCTCATTAAATTAATGAACAAGAGGCGTAATGAAATAGATGTAAAATTATTGCTTTACGCGATTCAGAGAACCAGTAATTTTGAGACGCTACTGTCGAAGCGTTTTATCGGCAGCACTTTGGAGGCTATCGATGCTAAGACCGTGCCAGTCAGTAATAAAGTTGTGGAGAAAGTCCCGGGAAATCCTTTTGAAGAAGATGAAAAGGTATCAAAGCCATTTATACATGTATGCTATATTCATCTCTTATTTATTGATTCATTAAAAATATTTATTATTCTTTTGTACATATAGGTTGAAAACGAAAAACCAAGATCGTCTCCATTCGAAAAACTAATAGGAAGATGTTTCGAGCCATACTTGAACATTTACATAGAAAGTCTGGATCGTAATTTAGCAGATCTGATGGACAAATTCGTGTCCGATTCTAAAACGCAACCGCCGGGTGCTAAGGAATTTGACGGTATTGAAGGTCCGAGTAGTGTTTTGAGTTCGTGTGCCGATTTGTTTGTATTTTATAAGAAATGCATGCTACAATGTACGCAACTCAGTACTGGCTTAATCATGTTGAGCCTTGCTGAGACCTTTCAAAAATACCTACGAGAGTACGCTGTAAAAATCTTACAGAATAATTTACCCAAGTAAGTCTAAAAATTGCAAATCAGTTCTTCAGAAATTAGTAATTCAGAACTTATGTATCTCTTAATGCAACTCGATATATTTTAATATAACCATTTTAGAGTCGGAGGCAGTGCAGGAATTGGTACCAGCATGAGTAATATCACACGTGACTTACGAGATCTATCAACGTCAGGCTTTATTCAAAATTTCCAAAGTTTTTTGAAGGAAGGAGAAACTGCCAGATTTAGCAAAGAAGAACAATCTCGTATATGCTGGTAAATATATTACGAATTTTTTATTTCCACAGAACAAAGTAAATAATTATGTGAAATATATAATTTTTCAGTATTTTGACAACAGCGGAATATTGTTTAGAAACGACACAGCAGTTAGAGGAGAAACTTCGTGGAAAGACAGATGAATGCTGTTCAGAAAAAATTAATTTATCTCAAGAACAGGATATCTTCCACAAGTATATCTTCTTTTTTTTTAAATTTTTATATACATGTTTTAGAAAATTTTTATTTATGTATTAATTTATTATTAATTATTGATTTATTAATTTCTGCTATTTATTTTTAGCGTGATTTCTAATTGCATTCAGTTGCTAGTTCAAGATCTGGAAGCAGCGTGTGAATCTGCATTGACTGCAATGACTAAGGTAACTTATAAAAAAAAGGTGCAATTATAATATAATACATTAATTATACATAATTCAGATATATCTATAATATAGAAATAAAAGTAATATCATATTCTATTTAAAACTAATATACAAAAGATAGAGAGATATAATATTAATATTATATAATAAAAATATAACTCTGTTTTACTTGTTAGGTACAATGGAGTTCTGTGGAAATCGTGGGCGATCAGAGTAATTATGTTAATACGATAATAGCACATCTTCGACAAACAGTACCAACGATACGAGATAGATTATCTTCTTGTAGAAAATACTTCACACAGCTTTGTGTAAAGTTCGCCAGGTAAAATATTTCGTATATAAAAATATCATATACTTATACATGTACTTATATATTTTTTGAAGTTCTCTAATACTTGATGCTTTGTTTCAGCTCTTTCATAGCAAAATTAGTACAGCAATTATTTAAATGTAAGCCATTAAATGCCGTTGGCGCAGAACAATTATTATTAGACGTCCATATGTTGAAAACAGCTTTACTGGATCTTCCATTGACAGGTTATCAAATTCAGAGAAAAGCTCCAGTAACATACACGAAAGTAATTGAATACTTTAGAAAGTAGACAATATTAAATTTATTAAAACATTCATATTTAATATATTACTTATCATACAGGTTGTAGTGAAAGGTATGGCAAACGCTGAAATGATATTGAAGATTGTAATGTCTCCAATTGAATCTCCTAATGATTTCGTAAAACAGTGCAATATACGCTTGCCTGACTTGCAATCCTCAGAATTCCAAAAAATTTTGGATATGAAGGTTTGGATATGAATTTTTGCGATAAGTAAAATTCATTTCTATTTTTATTATATTTTTCATCAATCAAATGTAATTAATACATATATTTTAGGGATTGAAAAAGACAGACCAAGATCAATTGCTTAAGCAATTTAAACAATCTGAAAACACGGATGTCGCAGAAGCTGCGAAAAATCATGTAGTACATAATAGTCCAGAACATGAAGCTGGAAGAATTAAGAGACTAGAAAAGCTCATCAAGAAACGAATTTGAGGATTTTAGAAACAATATTTATTGTAACTGTATATAGTTAATTTAGGAATTCTCTTTTATTTTAAAAAATATATAATAAAGATTCTTTATACAAAAATGAAAGAGATATATGTGGGGATACTTTTTATCAAATAAATACAATACTAAATTAATTTTATCTTTTATTTTTTTATATAATCTGATAATTTGGGCAATGATCTTAACCTTGTTTCTGCGCGAGTTCCTTTGCCTTAGCTTTTTCTAATTTCGCTATCCTTGCCGCAGATTTGCTTCCCAATAAACCACCGCCCCAGTGACGCCTGATTTCATCATATCGATCATTGAAGTTCGTCTTAATGGCTTCAACGATCTTCGCGAAGTTGGCCCTATCGCCAGAATCCACCTAAAATGATAATATACTTTAATAAAACTGAAATAAAAGAGAAAAATCAGATTTTCGTAAATGTATATCAGATATATTTTAATTTCATAATGTATCATTGGATTGGCTCTCGAGTACTCATCATAAAAATAATATAGTTTAATTAAATGCAAATTAAAACAAAAGTATAAGAATTGGATACAATTACGTACTTGAGTAAGAGCAACTGTTGAACAGGTCTTACGTCTAACTAGACGTCCCAAACGAGCCTTGCCTTTAACAATACAATATGGTACACCCATTTTACGACACAAGGCAGGAAGGAATAATACGATCTATATCAATAAAGAGAAAATTGATTAGGTTGGTACATACAATTTCTTACAAATATACATATATAGTAATGTAAGACAGTACTCAGGTGTGTCATATATCATTCCTTGAATATAAATGTTAAAAACATTTATATTCTCAGGTGAAGAAATTCATGCATCACAGTTAAATAGAATAAAAATTATAAATCTACTATAAATTAGACAGATGGATAACTAACCTCAATAGGATCAACATCATGAGCTATAACAACTAGTTGAGCTTTCTTCTGCTCCACTAGTGTAGTCACCGTGTTGGTTCCACTGCGAATGACATTTGGTTTTTTCGTTGGCGTATCTTCCTTCTTTGCAATCTTTTGTTCAGCTCGCGCCTTCAACCTTGCATTCTTCATGGCTGCTGATTCAGGGCGGTATTTTTCTAATACCTTAAATAACTGTGTAGCTATAATATAAGAACAATATTGTATTATATTTTTTCCATATGTATATGAATAGGAAGATATATGTATAGGATTAAAAAATTCTTTAAATTATACATGGAATATACATCTTACCGGTTTGTTTATCCAATGTTTGTGTGAATTGGTTTATCGTCGGAGGTACTTTCAACCTCTTTTGCAACACAGATCTTTGGCGTTGAATACGGATGTACTTGGGCCATCTTACAAAGCGACTGAGATCACGAGCCGGTTGAATGTCCTGGCCTAAATTTTAATGGAATTTCACAGTACGTGTGACTATTCTATATAGATTATAAAGTGCAATATAACTCTATTTATTCAAATTTATCAGGGAATAAAATAGTTCCAATAATCGAAAGAGATTTAAATAATAGAGATTAACTTGCTTTCCCTTTTACCAATACTTATAATTCTAATAATAGGAAACTGAAATTTAGAAAACTGAAATTGAACATGTTCTGAATTTATCTTTATTTAATTTACATTAGTGAATGCAGATAAACAGAATTCTACTAGTATTAATCAGAAAAATTATACTGACTTACCAATGCCAAAGTTACGTGTTCGTTTTTCAAAGAGTGGATTGGTCACTTTCTTCGGTTCAACCTTTTTGACTGCTAATGGTGCAGCAGCTACCTTTTTCCCAACCTTCTTCTTAGGCTGAAATTATGAAAGAAAATAGAAATAAACATTAATTTTCATGTGTAATATAATAGACTTTTAATACATTTCTTTGTAATATATTCATGTAATTTTAATGAAATTTGTAGAATTAAATTAGAAATATTTTTATGCAAGAAATATCTTTTAAGAATCTAATGATTTAATCTCTTTTATCTCATGAAAATTATGCATTTATGGCTGAACGCTACTCTCATTTTTTACCGAGATCTACGAAATTACTTTGTATAAAATTAGGTTATAAAATGTTAAATTGATGTCACGTGAATGATTTACTTGAACGTTGTATCCAGAAATACCATTTTTTCTGCAAAAGTAAGATTTCAGAGGACCGCAATTATCACATTACATAATTACTGAACTAATTGACTGTGGAATGAAAACATATTTTTGAGTTACACGCTGGAGAACATGCTCGAGATTCGAACCAATTCAAACATGGATATTCGACGCAGCCGATGCCGCTTAACAAAAATATTATTCGCGCACGATGATTCGATAATCTTACCTTTTTCTGAACCATTTTTTTAACTAGAAATCCAAAGGATTTCTGTAAATTTTACCGAATAAAAACGCGGTATCTCACTAAACGCGACGCAAAGTACGGCGTCGACACCGTAAAGAGGGGTGTCAAACTGCAGCGCCACCGAAGTGACGCCATATTGATACTCGTCATTCTGCAGTGTTGGCAATTTGGTGGTTTCCCACCAGTTTAATGATTTTCGAAGATGTTTAGTTTAAATTTTTTATTAATTAATTTCGGCGATTTTGACAGCTAAAAAGAATAAATCTGAGGGTCGATTCTGTATCTTGAAACAAGGTGAAAATTACAAAAGTTAGCAAATTTATTGGGTGTTGACCAATGAAATTATCAGTATTCTAGTAAATTAGTTCACTTTTATCATTTTCTCCTCGTTTCAAGATACAGAATTGATCCCCAGAATCGATTCTCTGGATATAAATCGTGAAACTTTCCATCTTAGGATGGAAAGTAAAAAGTGAAAAATTCTTTCTCCATTAATTTCAATGGTAAAAATTTTCTTTGATTGAGGGTATGGTCAACATGATGTTGTAAATGTTTTGAAATGTTTTTTAATTGGTCAGTTTGTAAAATTCTTTCTTCTAATTGGTCCATCAAAGCTTCAAAGCATTTGTAACGAGACTTTGACCACAGCCTGATACTCGGAACAAATCACTGTAACTTCAAAACATAATGGTGGTTTTAAACCATTGCGAATACTTATTTATTTCAAAAGAATATAAAAAGTTCAATATATTTCCAAAAATATTAATTTTAATAATATTACTATATAATACAATTATTATATAATATTTAATAATTCATATTAAAGATAATAGGCCTTTTAGAAGAAAAGATGCAATTGCACTAAAAACATTGTATATACATATCGCTTTACAACTGTATTTATATCATGTTACAATTATCTCTTAGTATAAACACTTATTTATGAATAAAATTTGTTTAGAAAATTAACTTGTAGTAAATATAATAAAATATATATTGTTAATATGTAAAATTTTGATAAAATATATGATAATCTTATAATAATCTTATTATTGTAGCAAAGTTTATTATAATAAGATATATAATAATATATATTATAATTAATTTTTATCATAAATTTTATATTATTTTTGTTTATATTTCATTGATAATATTGTTCATTTCTCTTGCAAGTTAAGATTAGAAATAGGTTAAGATTATTCCTAACCTCAATTTTCACAAAAAATAACAGGGAATAAACCAGAGTAACTGAAACAGCTGATCTAGTTGATGTCGATTTAAGTCGTAAACCGTTATTAATAATATCTAAAAGAATATCAATAAGTTAATTATGATGATGAAATATTCCATATTATAAAAAATTAGAAAAAGCATTAGGAAAAAAAGTAAAATTGTGTCTAAGGGATAAATATATTCCAAAACAAGAAAAGTTAATTAGTTCAATTTTAATTTAAAAAAAAAAAAATCATTCGAAATCATTGTGAGATTGAGAAATGACATCAAAGATTCCATTTCATGGGAGAAGCTGGATATTATGCGGTAAGCTGAACCTACTGAGACTCAGACATAATCCTAATGGTACATGCAATGCTGCATTGATGTCCGCATTATCACCCGATAGTCCGATGAACGTATTCGATAGGAATGCAAAGCTGTTGCAGCGCGAACGCGCCGCCAAAGATGCTAATGTCCAGTTGTATGACTACATTAAGGATGAGGTGGGCGACAGGCTGGCAGATAGAATATTTGACATCAAACGAAAATTTGGTAGAGTCCTCGATCTGGGATGTGGCCGTGGCCATGTGTCCAAACGGATTCTCAGTGAGTCCGTAGAGGAATTGGTGCTGGCCGACATGAGTCCGAGTCTCCTGCAGCAGGCTGAGATCACAGAGGGTGTAAGGGTCAAGAAGGAAGTCATAGATGAAGAGAATCTGTCCTTTGAGTCTGACAGTTTCGACATGGTGATCAGTTGTCTGAGTCTTCATTGGATCAATGATCTTCCTGGATGTTTCAAGCGTATCAACAGTAGCTTAAAAAATGATGGAGTCTTTATGGCTGCTGTATTTGGTGGTGATACACTTTACGAATTAAGGTAAAGACATAACATTACCAGGTTTAAATCAAAGTTTCTCCAGATTCTATTTGTGTTTATTTGTGGCATTTATTCTGATAATATAGAAGTTCCTTGCAATTAGCTGAATTTGAAAGATACGGTGGGATCTCGCCACACATCTCACCATTCGTGCAAATCAGAGACATTGGATCTTTACTAACAAGAGCGAACTTTACTATGTTGACTATTGATACTGACGAGATAGTCATTGGTTATCCAAGCATGTTCGAGCTTATGTGGGACCTGAAAGGTAGATAACGTTATAAAATATAAAATTCTTTACTAATAATAAATAAATATTTTATAACAGACAATGTAAATATATTATGCAATTTATTATCTAGGAATGGCTGAGAATAATGCAGCTAGAAATCGCAATTTGCATCTGTCGAGAGATACGTTAATTGCAGCCGCATCTATATATAACCAGCTTTACGGAAAAACGAAAGAAGATAACACAGCATTCATTCCTGCTACGTTTCAGATAATATATATGTTGGGATGGAAACCGGATGAGTCTCAACCGAAGCCTCTTAGGAGGGGAACGGGACAAGTATCGCTCAAGGATTTGTACAGACTCGATCAAATCGTTAAAGAAAGCAAAAAGATAAAACTGGATGACGATGATAAATAGCCTGTATTAAATAGTCTTTATTTGATCGCGCCTTGAACAATGTAAATAATACTCTATACCGTATGTAAAAACTTAACATGTATAAACTCTTCCTTTTGAATGATAAAAAATTAACTTATTCAACATTCGCATTTTGTTATTTCTGCCATTGTCATTTCATGATTTCTTTTCCTCGTCCTTGTGAACTACAATACCCTTTTCTATAAGTTCTGGAATTTCTACTGCTAGCCATGGTCCCAACTAAAATAAAGAATTAACAGAATTAGAATTTTTTATGAAAATATCTTGATACAAAAATTTAAAGTTTTTTAAACCTTTGGAGCTGATATGAACTCAATTATAAATTTCTTCATAAAAAGTGTCAATTCAATTTTCTTTATGTTACATTTGCAAATTTTGATTATTTTTATAAATAAAATATATTTAATTCTTTCTCATGTAAGTTATTTTAGTTCCTTGAAATTAATTAATGCCTTTTAATAAAATTAATATATAAATAATTTATATAAATTAAGTAGATTTTATAGACCTAATGTCAGTAATTGCGTTATAGATTTTGTCAAAAGCTCCGAAGGATTAATGCTTTCACTTATTATGCATTCAATTATTAAATATATGCAATCAAGTATTTAGCTTACACCAAGAGCCATTGCATGAGCAATGCCGAACTTGGGAACGTTGCGAGCCCACAATGGTTTGAAGTGATCAGTCAAGCAGATTTTACCACCTCTATACATTTTTGCAGTTTTACCATCTAATTCTGGTAAAGCAATTTCAGGTGCTGTTGTGGGATATGTGATGGGAATCTAGAATTGTTCGAGAAGGAAAAAACTTACTTAAATTTTGTAAATGTTGATTCATTTTTAGGTTTTAATAATTTTAACTTTTTTATTATAATAAATATTAATGAAATATTATTCAAAATTAGAATTCTATATTGGAGGTAATATTTTTTTATTTTTTCTTTAAATAAAAAATACAGTAAGAAAAAAGTAAAAAGTAATGTTACTCACATCAAATTCTATCTCGAATTCATACTTCAGGAAATTCTGAATGTACCAGCATTTGCCAAACCACTTAGTGCCTTCCTTGTTTGATTCCAGCCGGAACCAGTCATTATCTGCTTCTTTGTTATTTTTGACATACTATAGCAATAAAAAAGATTATATAATATGATTAATTATGTATTAATTGGAAGCTTCCTTTGTACTAATTGGATTGCACTTTTAGATTCAGACTATCTAGAGTTTCTAGAGGAATATAGTCTGAGAGAAGAAAACTTCTAGCAGAAATAAGCAATGCAAAATAAAACAATAGCTGTGTTCAGCAGAAAAAACAACTTTGTAACTGTTGTAAAATTCTTTAATATAATTGGTCTTGCCCTTAATTCCTCACAGGATCTAAATATATAAACCAATCATATCCAAGAATTTTATAACTGTTGCAAAGCTGTTTTTTCTGTTGAACACAGCCATTCTGCGAACATAGTTAATAATTATAACTTATCTTACATAAAATATTTTTAGAGTGAATGTGTGTGTATGTGTGCTGCTTAATAATGTCTCGTCACATAAATTAATATTTATAAATTAAATCCTAATATTTATAAATTAAAAATTAAATTAAATTATACTATTTATAAATTAAGCAACAAAAACTATTCCATATGGAAGTGTGACATTTATAAACTTGCAAGTGAAAAAGAATCGTGTTAATTCTCTCACCTTAATCAGAGCTTGATATTCTTCTTTTAATCTCTGCACCCATAAATCCTTGTCTCTGGGGCCAGCTTTCGTTTGCAATAACGGAATATTACTCAAAGTCTTCTTCGTCGTCTCGTCAACCATCTCAATGGATTAACGTTTCACGATTTATCTTGAAGGTTATGGTGCTATTTGCTGTTGTACGATCAGTGTCGCCAACTTAAAACGTTGCACCGCGTTGCACTTCTTTAAGAGTTGTGCGATAACAACTGAGGAAAAAAATAGATAACAATTAATGCGCATCCCTCTAAACAACTATGATAAAAGGTGCAATTTGTTTTCTTGCTTTTACCATCTCATTTTTAGGTTGTTTTTACTGTGCTGTTCGTCTTTCAATCGATCGATTGCATTCGTAAACGGTTGCATCAGTTGCATCCCTGCGATTGCCGCTTAAACAGGCGTGTTGTACCCGGTCGTGTCGTCGTTCCATTTGGTTCCATTTATGCGAAGGCTGTAACAGTGAAAGATACGAAGAAACGAACGCTCGTAAGTGGCGATGAGATGTTAATCGACCATCAGTAGCGTACTTGTGATTCGGAAAAAATTTGAACGCACGATGGCTGATTCGTCTTATGAGAAAGGGTTAACTGAATTGTCGAAAATGAAGGTGAATGTTATAAGTTAATTCCTTGTTTCGCAAATTTACTATTTACTATTTCTCGGTGATATTCTAATCAAGCTTCCTCGTGTCTAGAAAGTCGCTGCTTCCGATTGCTCCCAATTGCTCCCGATCACACTCACTTCCGCTGTCGATTTTAACATACGACGGTCACCGGTGGCCGATATTATTGCTGGCTATAATATATAACGTAAAATAAACAATTACTTAGAATTGTAAGGCTGATTATGTTTGTTTTAATAGTAGAAAAGCGTGACAAAGTGTAGCGGCAAACAAATGGGTATTTTTTCATTTATAGTAGATGATATTCAATTTTATCATATTGTTTTTATTATAAAATACTTCACTTGAAAAAACAGAAAGTCAGTTAAAATATACTTATAAGACTATAACTGTTTAGTAGAGAAATAACTAAGTGTACTAACAAACATATTTTTATTGTATCTAATATTATAATTTTATTTCATTTCTCATTGTTCTTATTATAAAATAATCATTTTATATATATAAACAGAAAGTCAGTTAAAACATGCTTGTAAGATTATTAGCAGTATTCATAATTCATTCTTATTTTAAGGCCTTAATTAATAGTCTTATAGGTTTTCTACAATAAACCTTCACCTATAAATTTTAATGTGTGTTATGTTGATTCTGTAATGAGTCAATAGTTAGTAGTTAAGTCTTATCAGTGAAGTTGACCAATAGCCAACTTATATGACTAACATTGATTAGTCAACTTCACTAATTAAGATTAAGACTTCTATAGACTTATTGTAGAATCAGCATTATTAAGCCATAAGAAATTGATTATAGTTTTTTTACATTCGACTGTAATTGGCTTAAGGCTTAAAGCTTTCGTAATGGCTTATAGAAAAAAAATTTAAATTAAAATATGTTTGTAAAACTGTCTTTGATATAGTAGAAAAGCTAATTAATAATAAAATGTATTGGCAAATAAATGGATGCTTTTTATAGTAATATTATAAATCAATTTTGTGTCTCATTATTCTTGTCTTCTTACAAAAGAATTCTCTTGGTGAATAGAAAATTAGTTAAAATATGCTTGGCAAATGAAATCATGTTGAGTTTCTATTTCAATTATAATATGTATAATTTCCTCTTTGCAGATCACAACTCCCATAATTTTTTTCTCATAATCTCTGTAGTTTTAACTAATTATAATTTTTGCAGTTGAAATAGGATGAAGCATAATTAATAGCCATTTCAAAACATTTTTTAAAATTCTTTTAATTTCTATTACACTGCTGTATCTTTTAGGTAGCTGATCTAAGGGCTGAATTAAAACAACGAGGACTTTCCACTGCAGGCAATAAAAATGAATTGGTAGAAAGACTCCAGTTAGCAATTCACGGAGGTTCTGCTATTGCTATATTTCAGTTTTTTCCTTCAATATAAATATCTTAGGTATATTTTTGTGAAAGAATTATTTATATTTTATAGATGCTGCATTGTCTTTAGATGAAACTACGGAAGAGATTTTAGATGAAGATGAAGTACTTGGTGTAAGTGTACTGTATAGATGTTACAATATTAATAATAATAACTTATAATAATTAATAATAAACTTAAATATTTTATATATATATATATATATATATATATGTATATACATAATATTACATAATATTAACTTTTGTTTTAATACATAAAAATTTTGGATTATTTACAGGATGAAGAAATAGAAGAATTATCAAGTAAGCCAGACTCACAAGAGACCCCTGAGAAGCGAAAATTGTCTATAGATAATATAACCAACAATTCCAATGCAAAAAAGATAGTGCTAAACCGCAAATCTGTATTGGAAGAAATAAAGAATGACCAAATGGAGAAGAAGGAAAATAAAGGAGTGAAAGTGATCGAAAGTGATGACGCCCCGCCGGAGAAAAAAATTATTAAACTATCCGAGCTCAGCACGAAAGAGGTAGCTAAAAATTATATTATTCTTATCCATTAGAATTTAGATCACCAAGTAATAAAATTCATTTGCTTCAAATACACGATGTGAATGCGCTTGTTTTATATCATATTATTTATAATTTATATATTATTTATATATTAATATATAAATGTATTAATTCTTTAATAGAGATTGGAAATGAGAGCTAAGAAATTTGGAATGCCATTATCCGAGGCGGCAAAGAAAGAGGCTAGATTAGCTCGTTTTAACGTAAATAATCAAAATAATAAATCGGCTGCATCTATAAAGACACCTGTGGTAAACAATTTATAATTTACGATGTAATTTATATTATCAAGATAAAATAATTTATAGAATTATTTTATGACAATTATCAATAAATTTTTCATAGCCTACTACATATGAAGTATTGAAAAAACGTGCAGAAAGATTTGGTACCTCAGTATCTACTTTGATGGAGAAGGTAAGCAAAAATAGAGTTAGGATCATGATATACAGTGTAACTTAAATAGAGGCTTTCTACAATAAGCCATTATCTAATCTTTAAGTCTTAAGCCATAAGAAATTTGTTAATCACAATCGAATGTGAGAAGAATAATCGATTATAATTGATTAGTTTTTTTACGATTTAAGACTTAAATTTAGGTAATGGTTTATTGTAAAGCCTTTAAGCAGTAAGGAAATATGTCGGATTTGCCACTGTTATAGTTTTAAGGTCTCTACTATGATTAATCGATTTGTTTATTGCTTATGTTTTACTGCTTAAGTTTTTTTTTTGTGTGTCATGAATCTTTGCAAATACATACATTTTGAATGTATGTATTTTGAAAACTTAGGATGTACTATATGTATTTTGAATGTATTTTGAAAACTTAGGATGTACTATAGCACAGATTTTTCCCACAATATCTATCATATAATTAACTTTTAGAGGAATTAGAAGCGTTATGCGTTACATAAAACTCATTTCCATGTCTCATGGAATGTATTTACATATTCGCCATCAATGAATTGCGACTTTTGCTATTTCTGTTGGAATCTAAAAGAATATAAAAAAACATGATTGGTTATTATGTACTCTATCGAATTTTTTGGTGTTTCATGGAATATATGGAAATTGAGTTCCACATAACAGTAAACGTGTAACGTCTGTAAGTACATTTAAAAAATCATGGGACGACACATTTATTTTTACCAAAATAAATTAACATTAATTGTAATCTCCGTTTAACTTGCTTTTCATTTTTATCTAATTCTTAGAACTAAGAAAAGATAAAAAGTACAATTTTATTATAAAGTATAATTTTATTTTGTATAAAAGTTCGTTACACTAAGATTAAAGTTAATCCACATTGGTAAAAATGGGCATTCGGTGACTTCGACCAAACTTCAATTAAATCAACTTAATCGATAATTAACTCTACCAACAAAAAATTACAGAATTGCTTAACGCAGTCTCTAATATGCAGTTCGTTATTCTTAATCTTTTTTTGATATATTGAAAATAATTCTAATAACTAA
>NW_017259332.1:288064-291353 GCF_001594045.1 Atta colombica | reverse complement strand
ATATATATATATATATATATATATCATTTTTCTATCACATTGATTTTATTTTAAATCTTTTGTTTCTTTAGGTTGAGATGGCTGAACGATTGGAGAAAAGAAAGGCCAGATTCGGTGAAGTGAAACCTGAGAATAAACTATCTAAGAATAATTCTAAGATTAAGATTGTTAAATGATACTCGGTGTTATATACTAAATCAACGATCTAGATTACAAAAATTTAATTTAAGTCTTATTTTGAATAAACTATTATACACACGAGAAAGGAGAATAATGACTCATTGAAGATAATGTATAATACTTTTTAATACCATTATTACTTCAATATTAAAGCAACCATACTTTTTTCCTTCGTTTTTTTTTATATTACCTTATCACATGTGAATTTCTTGTAAGAAAATAGGCGACAGAAATCTTAAAAATGTAGATGGATGTATTACACCAATAAACTCACATATGCAACAGTATTTTAATCGTAATTAGTTATCAATACAAAGAATGTTATTTCAGGATTTTAGGACTACAAATGTGAAAAGAGTATGCAAATGTATAATATGCATACGTGGTAAAAAATTAATAAATTCTAACAAGATGGGTTGCGTTTTAAATTTACTGCTAGCACTGAAAATGCTATAGTTTGCGTTATGTGCATTATAGATTTTTAATACTGGCAGTAAATTTTGGAACACAGTTACAGAACAGTGTATTGTTATTTTCTTTGATCAATAAATATGATCCTATTTTGAAGATTTCTCTCTCTATTATCTTACTATAATCAAATAGAACCAAAAAATGACGGATAGGAATACCTACATATCTAGTGTCTTTGTGTGTGGTGTGTGTGTGTGGTGTGTGTGTGTGTGTGTGTGTGTGTGTGTGTGTGTGTGTGTGTGTGTGTGTGTGTGTGTGTGTGTATATATATATATATATTATGTACAGAACGTCCGGCGAGACTATTGCAATAACTCAGGAAGGTAGATGAAACTAAATTGAGTCGAAAAGTCCTCTATCATTTTGCAATTTTCGCAATAGTTAACAAATTATTAATTACTAAAAATTATCAAATATAGATCTTTAATAACTTTTTTTCAAATATAAATACTCAATTTTACAGAAAAACTGCAAAAGTTGCAAAAACTATTTATTTTCTTCTCATAGAACTCTTAAGAATTTTTTCAGGATTTTTTATCGACTTTTTAATACTACATTTTTTTATTGGCAACTGTATTTTACCATATTTAACTATATTTTTACTATATTTTAACTTGAGAAAATATGGTATTAAAAAATTCTGAAAAAATTCTCAAAACTTGCACTTAGTATTATTGATATAAGGTATTAATAAATTTAAAATGGAAAATCTATTCGCTACTTTGATATTTAGAGCTTAGTTTCAATGGTTGCGTTCAATAGACTCAACATTAAGTGAGCGCTCGCTGTTGATGTATTCTTTTAGATCATCCAATAAAAATTTTAGATCTAGAAGAATACATCAATAGCAGCAAGTACTCAATTGCTGAACACAACCAATGACGCATTCTCTATTCCGCAGTCCTAATTCCGCACTATGTGATTTCACCCTAAAGCTTTGTGTCCACGATGTTAAAAATCAGTCCAAGACCTGGGATGAAGAAAGAATTGACCAATCGCAACAATTTGGTCATGTGATCAAATTGTTTAAAAGTGATTTGTTAATTTTTTCTCTGACTTCTATCTGAGACCGATTTCTAGCATCGTGGACTTCGGGCTTAAGGATGGAGTGATATCTGGGAATCGATTCTATCTTGAAACGAGGTGAAAATTACAAAAGTGAGCGAATTTACTAGAATATTGATAATTTCATTAATTAACACCTAGTAAATTTGTTTACTTTTAATTTTCATCTTGTTTGAAGATACAGAATCGACCTGGATTCAAGATACAGAATTGATCTCCTGAGTGGCACTCGAGTGGGAATTTGAACATACTTTCCTAGCGGGAAAGTCCTAGAGACTGTTAAAGACTCTCTAGAAAGATCCAGAAAGACTCATTTCTAAAAATTTAAAGATCCCTTACACAATCGATCGCCCACACAACTTTTGGCATAGGGAAGGGAAGTCTCATTCCAGTTTTAGTATAGTTTGTACAGTATAGAAGCTCTCGGAAAGATCACACTTTTTTTTGTACCGGCATGTGTTTTTTTTAATTGTCTGTGAAAACATTTTATTTATCAGATTTCTATCATAATAGAACAGCATTGAACGATATTTTTAAAGAAGCGTAGAAGCGTTTGACGACATGCAATTTCTGCAAATGTCAATTTACGTTGTAGCTTACTTGTGTGTATTTTTCTTGAATGTTTATTGTGAGAAGGATGATGTCATACCGTGAGTATTTTTGGTATTTAGTACACATTTTACTGCCAGAAATAAGTTCATTGCGTATGTATTATATAAACAATATATTATATATTATATATTCAGCGTAATTTTTTCCAAGCCATATGCTTGCTAGTATTTTCTTCATTACTTTTAAGTAAACAAAATCCATTCACTGCATACAATTATATAATTTTCTTGTAAGACATAAATATATTAATTGCATTTTTATGTAAATATATGAGTTGTTATTTTAGATCTTCTACATGAGTTTTTATTTTAGATCTTCTACATGAATGTACTTTTCATTTTAGATCCACTCCCGAGCTCACAGAAATACAATCATTCTTCTACATGTTTGCAAAAGAAGACTTAAC
The DNA here is from genome assembly GCF_001594045.1 of Atta colombica. Taxonomy (NCBI): domain Eukaryota; kingdom Metazoa; phylum Arthropoda; class Insecta; order Hymenoptera; family Formicidae; genus Atta; species Atta colombica. Next base: position 288,619 of record NW_017259332.1, on the reverse strand, counting down.
TAGGTATAAATTATATTATTTTACATAAGATATAAAATTTTAAGGTTAATAAATCATTTTGAATCTTTTATATTTTAGTCCAGTGGCCGAGAAGAATGAATCTCTTACTATATCACAATCATGTAGTGATTTATACAATTATAAAGAACTAGATAAACAAAATACTCAGGAAGCAATTTTCTATAAACGTTTGATTGCCATATTATTATCAAAGCTTAAGATGCAAGTAAGTTGCTGTATATAATTAGAAGAATCAAGCTTAAAATCATTTGTAATAGCTTGATAAATTCAATATAAAAATTTCTTATTTATATACAATGAGATAAATTTTGCTTGCAGAGAATTGATGATAGATTAGTTGGAGCGCTTACTATAGAAGTATTTTCTTCGGAACTTGAATACTTGCAGAAATTTGTGAATGGTCAAGGTTCTATCAGAGAAGTTGACAGAATTCTTATCAATGCAATAACAGGATCTGAATACTCAGCATGCGATTATATGGCTGAAGCATTTTATTATTTCAATTTACTTTTGAGTAAAACATCAGAGAATTTG
>NW_017259332.1:282706-287964 GCF_001594045.1 Atta colombica | reverse complement strand
ACTTTTGTATTTTGAGTTTATATATCTAATAATGTGGATCTGATAACATGTTAAATTGTTTCAGTGGGACATAATTATAATCTTCTTTACAGTCATAGCTAGTTTTATGATTTTGAGGAGACAAAAATTGTCTCGAGGTTTGATCATCTTTCTCATCATTGATGTTATATTTGTAATTAGTTTTGTCATAAATTGGTGGCGACTTATACAGGTAAGTTACATATTATTTTATCATAAAAATATACTTCAAGATATATATATAATACATTTATATATTAATTTAAAATCTTTATAGTGTAATGAAATATTTTGAAATATTTTGAAGATTTGTATGTACTTGTATTTGGAACGAAATGATGAGTGCAGATATTTTTTTATTTTAGAAGTTGTTTTATTTTGCAGGAAGCAGAAATTAAATTAATGGCAGCACAAGCAAAATATAGAGAAATGCCAATTGCTTGCCAGCCGCATAAAATGAATTTCTTGGACAGGATGACTGAGTGGCTTCTTCGTAAGTAGTATTTATAATAAATGTATTCGAGACATTAATGTATTATTTGTAAGTAAAAATCTATTCACAGCTACAAACAATTGTGAAAAATACTATGAAACGATTATGACGAATCCTAGACTGCAAGTAACACCAGCACTTGTATTGACTCATTTGTTCACTACGGTTATTTTTCAACCTTTAACGTACTTTGGACTTATTATATCTGAATTTATAGATAATGCTACCAGTGAGTATTGTAATTTGCTTATTATTATACAATAATATACAGAGGTTTAAATATTATTGACTTATTAATTATGTCATGCATTGTTGCTTCATAGGTAAATTAAACTTTTTGTACAAGTTTCTCATCACAATTGCCCTTTTCTTGAGCATCTGCATATGTATAATATTGATACCGTTTTCCTGGATTGGCGGATCTATTAATTTCGGTTTTGGACCATTCTTCAGATTTGGAATGAAAGGTAGACAAAATTCCAATCAAAATCAAGGAGACCGCATTGAGCGGATTTACGAGGTATTAATTACATTTTTATTATTTTTCAAATTATTAATTTTTCTTGTTAGGTTGATTTTAAATTAGCTGTAATATTCAGAAAAAAAATATATATAATACAAAATTTTTATAATATAAATACATTCAAATCTATATACATACATCTTTTTATTACAGGAAGTTTCACCAAAAAGGAGATTGAAAGATTCAGGAAAAATGAAACAAAATATGTTGAGACAAAATAATGGTAATGCTAAAGAAAATAGTACGATATTTGTAATTTCTAATTTCTATAAATACTGAAATTATTATTATTATTATTATTATTATTATTGATCATAGATCTTGCTGGAGGCGATGCCGACATGCATCATTTAGTAAGATATAAAAAATGTCAGTGTGAAAGAAAAACAAATGGAGATATAGAATGTACCAAGAAAGAAGAGAAACTATTACCTTAATAAGAGTATTCTTGCACTGTTGTGTATACAGTATTTCTCTTATGATTTATTATGTTATTAATTCTTCCTCTACTAGATATTTGGTGTCTCATACTAACGAGGGTACTAGAATGCGTTCGTTTTTTTCATTTATTCAAAAAATTTCTAAAAATTCGCCAACATACTTTTAATTTTCTAGAATAAATATTGGCATTTCATTTTGAAAAATATTAAAAAATAGTATAATTTATAATTACTGAAAGACTCAAAGAAACTTGCACGAATAGGAATCACTTGATGATTAGGGACTCTCTTTAGTAGAGTAAGGGTTAATCCTTTATTTTTTAAATTAATAATTAATTTTTATACTAATAGTTTATAAGCATATTGCGCTATATTTAAAATGATAAGCTTATTTATCTTGTAATAATGGCCATAAGTTATTAAAATAAGTATATTTTATTTTAGTATATCGAAAGTATTAAAGTTTATATTATTGTATTATAAAATGGATCTGTTTTTGATATTTTTCAAACTAATCTATTTTAGTATCTCACTTATAGGAATTGTACTATCCTTCTTAAGTGCGCTGCGAATAATTGGTGCAAGAACATATTTTTATAAAATATTGTTACTTGCTGTGATAAATTTTGTATCTTAATCGTAAAATAATATTTATCGATTAGCGATTATATACGCAGCTATTACTTTGTTATAGCTTGTTCAAAGTACAACCTTAATAAATGATACATTGACTACTTAATATGATGCTTTATTACAACGCCTATTGCATATTTAATTGCCGAGAGTTAATAAATTGCAAATACTGTTCGCGCAAATTGTACGAGGTGAATAAACGGTAAATGCGGTAGAAATGAAAACATTCTGTTGTTCGACTGGTAGCCCGGCGGCTACGCTTTATGTCAACTCTCAGCTTAATGATCGGTGAGCAAGCAAGGATTTGTCAAATTTGCTAGATGTAACGTCTGCGTTCCTTGTGTAATTTTAATCATCCTCTGTGTATTCACGGATAAATCTAGTCGTAACTGAATGAAAATTACCTTATTGAAAGTATGACGTTTAGAAAAGAAAAACGTTGCAAAAATCGAACAAGAAATTATAAAACTTTTTCCTATTTTTCGATTTTATTTTGAAGTAATGCAGTCGGAATCCATTCATTGTATCATGGAGAAATAGGATATAGAACTTATATCGTTAAAAAAGTACGATGTATACTTTTCACCAACATTACGTATTATTCTCGTTTCATTTGTTTTCTTTTACGCAGAATGTATTGTTATATTAAATGTTATTTATTGTACATATAAAAAATCATATAATGGACATGTATTTATTAAAAGATTTTAATAAAGTGCGATGTTCTTGAGTAAGAAAAAAATTTTTCGATGTTTGTGACAATTTATTTTCTCTAGCGTTTCCACAACGAGATCATCCTCGAATTAAAATAATATTAGATCGTAGCAAATTTGACGATGGATTGAATGTCGTTTATTTTGGGAACTCGTTAATTACCGCCGAGTAATCTGCAAGGAATACACTAATTAGTGTCGAAGGTCATGTACACGAGCGATTTCTTTACCAACGAAAAATGCAGTCGAAGAACTTTGAAAAAGAGAGAGCATCGTCCTCTATTTTTTCCTACAGCCAGGCAATTTTTCACGATATCGATCCTCCTTTTTATCAAACTTTTTGCGATTTAAATTTGGGAGCATTAAAAGGTGCAATATTGCAAATGTGTACCCCTTTTATAGTCATTGGATTTCAATCCGTTAATGAATCGTGAGTGAGGTATTGCATTTCCATTGAAAGCGTGCATTTGCCGAAAGTAGGAACGCATTTCGGGCTTTTCATTACGCAAGATTTATTGCAAAATGTCACGTCCCCTACTTCTATTCATTTTCTCTACATCTATGTTAAATAAAATTGAATATATATATGTAGCAAAATAAATTAATGTATATACACTTATAAATTATAGGACATAAATTAAACGTAGGATAAATAAATTATAAATATTATATGAAAATATAATTAAAGCTTGTGTAAAGAAATGTTATATTCTCAGAAACACTCTGTTTTTTTTTCTTCATCGGAAATACACATATTGTATGTACTGAAGGAACATTGCGAAAATATTATTTTTCACGAGCACAAAATGGATTGCAAATTAACGCAAAAATTATATTTTTTTCTGTATTTATTCAAATAAGTAATAAAAATACATGAAAAAGTATTATCTTGTTGCAAGGTAATACTTTTTCATGTATTTTTATTCTTCCGATTGGGATTGTAATATGTTTTTTATCAAGTCTTTTCATTTATAAAATTAATTATATGCATATATAAATTAATTAACTTTAAATTTGAATCAATACAACGCTAAACTAAAATTAATTTATTGTTTAAAAACGATATGAATATATATCAGAAAATAGATATATTTAATATTGTTAAAACAATGGTGATTAAAATTTTTTAAATTATTATTCTAGTTAATTATAAACGTAAATACTATTTTAAAATTTAGTTTTATTCTCTTTTATTAACTCAACTAACAAAATTGAAATCTAAAATTTATTTTTATTATTTAACGAAGGTAGAAATATTAGATCACACAAAAACACGTTTATTTTAAATTCAATATTGCTGAAATGCCGGCGACTATTTTATTAATAAAAATAGTATTTGAAATTCTTGTAATTTCTATGGTATATTTCATAATTCTATCTATTTCAAAATATGATTTTATTGTTAATTAATTTAACAAATATGGTTAAAACCTGAAATTAATTTCTATTATCTATAAAAAATTCAAATTCAATTAGAAAAGAAAACGTTTCAAATATTCAATATTATAGATATTCACAAAAGCATTAGTGATTATTTCATTATTAAAATGGATATTCAAAATTGTAGCTATCACTTCGGATTTCTGATTGAGCTTCTATATAAATTCACGAGATATTACATGAATATTATTATTATTATATAATAATGTTATAAACATCGATCTCGCGATCTCGCATATTTGCTGGCGTTGCTTTTCAGTCGGTACAGGTTTATGCATCGTTCGTTCTATCAAATATTTGTTCTCGCGTTGCTGCTGGTACCACGGTGGTATTTGCCTGGAAAGGATGCACCTTTTGGTTCCCGTCGACCTGGTGAGCTCCATTACATGCCCGAAGTAATACCAAAGAGAGATGGCCGAGCCGGTGTTGTGTGTTGCGTCTAGTTTCGCCGTTTGCGAAGCGGCACCCGCTGGCGGCTGCACGAAAGTGCAGCGTGTCAGTTTAGGGGAGTTTGCGTGTTGTTCACGTGCAACTGCCAGCTAGCCCTAAGTTTCTCGTAATTTCGCGAAACTCCGCGCAAAAATTGCTGGTGACGCGTCCGAGCTGTTAACTACCGCAACATGTACAAACGAAATTTTTTTCGCAGTAACAGCAGTTTAAATTATAGTTTCTCTTTCTTTTCAGTCGGAAGTTTTTCATTATTGTGATATACGTGCGCGTTGCGTGAGAAAGGAAATTTATATCTTATCCTGTATACACTTTCTCTTTTAACGCTGAATTCCTTGGAAATCAATTTCTAAAGAACGTTATATAAATTATACATACACGCACAATGATTTGTATTTTTATATGAATAATACTGACTGATTCTTATTTGTTTTAAATATTTTTAAATTCTGATTTTTAAATGTCAAAAATTTATTCTATAGATTCCAATTTTTTCTAATCAATATATTCTTAAAAAAACATACAGTTTGCTGATTGTTCTCATTTACACT
>NW_017259332.1:277741-282606 GCF_001594045.1 Atta colombica | reverse complement strand
AACACATATACAATGCACATATATAATTTTTTTCCGAGTTATTTTTTTAAATTAAAATGATTTATTCGCAAACTTTTATAATAAATAGTAAATGTTATAATTCAGTAGTTATTTCTTCATTATGAATTATTTATTTATTCTAAGCAGAAAAGATCAAGAGAAATGTGAGGAATTTCCAAATGTTATTTAAAAATTCTGCTCTTCTCATAAATTTGGAAAACAGATTTGAAATTAACGTAAAAATATAAGGAAATAATACAAGGAACACCTTCTCAGATCAATTTAATATGAAAAAAAGTAAAATTTTTGTCGACTAGTGTTATTCATATACTTTAAAATTATTATTATTATTATCATATTTCTCTTGGTTCATCTGTCAGAAGCACGCTTGAAATAGCTCGCTGTAAGAATGAAGTGGATCGTGCGGTCAAAATATTTCGGGACACTCTATTGTTTGCGATCGCATCGCAGACACGTTCGAAAGAGTTCATGGAGCCGTGAAAGCCGTCGAGGAGAGAAAAGAAAAGGGTGAGACCGCACGTAGGTGCACGGATGCATTACATGCTCGAAGTGATACCTAAAGGCGGATGCTTGGTTCTTTAGTTTTCTCTGCACAACACCGCTGCCGTTGCTTCTTTACATTATACGTATCTCGCTCCAAAAGTTTCCGCTTTTTCTACTAACCATCGGTATATACCGGTGTCTTGACTTATCTGTTGAAATGTACCTTCATGAAGAACGCAAGCGTGGTAGTTCAACATGGTTTCCATTACGCAACTGACAACATTTATGATAAACTGTGAAAAATTGAATTTATAACGCGGTAAAAACAGAATTCGTCTTGATCGTGATTCAGTACCCCGATACCGATGAAATGTAAATTGCGTAATTGAAAACCTTTAAGAAATGAATAGTTTTAATAAAAAGCTTAAATATTGTATTAAATATTTCATTTACGCACAATTATTTATTATACGTGAATCATTGTAAGAAGAGTTAACAAAATGCTTATTTCTGCCATAAATTTAATTTATTTTCATTCGTTAAAAGCAAACTGTTTTTATCTTTTGCCTTTATGCAAAATATCATTCTATTGCTAAAAAAAGTGATTATTCAATTTACTTTCTTTCTTCTAAATAATAATCATCTTTAATAAAGAATATTTTCTTGATAATAATGTTAAATGTAGTTATTAGAAATTTTGGAAAAATTTATTAATATGCAAACAAGAATTTATTTTCTTTTAAACAATATTATAAAATTGATCAAAGAAACTTTAATTATAAAATAAATCGAATTTGCTCTAATAATTTTGATTGAAATATTAAACTCTCTTACTAGGGAGATTCAGAATATATTTTAAATAATATTTTGATTTGATGAACTTATAATAAATTTGCAGATATATGAGTTTTTGAAATACTTAAAACAAATTATTATTTGCATACAGCATGTATTTTTCTGTATGTATGATAGATAAATGAAGGAAAATGTTCAAAAGCAATTTATATATTTAATTTATATATTTAAGTTTCTTTAAAACAAGCTAAAGAAATAAATATCCAAAATAAAATAAATTTTTTTTATGCAATTATATGCTCGATAATTAATAAAAAAATTAAGAATTGATTTTACTGTCACAAGAAACAAAAATTTCAGTATAGCAGAGATTTTGAAAATATTACATAAGTTTCTATTAAAATCAAAATTTTAAGAACTTTCATACATTATATATTACATAACAATTCTATATGTAATCATAATAAAATTGCAAGTAGAACAAAGAATGAAATTATAAAGCAATAACAAAAAGAAATTATAACTATCTTTCAAATATAAATGGAAAATGTTTAATGTGTTAAAATAACTCAGAAAATATATCAGATTGTTGAAGATACTTTAAGAACTCTTATTACATAATACAATGCAAACGATCGTGAAAATTTTGTGCGAAACTGTTAAAACTTCTGCAACATACGCCTGACTGTATAGTAAAGCAATTTTAACGTTAGTTGATTTCACCGTTCTTCTGCGCAGTCCAACTTGCAGTCTCCACTTTAACTGTTTAATTGCAATTTATTATTGCGATTCTGGCTATTCATCTAGCAGAGGTACTTCGGTATTTACGTAGCTCACGGGTGCTTCCTTAACTCGATTTGACGCGGTACTCGGTGCGGACGGCGCCCCTGAATGCGATCGCGCGAGTGCGCTATCAAAATAACCTATCCTACATCTTCGAGTGCATCAATCGCGCCCGAATGCATCTGAAGTGCAGCGGGATCCACCGCACTTCATGCATGCGTGAGCATTAGCCTGGTTCACCTGCCTCCATTGACGATGGTCCCCTCTCGAATTTGCGCCCGGTCGGTCGCGGGTATAAAACCGCTGAAAACTCTAATTTGATCGATCTCGTGCCTTGTATCCGTATACCTATCGTGATTGCGGTTGAAACATCGATGCGTAATACGTGAAAGGGATCTTTGAGAAATCCCTCAAGTGCGTGGCATCGAATGTGATCTCTTTTGTATGAAAAGTTTGTTTGATTGAGAAGTTTAGTTTAAGGGAGAAAAGCGTAAAGATAAAAATGAGCAAAAACGACAGAGAGAATTTAAAGGTTTTGAGAGTTTAAAGGTTTCACAGATGTTTACAGAAAAGGTAATTAATAAGACGTCTTTGTTAAGAGAAGCGAGAAATAAAAAACAAAATAATTAACACAGTTTATTGATCAAACTATGATTTGGATTCAGATAAAAAAATTTGGAAAATGTTTGTGCAACACTTAAAGCGTTATATAATTATATTCCGAAATTGACATGCAACAGCGATATTTAAATATATTTTCTTCTATAATTTCATGACTTATGACTTTTTAACACATGTCAAAAATTGATGTTATTTTTTTCTGACATGCAGCTATATTATTTTTCCATATTTGGATCCATATCTGATTGGCTGTCTATTATGCATTTTCAAGAATGTTACTTGTCTTATTATATTATAGATCATATTATCTTTTTAATTTTAGAATTGAGATTTAAAATGTAATTTAAATTAATAAATATGTATTATATTAAATTTCTAATTTTCGGGTTTGGAATATTATTCCCGTTTTCTTTGATTTTTTAAGATTCAATGACTTGTAAAGTTTTTCAGCTATTTAAGCATTTTTTAAATGAATCATCTTGTTGATATTTTCGATAAAAAAACCTATATAAAATCTCATTTTTTTAAAGTAGAAATAACATTTCTAATTAGAAGAACAACGGACAAAAAGATTATTTAATATTAAATAAGATTCTTAGAATATTAAATGTAACATTTCTAGAATATTTTATTAAAATTATATAATATTAAATAATATCCTCGAAATATTAATGAATATTTATATGTATTCACTTCTGATAATGTTATTATTATTAAAAGTAACATATTATTTAATGTTACTGTAATATTGTTTAAACATTAAAAAGTATTGTAATAGCATTTATTTTAATTTGTAAAACTGCTACATCTGTTTAGAATAAGTATACATTTAAAGACTGAAAATGATTTTGGCGCGCAATTGTAGTATTGGATATGTACTTAAAATCATGCCGAAACATTTTTTTTAACACAAGATGCAGCATAGAATTTTTCGTTACTGAATTGTGAATTCAAATTGCAATAAATTAAAAATAGTTAATAGTTATATTTTAATAATATATATGTATAGGAATATTAAGGATATAATACCAAGGATATTATGTAAATAGATATATATAACTTTTATAGAATACTCTCATAATATTAAAAATAAAAATTATTATATGATATTCATCAATCAAAATATTATAATCACTTTTTTTAAATAATATCCATATAACATTCTAGGAATATTTTGCGCTTACAGAGAGACTACTTATTTTCTGAAAGTTGATCGAAGACTGCGCGTTAATTCGTATATCCTGAAAGGATAATGCTATCAGTCGTCAATCACAGCAACAAATTTGCGATGCAACGTATTCCGTTCGCGCGCATTAATTCTCTAGTGTCCTAAAAAGATAATGTTTCCATCTGATTATCACTGTCATCCCGACAACAAATTTGCGGTAGGAATTCCCGTTTGCATTCGATCTTGCAGGCTTTTGCCGTCTGATGCTCTCTCGCTGATTGCGGATTCAGTAACTCATGAAGGGGCCGTGCCGCTATCGGGAAACGTATGGCGGATGTAACGATCGGTTACTGCTACGGTAAACGTTTCACTGTTCCGGAATTGCCGAATGTAAACTGTCTATTACCGCGTTTCGGTAGCGATCGCGAGCGCGCAAAATCGTTTCCATCGAGCGCACGTTCATCAGCGTTACAGTACGTACAATCGAAACAAGGATAATGCACCGTATTCCCGATACTTCGATCGCGTGTGCAAACAAGTCCGCGCCTGTAATGAAATGATTTAATAATTAACGGTAGATAGTTATACGCCTCAAATGTCGCACTCACAAATCGACAACATTTTGATTCGAAGACGACTGTTTTTTTATTAATTTTGAACCGTTTACATCAATATTACAATATTATTTATACTCGTTTGACTTATTATTTATTAAATATAAACACATATTTATATATATATATATATTTGGTATAAGAAAATAATAATAATAATAATAATAATAATAATAATAATAATAACAATAGTAATAATAATTTAAGTATCATTCTTTTAGCAAACATTTATTTATTGTAAATATTTAGTTAAAGTAAAAAACATTTTGTATTTACGTTAAAACAAATCCTTGTTAAACGCGTATAATATTTAACCCAGGTATAGTTATCTGTAATGTTCTTATATGCCAGCGAGGAAATGCGAATTATGTGTTAGAAAA
>NW_017259332.1:276136-277679 GCF_001594045.1 Atta colombica | reverse complement strand
AACAATAGTAGTAATAAAGATTATGTGTCAATATTTATAATAATCTAACAATAGTAATAATAATTTAAGTATCATTCTTTTAGCAAACATTTATTTATTGTAAGTAAATATTTAGTTAAAGTAAAAAACATTTTGTATTTACGTTAAAACAAATCCTTGTTAAAATTTTTCTGTTGAATTTTCAATCCGAATATTAATTTAACATAATGTGATTATATTATTTAAGTTTTGTATTAAAATTTAACATTTCTTAGTGTTAAAATAATATAATTTATAGATAAGTAAAAAAAATAATATAAAAATAATGCAGTTTTAAAGCATACATTCTAAGAATAAATGAACAAAATGTGTATGTTAATTTAATAGAGTGGTAGTTAAATAATTTCAAACATTTTAATTTCAATTTCACAAAAATAATAATTTTATCGTTACTTTAAATATGTAGCAGGATGTTTAAGGAATATTTACCCAAAGTATAAAAAATTAATTTTGAAATCTTGAGGCGTAATGCCATTATCCGATTTCTCTCTTACAATTTTAATGAAGCTCAATTTTGAGAAGCAATTGGATATCTTAAAGAGTAATATTGAAAAGTAATATTAAAGAGTAATATTGAACATTAAAATTACAACAAAAATCAAATTTTGTAATAAAATATTTGAACTCATCCATAATTTGGCTCTGTACGTATTTTCTACGTAGATTTCATAAAAGCTTAAGAAAGCAGGATATATTTTTATCAACTGCAGTAATAATCAAAATTTTCTACCTATCTTACTTAATATAAAATTCTCTACAGACTTCCAGATACCTTTTCAAATTTACATAAATGTAGACATAAATGTAGACTACAGTATCTTCTTTGCTAACTCCGAATATAAAACATGACGTCTCAAATTTTTTTGAAATTCTTGCAAATGCTTATTATTATCCAAATTTCCCCGCTATTCAAATTACTCCGTTGTACCTTATATTATAAATATTAATTTTACTAAAGAAATATGTTCTGCTGCTAGTTACATATTTTATATAAAAAAATACAGATATTTTATGTTATTTTCTCTTTATAATAAGTAAATATTTGTTAAATATATTGCATATATTAAATATCACAGAGGTATCATCTAAATTAAAATAGCATCTAGTTTCAGTTAAATTTAATATTATAAATGTGTCAATTTAATATAAAATTTTCTTTTAAATTGTGTCAAAGTATTATGCTTTTTGTGTTAATTTTTTACATAATATTTATGTTACTTTCTAACATATTCTTATGTTAAATTAACACAAAAATTTGGGACAAATGTGTTAAATTTAACATAAAATTTTTTATTGTGTAGTATTATTTAAATAAATATCTATAAAATTTAATAAGTTTTTTTATTATACCTTTTATTTTACTTTAGTACAATTTTTCGTACCTATACTTTTCGTACTATCAATTTTTGACTATAACTGACAATACTATTGACCATTTCAGTTTAATTTATGGACTCAAATTACTCTCGTGTGAATCTGTTAAGGATATATTTTATATATATAT
>NW_017259332.1:274477-276101 GCF_001594045.1 Atta colombica | reverse complement strand
GTATTTTATATTTGTATTTGTATTGTATTATTATATTATCATATTTGTATATATTTTTATTATTAAATAATTTCAACGTTTTAATAACTCCATTAAATAATTTATTACATATTTTGTTATGAACATGTTTTGCATTCTTAGCACAACCACATTTTATACCTTTTCTTAACAACAATGCGTCTGATTTTAAATGTGTGTATTAATTTATTTATTATTAGCTGAAAAAGATCAAAATAGGTTAAAATATCCTTTTTTATCATATCTATGAAATAAATTATTATATAAATACATCTTAATCGTATTTGTTTATTGGCCTTAGAATTTTTCAAAGTGTTAAATTAATTAAAATATTTATTTTTTAGAAATACTATCATAATAAGCTACTTACGTGTTTATTCCATTTAATACTCGTTTGATTTATACTTACTTTTTTCAAAAAATTGTGAGTAAATCTATAACTATAATAGTATAATCGTATAATAGTATAATAATATAATGTTTTCAAATGCCAATAAATCGGGAAATAATTAATAATATGTAATATGTTATTAATAATAATTGTTAAATAATATATTTATAGTAATTTTAATTGAAGCATAAAAATATCCGAAGTAATCATCTATGTAAAAAAAATGAGATGATAATATTCCCAGGTTACTTTGCAAGAAAGCTGTTGATAAAATTGAGACACCACGTTTACGTAAAAGAGAAAAAGATTTTGAAATTTTCGAAAAGTTCCTTGTTCTTACAACACAGTAAAGTGAATACTCGCCGTAGGATAATAAACTTTGAACACGCTGTGTTCAAAGTTTATTATCCTACGCTGTGTCAAAAACACAAGATATTGAAAATATTGCAACACGTTAACGATTTTATAGAAATTTATAAAAATATATAAGAATACAAAATTTTTCTTTTTAGATTCTTTAAACACTTCAGATATAGTTGATAGATTATGGAAGTATTAGAGTAATCAATTTGAGAGGATTAAGATTCGAAAACATTAATTACGGTATCTTGAAACCTCGATCACAACTTTCAATTTTTTGGCGTGAGAAGATCTACCTCAAGTTCGATCGATCCAGGAAGACAAGCTACTTAAGAGAAAGAACTATCGCCACTTGATGTTATATCCCGCATCCTCTCAGATGCCCGTAGAAATAAGCCATGAGCGTATCGAGCGCGCCATGCGATAAGACAGAAGGGAACGACACGCTCGTCGAGAATCTCTTGGGACCAGTTGAAGTCTTAATTACTAGCATCTCACAGCGGAATGCCGTGTTATCGCGCGGTTACTTCTGCCTGCTTGCACACGTCGGGCACTGAATTACATTTTGCTTCTTTCTCGAGCGGCGCAAAGCGATGCAACCTTTTTTTCGAGACTACGAGCGACGCGCTGTCGCGTGCAATAATAACGAGACACGCGGGTGAATTGACCTCTGTAGACATAACTAAATTTCTAACAAAAGAATCGTTGACTAAAAATTTCATATGTCCTTTTATGCTCTAATTATTAATGGTATTATTTTTTGAGATTTATTTTCTTTTCCATAAAGATGCTGTAATGTTTATAGCGCAATATCATATTGTATCTATCATTCCTTCAAATTAATTATAAAAAGAA
>NW_017259332.1:261285-274436 GCF_001594045.1 Atta colombica | reverse complement strand
TATATATATATATATATATATATATATATGTATATGTATATTAACAATTTCAATTAAATGATGATTTCAATGTTACATATTTTTTTCAAAGATAATTTTATCTTGGTAAATTGAGTTGGGACGTTGGGCTAATAAAGTTGACCTTAATGCTTCAGCTTCACCTTGCTTGTCGCGCAGGTGTGAACGATATATTTTCCGGAATTTGGAGTGTACTAGCATGTTAGTGCTCGGCTGTCAGCTTTTATTGCGCGATTAATTTCATCCGCTTTACGTATGGTCCACGGTCAAGAGGCGCATCACTCTTCGACCCTTGCTGTCCTGTTTCGCTGCAGCCGCCTTTATACTGTCCCATGTTGTATCGTTGTTTGTTGAAATTCCGGAAGTGGATTTCAGGCTCTATATAAGATTAAAAAGATATTGATTGAAAATATGTAACATAGAAACAGTTGGTCCTTTTATATAATAAAATAGAGATTGTAATACTTACCAATTTAAGCGAAGTCCTTTAAAAACAATAATTTTTTTTCACTTCTAATTTATTTAATTTTGTACTTCGAAGGAAATGTAAATATTTTTATTTTTTCTTTAATAATTCAGGTTGTATGAAATGCAAGATTGAACGACAATGCAAGGAATTATAATCTTACAGTCTTTGAATTATATTATAAAATCTTACTTCATAAATTATATTAGAAAATATAGAAATAAATTATTGCGAATAAAAATATATCAAAATAAATAAAAATTCTTATTTAATATAAAAAAAATTCCTCTCATTTACTACCACAAGTCTGAAAAAAGCCTTAACGTTGCTACAACTTTCTCCGAAAGAATCATACATGAATACAACATTATTCTATCTTACGGAAATCTCTGGGATCTTCGTCACCTTAAGAAGAGAACGACCTCACATAGCGGTTTGCCAGGTGTGTTGGATATCTTCGAAGAGATGTTTCGAACGATTTAACGTAGAATAAGTCGAGAGCACGTAGAATAAATCGCTGTTGTTAACGACCCAGGCTAATGTATATCAGCCGTAAAAAAGGGTCGTGCGCGACTTTATTTAAGTCCTCGTTTCCTCTGAAACGAGAGATTTCTCGATTTCGAGAGAATACCGTCACACCGGCTGGCTGCGATCAGCCCAACCCGAGGAAACCAACGTTTTTACGATTCCATGATATCATCTGCACCATAGAGGAAGCGGACGTGTTTTGTGACTCCTGGCACGTGTGAAAATGCGCGAGCAGTTCTTCCAAGACACTTCGCAATGACTCCGATTCCGTCATTATACTCGATATTGAATCGTGTATCTATATGTGTGTGTTGCCAACCTTCATTTTTACAATGAAAAGAGAGCATTAGATGAGATCCGGTTTGAGAATAAAATATGATGATACGAGAACGCTGATTACGATGTTACGGCTCAAAGTTATAGCCTTCTGATATTCTATTAATTCCTTCCGTTATCTAGAATTCTAGAAGGTAAAGATAATCGATTAATTTAAAAATAAAATCGATTTTCTTATTATATCTTTCAGGATATATTACTCATTAAAATAACTTTAGAATAAATGAAAAAAATTATTAAATAAATAATCTTTCAAATTGTTAATATACGTGTTTATGCAGAAAACAAATGTGCAAGCTCATCTTGGATAGCAAAGCGCAAGTGTTTAATAAAAATTAAATAAAAATTAAATAAATTATTAATTTAGATAAAATATAAGATGCATGAAAGAAGACAGAATTCATGAATTAATTGAGAGGAGTATGTTAAGTCTCTAAATATTTCTACGATCTATTAGGAAATAAAAAGTCGTATAACGACTTTATTACTTGGCAGTCTCGATATCTTCAGTAGATTTATGCTACTTTTATCTGGTTAGATATCTTCTGTTTTCTCCCGATGATATCGCGTTTAACTATATTTCCCGCCGTATTTCTCTTTTCCGAATTATATCCAACTAGTTGATTTAATATTAAGTTAAGTTGCTTTTATTCTATTTATAGAAACAGTCCGTGTTTGTTCGCTAGATAAAACATTCTCTGAAAATATCGATGCCTATTGCATATCGATGTTGATTTGCAAAATAAGTTTTTTAAACCTGATATTTTTTATAATACAGAAAAACCTATTGAATTATAGATGCATTAATGTTTTAAAATTATCGATTAAAGTAAGACAGTTAGTTTATACATATAATTTTTTAAAATAATTGTACATAAAACATTAGTGTAAAATTAGTATTTTTTAAAAATAATTCATTAAATTTTATTTCGGACTGTATTTCTTTTTTTTACATTTTTTTCTGCCTATGTATTAATATTTTAAATTTATTTACTTATCACATAAAACAGTTTATACATTTTTATAGATTGAGTTCCAAATCTTCCATCAGTGATGAAAATGTATAGTTCACGTTACATATACTATAGATTTTCAGTACTGACAATCAATTTTGGAACACAATCATAATAATTCATATTAACACATTAATATTATGCTAGTAATTTAAAAAAAATGTTTCATCAAATTTTACGTTTGATCATAAATTTTTCTTTCTTGTGTATTTCTTTGCCCGTCATAAATAAAAAATAAAATAGACGTTATCTCACGATCTGTTAAGACTTATTATATCCTTCATTTATCGGGACCATCCTGAGCCTCAATGGTAGTAGTTACGTTACCGAAATTTAACCACAGTGCAGTTGACGATTAAGCATCTGTATTCTGGCTTATTAAGCCAGCGTAACAACACGTACCGACATAACCGATCATTAATTCGCGACGAAGTATGCGTGCGCTCGCGGAAACGATCGTAGAAGCTGCTGGCGTTCCGATGGCGCGTGATTAATAGAAGCCCCGCGAGAGATTGGCTCTTAATGACTCGACAACGAAAAGACCGCCGGTACTGTGCCGCGCGCCGACGGCCATTAAACGCGTTTTTAGTCACGTCGGCTTGATTTCTACTTGAGCTAATGGGCTTTTCATCGGTTCTAGGTAATTTGAGGGGAGAAAGGAATGAGATAGACAAAGAGCGAGAGATAGACCTCCGTTTCTCTGTCATTGTATATTTCAAATTCTAGTGAACACGCGTCACTTTATTTGGATGTCAGGCTACGTGTTTTGGTGATATAATAAGTAATAAAGAAGCAGTAATAAGCTTATTTATTAAAAATTAAAGAGAACTAAACACTTATAATTTAATAATACCCTTACATTAACGAGCACAATTTTACTTTAAAGTAAAATTGCTAAAAATATTAAGGCAAGATATCTTTCTTTACCATCTTTATGTATAAGAAAATAAACTGAACATGTATAAAAAAAAATGTATTTAAAGGAAATACTTATCATCATATTTTCTGGTGTCGTTGATGCAACGAATGAGAAAGATAACATTTAATTATATTAATTAAACAATTCAACCACTCCTTCCTTTTCTATCTCATCTGACCTTTTTTCTACCTTCCGATTTTATCTACAACCCTGCTGATGTAAAAATATATAAAAAGTCAAGAATAAAATTTTCATCCTTTTCAATTCTACTTTCACTAGATTCGTCATTGAAAATCTTTCGCGCGTTTTTCGAAATAACATTAATCGAAATAACATTAATTAATTTTTGTTGAAATAAGATAAATATCCCAATAATCCGACATTTACCTATATGTCTAAATATTTATACAAAGTTTATTATTAATCTCTCAAATGTTATTTTTATTACAATATTATAATTTAGTTATATTTAAAGATTACAATTATATTGTAATATTATATTTAAAAAGGCATTTGAGATTAATAATATCATTGTAATATAAACAAGTTTTGTGTAAATATCTGGATACAAGTATGTGGTCATTGGAACGTTTCCTTTGTTTAAAAATTTAGCGAAATACAAATTTAAAAATAATTTTAATTTTATTAGACCATCAAAATAATTATATAAAAAATTTAAGCACACTGAGCAATGCTGCAAAAAAAATTTGATATTCTATCAATCAGTTTGAGCGTCCTATATAATTATTAGGTCAGCAAAAATTCTAGCTCGATTCTAAAAAAATTTTTATGCAAATTCAAAGATAATATTTCACTCAAATATATTATTTGATAGAACTTTGTTCTTGAACTCAGCAAATAAAAAGTGTTAGGATCATTAAAAAAAAAATGATTTTGTAAGGAAAATTTTAACACGGAAAAAAATATAAATTAGGTACAAACCTATAATTTACTGCGCGAATTCAACATCTATAACTAAGAAGATTTATCAAATAGATGATTTAACAAAGCTAATGTTATTCAGTTGTCAATTTTATTACTTTAACATAGAAAATTAACTGTCTGTATTACGACTGTAGATTTGTTGAATCAGTGAAGTTTTCTGCAGTATTTTTTTTTCCATGTTTTTTCTTCCAGCTCTCTCGCTCCAGAAAGTCAAAAATTTTTGTAAATTTTTTTTGGGTACGTAACAGAGACAAAGTGAGAAAAATTATTCATTTTGTTCCAGCTTGCAGTTTTTTATATGTAAAACCATCTTACAAAAATTCATAAAATAGTGACCTTTCGAAAATAGATGTTAAGCTTTAAAATCTTTTTTAAATTTAAATTTCATTCATTTTTAACGAAGTTACAGCTGTTTAAATTATGAATAATAAATCAGGATCTGAACTTTTGTACTGGCTCAAAATTTTTTTTATATAATTATTTATTTTATTTACAAGTCCAACAAAATTATTTTCAGATCTGATCTTATATTAGATCTAGCTAAAATTTTTAGATATTTCAGCAAAACAATTTCTTATAAGGATGAATTCAGACCTAGACAGAAAAGCAGAAAGCAGAAAAGCAGCAGCTAATCAGAAATCGCGCTGGTAATTACTTGTTTCGGCTTCCTGTACTGTTTACTACCAGTGCAAGTTTTGATTGCCTGGTGCTTTTCTGCTTTCTGCTTTTCATATTAAGGTTTAAACCCACCCTGAAAGAATCCTGTATATTGGCATGATTGCTGAATTCTGAGGTAATAATATCTTTGACATGTTTTCGGCAGGTGAAGTCTCGGTGCGGATTATCGCATCGATGCTGATATCGAGTACCAAATCGCGGATTCGATGGAAAGCGGCGTGGATGATATAGTGCGCGATGCGACGCGTTTCCCATCGCCAGGGCTATGCCCCGGAGCGGCGGACCTGTGTCGTCGTGTCATCGATAATTGATGTATGTGCAAACTAACGGTCGTAATTACGACGCTGGCGATGCTCGTGCAGAATCTCACGCTTCGTTTCCTCAGCTGGCAAGACTGGCTGTCAGGACGATGCACGCGCGACGCATACTATGCGTGCGCTAAAACCACGGCTGTCAGGATACCTCAGTTTTACCAGTTGTGCAGAAAAAAGCCGAAACTCATCCATCTGCGTCCATTAAAAATGAATCGGTCATATTGAAACGTGGGAGGATTAATTGCCGAAATAATGCAGGAATCGGGCTACTCTTGACTTATGCGATTGGTTCCCGTTATAAATTCGCATGAAAGATTTTTCGATATCTATAAAGAAAGGACGTTTTGCTAAAATATTCAAAAGGAGGATGTTAAAAGTCAATTTTTGTTCAAAAAGATATATAAGTAAAAGAAAGTATTTTTCTTATAAATTTTGTCTTCCTGGATACGACAAATTCTTAAAAAGTTCATGGTGTTTGGGGAACACTTCAAAAATTAAGAAAAATATTGACATTTGAATAGATATATTATGCTCAATTTTCGAAATGTTTCCTAAACGCTACAAACTTTTTAATAAATTTATCGTCTCTGGAAGGTTAAAATCTGCAAAAAATCCTATTCCTTTTATTTACATTCTTTTTGGGCAAAAATTGACTCCTTTTTAATAACATTTTTTAGCTGGATATCAAAAAATTTTATTGGATTAAAATAATTATGTAGGATAAATGATTGCTAAAATCTCAAACTTTTTGCATTTATTTATCATGCGTTTTCTACGTAATTATTTTGAGAGTTCAATGAAATTATTTTCAGATTTGTTTCTATGTAGGTAAATTTTTAAATACTTCAGCAAAATCGTTCTTTTTGTGAAATTTTTTTATCATCGCTAGAAGCCAGATCCAGATCTTCCGGACACTCTTGAGTCTTTCTCATAAACATAGTATATATTGACTAAACATTCAACAAGAAATGAAGATAAACCTCATGTAAAAAAGAGTGCACTCGTTCGGTCCACTTTTTTTCCTAAATTTCGGAGAAGTTCGGTCTAGATATATTATATCTATGACCTTCCTGCAAATGAATTGGAAGGCTAATTGACGAAGAAAATACGTCGACATTAATAAGTTTGCTAAAAACAGATTACATTATATAAATATTTGTCTATATTGCATATATACACGAAAAAAAATGTTGCTGGCTACAGCTAATTCCAATTAGCTGAAATTGCATTAGCTACTATAGCTATGAAATTTGCTAATATAATTAATACAAGGACGTGATAACAAAGTATGCATGTCTGTTACAGATCAATTTATTTAGCAGCACGAAGTTAATTATCATAATTATTAGATATATCCGTGTAAAAGAAAATTGTCTCTACCACAGCTAAATATTGTTTGTTGAAATATATAACTATATTTGCTATCAAATTGTCTGCTACACAAAAAACTGCAATGATCAATAGATCGACATAGTAACAATTATGCTTGTCTGTTACAATGATAATATTTAGGCCTCACAGCTAATGGAAATTAGACCTCGCAGATATGACGTTAGATATCCATATGTTACAACTGGAATTTAGTTACCACATGCAAATTTTTGCTGCTGCAACTAATCTTTTTCTTCCGTGCATAATTATGTCATAAAACAAAGAAAGAAGGAGACTCTGCCTTTAAACTTTATCAGGCCCCATGATTTTCCAGGCTCTACTTCGACGTCGAGATTTCCCGAAGAACTAATGACTCTCATCGGCCATGACGGTCTGACCGAGCGGTAATTAATCGCAAGGGGCCTAAGGGCCCGAGGATTGACTCTCTCGTGGTCCCTTCACGTCCCTCTATTCCCCTGGCAGTCCATTCTTCCACTTTATTCTCGCCGAGAATTATGCAAGCCGACCGTTTATTAGCATGCTAACGACCGCGCATTAAAATACTTTATTTGCGGGACAGTGATTGAGTATTCTCGTACGGTGTTGGGTAGAAAGGGGGTCTGGAAGGGAGTTAGAAGGGGGAGAGAAAAAACCCGGGGAAATTGCGGTGAGACCTTTTTTCGAGCTTTTTGAATTATGTAAGTGCTCCGGACTAATTACTCCGTCCGCGCTTCGGCTCGTTCGTTGTTTCGCATTCGATGTTCGAACGAGGTAGACGCGGTTGATTTGTATTTTTTTATCCTCTCTAATTTTTTTTTATTTTACCGAGACCGTGATTGTATTTGTCTGCCGGTACAGATTGCCCTGCTTGTTGCGATCGCTCATCGCAAGCTTTTTGAGAGGATTTTTTTTTACGTAATGCGAATACAGTCATACAAAGTGTCAAAATGATGACAAACCACGAAACGTCGCTACCGAATAACGAATTGAATGATAATTCAACGATTATCAATTCGAGAGACAAGATAGGTGGAAAAATAGAATTGTGGAGGAAAAATTTTCAATGATTTTATATGATTTTTTAATCGTGACTTTCACTTATTATTCTCACAAATTATCTTTCAAACTGGCATTTTCTTTAAATTTATGTAAAAGAAGATGTAGGTCAGAAATTTTTCCTATCTCCTGCATATGAAGGAAAATCTACGTCAAAACTAGAAAGAAGCACTTGTAAAGTTTTCTGTAACAAAGCAGAAACAAACTATAAGAGAAGATGATGCGGTAGTACCTTTTGTCAAGAATGTTGTACAACGTAACAAGCAAAAAAACTTTATCTTTGTACATCAACCATTAAATCTTAAAAATGTGATGTTAATAGAAATTAAGAAAAATGAATTAATAACAATAATAATATTAATAAAAATAATAAAAATAATATAATAAATATAAATACATTAGATTAAAAATATAAAATAAATAAAATAAGAGAAAAGATCCTAATTTCAAAGCGGATATTAGTGCTTTAATATTTACATTATTAATTCTATTTTGCGGGAAATATTTCTGATACTTCAATATATTTGAATTTTCATTGTTTTCTTTAATGATTTATAATTAAATAAAGAGTAATAATACATTTTGCATATCTTTTAGTTAGATCTTTTAGTTAGAGAAATAAATGCAAAATTTTGTTTATTGTGAAATAATTTGCGCTAAATATAATAATATAATATAATATGTAAATAGCATTCATACTTTTAACAAATTTAAGGTTGAAATATCCTAAAGACATTCCATAGAGACTAATTCTAGCGAGACTAATAAAGAGTTAAACATTAAGCACTAAGACAACTTCACTTTGACCAAAAATAGAATTCTTTCTCTTATTTTATTTAATTTTATTGATCTTTTCATTTATAACTGTATAAAAAAATAATATAAGATTATAATATAATATGAATAATGATATTAATATAATTACGAATAAGTTATAAATATTAAATAATATATGTATTTAACTTCCATATGAAATATTAATTAATTCCATATGAAATATAAGGCTTTTAATGAGGTTTTAATAACAATGGACTTTTTTCCGGAATTAAATTGTTAGCCTAATGTCCTCAGCCTGAAGGATTCATATTCATTGAATATGGAACCAACAGTTTAACGTCAAATCCGAACGGATGATTAAAGATCTCTAGGACTATTGCAGATAAAATTCCGTAACAATAACTGTAAGACGTAAACTTAAGTTAATTACGATATTGATTTAGATCTACATAATTTAACAGAAATAGAAATAGCAATAAACTTATCCATAAAACAAATTTCAACCGGTTGAAATTCATCTTATGGATAAATTTATTGCTATTTCTATTTCCGTTAGATTACGTAGATCTAAAGCAATATTCTGATTGGCTCATTGGCTTAAGTTTACACGTTTTGTTACGAATATTATTGTTATGGAATTTTATCTATAGTAACCATTTTTTACAGATTGCGAATTAATCGCATCGAGCGGCAAATCATTCAATGCTTTAGTTGCAAATATTACCATAATACTAATTTAAAACATATATATAATTAAAAGATTCTGTACTCCCTTATGTGTAAGGGCGCATCTAAGTTCTTCTTCAATCTGTAATCCGCTTCTTTTAATATTATATCGCAGCTAGTAGTGTACTATTTACATCACGAGCAGCGCGTTGGTAGCAATGTCGTCAAGCGCTTGAAAATTTAATATCGCGAATGGGAAGCTGGTCGTCTCGCGATATCGACTGCATGCGTCGACGTCGTCCAAGTAACAGGAAGAGGACGAGCGCATTGGAAAATCGTAAATCGCGCGTTTCAAGTGGACCAGACGTCGGTTGGCGGTCGTCGAGAAGTTAACCGGCGACTCAGAATAAAATCCGAGAGAGAGCACGCGGCCTATAATAAGATTACAAGAGTGGAACTAACGAGGCTATCGTCACACTGGCGAAACCAGATGTCGGCGACGGTGTCCGCCGCCCAGGACGTGTCTTTTTGATGATGGCCCTCGGACTTAAAGCCATGTGCTCCTCGTCTGCTGGCGTAGTCTGTTCCGTCAGCGATATTTATGGGAGTGAACTCGGCGCGGATCAAAAGTGCGTCTGTGGTCTGTAAGATACGATTAGTCGGTTAGTCGGCGTTCCTCCTCTCCTTTTTTTGCTGCTCGGAGTTGTTGAGACTGAATGAGATGTCCGGTGGAATATGCTCGGCATGAAGAGAATGCCGAAATGAAAAATCATTCCGACGAATAGGTACGAGAACATCGCAGCGCACGATAAAAAAATTATAAACGTTTTCGATTATCAATTATTATAAATCAATTATTATTATTAGAACGCAAGTATATCTTGTGTTGAAATTATAGTTCTTCAAGAGTTAAACAAATTATACGATGCATGTAACGATATTTTTTTTCAGATAAATTCAAGGAAATCAGAAAATTCAAAGATTGATAAATATTTCAGAGAGACATAAGCAAAATACGAAAAAAAAAAGAAAATTATTTTACTAATTAAATATAAAAGCAGATGGAGAATGAGTTACTCACAATATGATTCCGTTTGCAATCTTTGTAATTCACAGATGTGCTTCGCGCGATAGTAGATGCGATACACTGTTAAATTCATAATATTAAATTATAATTTAAACATTTACTTTTAACATTTCTATATTGTCATTGTTCCTATCCAATGTGTTATATTTGACTAAAACAATGGAATTAAATAATTTACAATAACTAAACAAAATGTATTAAATTTGATCCAAATTTAGTTATTTTATTATTTATTAAATGCGTTAATATGGGCGATGTTTATTTGAAACTAATTATAGGAGTGAATTGATTTATATTTTGACACACATGAAAGTTAAAAATAACAAAATGTTATTTAACTCAGGAGATTACGTTACTGTTCTTTTGTTACTTAAATAGTATAATTTCAGTGACACTCAATGATGGACGTGAAATGATGAATTCTAGTTTTTTACTGTAATTTTTGCTGTAATTTAAGAGTTAACTAGTTGACGTGCCAAAGGTTTTCCAGAGCGAATGGAAGATCAATGATTTTTCGTGGCACGTTATACGGAAAAAAATAATTTTGCTGTTGTAGCAAAATTCATTGCTACTGCATATTCGGCATTAAATAAAATTTAGTTGACATAGTTTTAGAAATTATTTTTTATTAGAGTAGAATCTATTTTGTTGTTAAGATAGAAAAAAATTACTGTGTGTATTTGTCTTTAGAATCAAGTTAATTTGCTGTTAAAGAAATATGTTCTTAGCAAATTGTTTTGCTATTGGAATAAAGTTACTACTGCTCATACAAATTCATTATGACAGCAAAAGAAATTTGTTATTGTAATCGATTTGTGTTACAGCAAAACTTGATTTGTTAGAATATGCTTTCTACTCTGCGTATTCTCAAATGACTGTCGTCTCTTTTCTGGAGTTTTTTTATTATTATAGCATTGCTGCGTATGATGGAATCAGAAAGGAGAAACATTGCGCATGATGAGGCAAGGAAGGGATAAATTTTGATCAATCAAATACTATCGGCATTGTATTTTACTCCATCGATCAATCAAATGCTATCGGCATGTTATTGTCTATTGCGCATCCTTCAGAATGTTTCACGATGACCATAAACGTGTTGTCGCGAGTGATCTCTCAATATATTATCGCATTTATTTTTCCTATCAAGAAACACAGTAGTGTCTCGCGATCAGTGGATAGCGTGAGTCGGCGAATTGCGAGCACCCGAGATTATTGGATGAGAATACTCAGAAGTTGATTCTACGGTATTCATAATTAGATCTTATATTCAAGACCGTCTTAAGTATGATCTTAAGAAGTCACGAACTAATTAGAGGGCTGCATTAGCGTCTTAAGACAGTACTTAAGATGTTCTTGAAATAAGAATCGACTGTGAATTCCGGTTTAAGTAGTCTCAATGGACATAGGGCTTAAATTATATAATTAAAATGTTTTTATTGTTTACGTGCTCTACAAAAGGAAATCTCGCGATACAAAGTCCGAAATGTTAAATTTTTAAGATATCATCATCATCATCATCATCATCTTCGGAAATGTTGTCCATTTCATATTTTAAAGTTATAGAGATCCTATCAGAATTTGGCACAATTTCTGATTGATTCTCCACTTTGGTTTATTCGATATTCTTTGGATAGCTTTGTAAAAGTTTGTCAGAAAATGAGTCCAAAGAAAAGAAAGAGATAGTTATAAGCAGATAAGTAAAACCCGTGTCAAAGAGATTAGAAATTTCCTAGACAAAGAGAAAATTAACAAATTACAATTGCACAATTCGGCCAATTGATCAGCTCGATTGATTTATTCAGGTATTGTTGTCACATATTGCCTGTCACGTATTCTCACACTTTTTGCGCATGCGTTCATACGAGAAAGTAATATCTGTTATCTCTTTCTGTTCGCCATTTTTGGTCCACATTCGCCAAACTCTGTTTATAGGATCTCTAGCGATACCTACGATAATTTCGCTATGGCACTGTGTTGATTATCGATAGAAATCTAGATTGTTATTACTCGTCGCTTCGTGAAAATATATCGTTATCGTAATATCGACTGCAACATAAATTGCATAAAACTGATTCTATATTAGTCGCATCACAGCATTCGCAAAAATTGCGGTTCAATAAACATCAAGTTAGTTCGATTCTGATTGGATCGCAAATTCTCTTGCGATAGGCTTGTGCTGCGACGCGACTAATGTAGAATCGGCTTAACGCATAATGCGTAGTGTATAAGAAAATCAATCAATCAATCTTTATTAGCTGTTTTATTTTGTAATATAAGAGGACTACAATAGAAGTCGTAGCGATCTTAAATAGTAGAAAATTGATCAATCATCAAATTGATCAGTCGATTATTCTTCTCATATTCGATTATGATCACTTAATTTTTTACGACTTAATATTCTACCGTTACGACTTCTATTGTAGAGTAAACAATGTTGCCTTTAAATAGAACTGGATGAATTTTTTTGTATGAATAGTTTACGAGATTTTTACACTTTATTCTGACACATTTTGACGATGAAATATAAAATAGGTAAATTATTAATTTTTTGATAACTGCGCACCTATGAACATCGATCCTTCTTCTCGGAAAATTTCACATACCGAGAAGTAATCATCTTTAATAATTATAATTCACGATTAACGACATGACTGAAGCTTAAGTCTGCTTACAACCAAGGCTGTGGTTGAAATATCGCTATAAATGCTTTGAAGCGTTTGATGGATCAATTAGAAGAAAAATTTTATAAATTGAGCAATTAAAAAACACTTCAAAGCGTTTGCAACATCGCGTTGACTATGTCACAAATTTGACGTAACCTGAATTTTCGGAAGTTTTAAATAAGTAAGTACAGCAGATGTGAACAAAGTTTTTTCAACAGTATGCAGAATATAAGTTGTAAAAAGAATTAGTTATATTTTAATCATTTTTTCTAAATAGATCCCATATCTTTGTATGGTATATATATATATATATA
>NW_017259332.1:253219-261180 GCF_001594045.1 Atta colombica | reverse complement strand
GAAAAAAACTATAAATTTTACGCACATGTATGTGTGCTCCTTGAAAAAAAAAATGACTTCCTATTCCAAATTTATTCTAAATCGATTTTTTTGAACTATGAAAGCAGGTATATAATAATAATTTTTTTCGAAAAATACTAATAATAATACTAATAATAAAAATATTAATAATAATAATGAAATCTTTAAATCGCGCCAATTATAAACAGAAAATACATTTCGTTGAAATGTTATATAATGTTATAACTATATGTTATATAACTATTTCTAAACAAAAAAAAATACATGAAAATAAAAGTCTAGTTGAAATAAAAAAATTTTAATACAAAAAAACTTGGTGCTAAGAGCTAAATTTGTTAAGTGTGCCAATTTTTTAATTTTTTCATCTATGAAATCGCTGAAGATAGTTCGAACGCAGCCGAAACCTACGACCTATTTTTTCGATCTGTATATAATGTCTGAACAATACATTTATTAATTATTTTGCACCATTAACTGCATTTGATTATTGCTATCAATTGACCGTTAGTCTATGTATTTTTAATTTTAGGGAATTTTTCGATAAAAATTCAAAAATTGTTGAAATAACAAACACCTAAATACATACATGTATAAATGCACATATGTAGATCTTGGATTAATAGTTCTCAAGATTTTGATGTTGTTAGTTGTTAGAAAACAATTTGAAATTAAACTATATTTCAAGATTTTAATTATTATATCTAAGCATTGCATGTAAGTTATTAAATCATTAAAATTTCAGTTTTATGATGTAACGTCATTCTAATTTTATAGATCTCTTTTTTTATTATTATTTTTATATAGTCTGCCTTTGACACATCACTCTTTCTTTTCATAATAGTTATTTATTGATTATAATTTTATTTTATAAATAAAATTACATTAATGTATAATAATTCTATTATTATAAATAAAATTATAATTAATGTTCGGAATCAATTTGTTCTCAAAACGGATTTTAATTAAAATAGATTTTGGCTGTTGTCCATTGCTTCTTGAATTTTCTATAATCTTTATTTATCAGATTTTAAAATATGACAAGCAAAGTATGGTTTTCTCTTAATGTTTCATTTTTCATACTTCCGATTCGTCGATTCCAAATGACAATTTTGTTTAAATGTATATACAGGAAATAATCGCCAAATACTTCATGGGCAGGTAGAGCGAACTAAACTGAGTCGAAAAGTCCTCTACCATTTTGTAAATTTCCCCAATAGTTAATAAGATATTAATCCTTAAAAATAGCCGAATACGCGCGCTCGCCCAGCCTACTGCTGCGAAGTGTATATGCCGATCGCTTGGTGCGCGGGCCTTGGGAGTTGGGGATTGGCTGGCAAACGCACTGGGAAGCTTGCGGCGATGTGCGCGGCGCGGGACGCTTGCCAGCCAATCCCCAACTTCCAAGGCTCGCGCGCCAAGCGATCGGTAGGCGTATACTTCGCAGTAATATTCGGCTATCTTTAAGGATTAATATCTCGTTAACTATTGGAGAAACTTACAAAATGATAAAGGACTTTTCGATTCAGTTTAATCCGCTTTATTTGCCCATGAAATATTTGGCGATTATTTTTAGACACTATATCAATTGTCTACAAATATTATTTCCTATTTAAAAAATTCTCTTTAAGAAAATAAATTTATCTATTTTAAAAACACAAATTATTTTGTAATATAATTTAAATTCTAATACGGAATCGATAAGCATGTATGATAATGTTACGGTCAAAGGACATTCGGGAGCCTAAGAAACACACTTGAAATGGTTTGGGTTGCAATCCTATTCTGCAATCCTATTCTGTAGTTCTTAAATTTTTATAATTCGTAAATTTTGTTTTTGTTATAACGCGTCTCGCGCTTTTTTTTGTCTTTATTTATTATTATATGTATATAAAAGAATTGCGCAGCCCTTATATTCTGTAACGGCTAACTTATATCACATTAATTGCGCGATGATTTTGTATATATACATACACACAGGATTGGAAAAGTTACTTTTTAAAAATAACGTGTTGTCGTTACTTAAAAGTAATGATAAAAAATCGTTTTTCATTACTTTTTTTGTAATTATGCAGGGAAGCCTATTCACCGATTTTGATGAAATTGGATTATTTGACGCGTTTTTGCGAAATGAATAAATTTGGCAGAAAAAAAGTGTCGCTGTGCCCGGCAAACTGAGATTAATGATTAAAGTTGATAACTATTAGATAATAAATTTAGATAATAAAATCCGTTCTAAATGCAACAAAAAATTGATGAATAAATCTATCTTTTGCATAATTACATTTTTTAAAATGTTACAACAATTAAATGTTAAAAATTGAGAAAAATTTTTGTTTCATTCAGTATCCTTGCTTTAACATAAGAACATTAAAAACTAAAATATCTATTATATAATAAAATACCATAGAATTAAACATAAGTATAAAATAATGATAAAAATAAAATAATGATAAAAGATAAAAATGTTCAAAAATAAATATTTTTCTAAATATCTTATATTTTATTTATATTCTGTTTTAGAAACCTGTTTTAACAATAAAATAAAAATTCAGCTAATGAAAATCAAACGCTGATATAAAAGCGAAGAATTAGGAGATGCGGATAATACTCAGGTATCGAGAAGCCTGTTTTACATTTAAAATTAAAAAAAAATTTAATAATTCTATATAGTCTTACAGCGTTTTTTCATAGCAGAACTAATGCGCATTCAGTGTGCACATTAAAGCTCTTGTACGCTATTCTAATTTAAATGTAAAAGTGAGATGTCTCAATTGATAAAATACCCAATATATATTTTATCAAATAGCACAATAAAATGTAAGTATTGAATATTTTTATAATTTAATTGATTTCTATATTTGTATTAAACTTACATTTTTTTTGTGTACAATGGCTTTAAAGCACACTAATTCTGTCAATGAAAAACGTTATTATTGTTTGTGATCTATAAAAACGTAATGATACAAGATGGAGTGAATTTCGTTACTCGTTACTAAAGAAGATTTAACCTTTTTGTTGCTAATAAAAAAATTCCTTTTTGTTGCTAATAAAAAAAAGTAACGGCATTATCAAATCATTATAAAAAAAAAGTAACAAAAAAGTAATGTCGTTACAAGTAACTCGTTACTTTCCAAGTATGAAAACAAGTCCTAATGGATGAAGTTTAATATATTAGGTGTGGGAAAAAGTTTTTCCCGTTACATCTAACTTTTTCCCATACCTAATATTTTAAGATAAACATTGAACATTCTCTTCACACAACGCTATTGTATATAGCGAATTGCACACAGGACAATAGGGAGTTTAGTAACTATATATTTCCTATTATATACTCCTTATTGTCCTGCAATGTACTGTGTGCAGTATTATTGTGTGTTCTATGTGTTGTGTGTAATATATTGTGTGCAATATTGCTGTGTGTAAACGCTGAAGCTGTAGGCAATCGTTTTGTAGGCAAATGGGATCCTCCCGATTTATTTCAAGATTATTAATTATAAATGTTGGAAAAAGGGAAGGATAAAAGATAGTTATTTTGATCAAAAATTTGTTTACACGTCATAAAATGAAATTGATAAAATAAAAAATAAAAAATGGTTAAAAGCAAGAGTTTGTGTAATTGTAATATATGGTGTTTTGATTAATTTTAGAAGCCTGCTCAAATTAATCAAGTACATTTTGCAGAAAAAATCAAATAAAATGCCATCAAAAAAGAAGTAAAATCAAAATAATATTTCAAGTATCTTTATTAAGTCCCATAGAACACAGTTCTCCTAGCGGCATCTTGAAGACATCCTTATGAAGTAGACCTCTCGACATCCTTTAAAATAGTATTATATAGGATAATTTCATAATTATAATACTACACAAAGTACGCATGATATTTTTAAGTGTATTAAGTATAATAACATATTAAAATGAGAGAACGAAATATAATAGATAGCGTAATGAGAGGCGCGAAAATCGAAAAGAAATTTTTTACACAAATAAAAAAAGGCGATAGCAAGTAGAAAATTGTATAGATAAAAAATGAAGTGAAAAAATGAAATGAAAATCGAAAATGAGCAAGATCTCCAGCAGCAGTATACTTGACGCGCCCTCTTATTCGTAATCGTAATTTAAAATAAAAATTGTTAAACAGTCGTTCGCATCCCGACTTGTCAATAGTATCTACGTAGACAATTAAAATTATTATAATTTATTAAAATTTTAAACATTTTAATAAAATTAATATTAGTAATTTATTTTAATTCATTCTACTTATGAAAGAATATTAGCACATAGACAATGTAATTTCGAAACATGTTACAAGAAATATATACAAGTCTCAATTTTACATATAATTCGCTTTTAAATCTATTTCGTAATAAAGTCCGCAAATGAGTCATATATTATTTAAAAAAATTTTTATTAAGTAAAAAATATAATATTCTATTTTCATTAGAATCAAGTATAAAAATTGTCAAAGACAATAATATTATGTGAAACAATAACTGTTAATACTATTGAAATAAATTTCAAATTCTATTACTATAGTAAAAAAATTTAAGAGTTAAAAATTTTGTATTAAAAATTTTTCTTCATCTCATAGAAAAAAATTTGTATGTGCATTTGTCAAATATGAAATATATCAATAATAAAATATTAACTTCAATATATATATAATTTTTCTAATTTGCGAAAAATAATTTATAATTATAATAAAATATTTATTGAATTATTTGTATGAATCGAATTAACAAGGCGCGTTAAGTATTGCTGTTGGAAATCTTGCTCATTTTCGATTTTTTACCTCTACAATTTTCTACTTGTTATCGATACATATATTAAAAACAAATCTAATAACAAATTAATTTTGATTGGTTTTTCTTTAATTATATTTTTATTTGTGTTTATTTGCTACTCTCAAATAATTCTGTAAAGTTGTATTAAGTAAAGTTGCTGTTATATCAAAGTTAATTCGCTCACATAATCAAAATATGTCATTAATTTAACAAACATGTGCTACAATAGCAAATTTGATTCGCTCGTGTAGTTCAAATAAATGTTTTGAATTGTTTGTAGAACAAAATCATCTTACTAGTTCTTCAAATGCGTTTTGCTTTTGCAGCAAATTGTAATGCAACAAAAAAGATTAGTTGATTATAAACAAAAATTTATTTATTCAAATAGCTAATTTATAACTTTAGCTAAATTGTAATCAGCAAATAGCAATCAGTACTTTAAAGAATCTCTTTGTTCTCCACCTAGTAATGATAGATTTTGCTACAGTAGCATAAAATCTACTATGCTACTGCTAATTTTTCCGTATAGTATTATCAGCATCACGAACGTAACACAGTGAAATGAATTTTCACGTGAACAGTGCTGTATGTAAATGTATTTTTATTTTTAGTATCTGGATGCAGGTACAGATATTTTGGTTAAAAAAATAGTTACAGGACTAGAAAAACAAAATACGCACACGCACTCAGGCTCACACGCACTCACACATGCATACAGTAGATACTATTGTGTATAATGCACATAAATAATTCTTTAGAAAATAAGATCCTGCATACAATGGAGGAAATATAATATTAGGAATAACAATTTTGTTACTGTTCTCACCATAGTTCCAATATGTGTATTCTTCTAATATATGTATAACTCTGGGAAATAGCAACAAAACTCATTTGAATACTTTTAACTAATATATTGCATCAGTTAATGGACAATTTAACGATTCTCAGTAACTATATATATATACAATCCATGTACAAAAGCATTTTCGAGAAAAGCTATTGAACTGGACAAAGAAACTTTGAACTAGCTATCTAGGGGCAGATAAACGATTTATTAGATAATACTACACAATACGAAACAATCTAATAAAAGTATCTTAGATTTAATCTTCTATATTTTATATACTTGTGTCATTATTTGAAGAATTCAAATGAAATTTTTTTCATACACAGTTTGAGTCTTATTTCTTAGTTCAATTATCGATTCTTGATAGAATATCATACGCATGTTAGCTTTTAAATTAATCTTATAACATTTCTCTCTAGAAATGAATTGAAAACAGAATGACTGCTTATATAAAAAAAAACTAATTTAAAGCGCAAAAATAGAATTTTATAACATTAATTAAGGATTACAAAATAATATTTTTTAACATTAGGACACCTTTTTATCAATTTCTTTTTTATAAAAATTTATACAGATGTAAATATGCAGTATATGCCATTGTAATGATGCCTTGTATGATTTCAGATTTATCATAAATTTTAATATGTGAATGCAAATCTATCGTTTTAAATTTTTTATTATTTCTTATTAATTTCCTTCTTTGTATGTACATATAACGTATATATATATTTCACAAACTATAACAAGGAATAGATTTAAAAGTTTATCTAACATAATTCTACAAAAAATAATTTTATAAATTTTTCATTAAAAAAATGTGAAATCGTTTTCATTCTAATATATGTTAATAATCCATTTTTGAGTTTTTCTTTTAATTTTTCCATTTTAATTCAAATTACAATTGAGTATACGTACTTTCAGCAAATACTATATCAGTATCAGTAAAGTACAGTTTAACGAACCTCTGAATAACTGTATATATACTATAATCTACAAATAAAAGTACTTTTGAAAAAAGTTATTGAACTGGGCAAAGAAAATGTTGATTAGCCATCAAGAGGCAGATGATTTACTTGATAATAGGTATTAAAAAATACGAAATGATTAGATATGAACACTAATCATTTAGGAGAGAATATAAGAAGCGCAGCTTTTCGCTTGTAAGCTCAAAATGATACTTCAAGTAGGTGAAAGCATGAAGTGTGTTTTTCAATGCAAAATTTTAAAAACTGATTCAGGGATTAGCCGACTGGAACTTCTGGAAAAATTAAAATTTTGTGGAACATTCTCGAAATATGTAACAATCTAAATAGAATTTTTAACCAATATTTGAATGTTGTTTACATGTCGTAAATATTTCATAATTTTCCAGAATGCTCTTGGAATATTTTTTGGGGATTTTTTAGGAACTTTTTATGAATATTTCAGGATGATTTAGCGTTATTAGCTGGTTTACTTCGATAATATCATGTGTTATTATCCATGCTACACTTAAGTGTGCAAGAACCTAAATGCTATAACTAGGTACAAATTATCTAAATACTATACCGAGATACTTTCTAAAATCTTTCGAATCAAATCTAATTATAAAAAGTGACAAAGAATGATAATTAAGCCAGTGTTAAAAAAGAGTGTCTTAATTTTTAAGAGTGAGATTTCAATTTTTAGAATTAAATTTTACTTCACAGAACACACATATAGATTTTAGAGAGTACTTTTTTTCTCAAGACAGGCAATGACATTAGCTGCTTTAGCAACACGTTCAACAGATAAGCGAGCGCTTCTTGTATTGATATATCTTCTTCTTGATCTAAAAGTTTGATTGGATAATCTAAAAGAATACATCAATAAGCGAACGTTTAAAGGTGTGTTCTTTTTCCACTCTAATTTCTGAACTGGAATACACTAGTGCAATAAGTTAGAGTGAAGCAGATATAGTTTGTTTCACTCTAATTTATTGCACTCGTTCAGACTCTATGAAAAAGGATGGACCTGCCAAACTTAATCATTTTCATATTTTCTATTATCTAGTAAATCGTCTACCTGCCCCTAGATGGTAGTTAACGTTTCTTTGTCCAGTTTAATAGCTTTTCTTGAAAGTGTTTTTATTTGTAGATTGTAGTATATATACAGTTATTGAGGATCATTTAACTGTACTGATATAGTGTATATACTGAAAGTACGCATACTCAAATCAATTGTAACTTGAATTAAAATGAAAAACTCAAAAATGGATTAACATACCATATATTGGAAAACGATTCCACATTTTTTTAACGAAGAGTTTATAAAATTATTTTTTGTAGAATTAT
>NW_017259332.1:251977-253119 GCF_001594045.1 Atta colombica | reverse complement strand
ATATATATATATACATTATATGTACATACAAAGAAGGAAATTAATATAAAAAATTTGAAACAATAGATTTGTATTCACATATTAAAATTTATAATAAATCATACAAGGCATTACAATGGCATGTACTGCATATTCACATCTGTGTAAATTTTTATAAAGAAGGAAAAAAATTGATAAAAATGTGTCCTAAAGTTAAAAAATATTATTTTATAATCCTTAATTAACGTTTTAAAATTCTATTTTTGAACTTTAAATTAGTTTTTTTTACATAAGCGATAATCTCATTCTTTTTCAATTCATTTTTAGAGAGAAACAGTTACAAGATTAATTTAAAAGCTATTAACATGCTATTCTATCTATTATGATATTCTATCAAGAATCGAATCAATAATTGAACTATGAAAAATAAAACTTAATCTGTGTAGGAAGAAATTTCATCTGAATTCTTCAAATGAATGATACGAAATTATAAAATATGAAATGTTAAATCTAAGATGCTTTTATTAGATTATATCATATCTTAAGTTTGATTTTAGCTGAATTCTTTAAAACCTGATCATAATCGTTTCAAATTCCGATTATAATACACTTCTAAGAATCTTAAATTTTATTAGCTCTCTTATAGTTTTAATTAATTTCCAGATTGAAGTTTGAAGTTTAAAAGATTTAGTTAATTAGTGGCTTCTATTAGAAACCGGGGCTAATTGTCATACGAGGGCGATTGAAACAGGACATGGCAGAAAAATTTTTTTTTTATTGTAGATTGCTGATATAATAATTAATTTTGTTGTGTAAAATGATTTGCACCACAAGCATTGTATTAATTACATAACGATTTTTTAAAAAATGATGTTGGTAAGTAAATTTTTTTCATCTATTTTGTTATCTGACAAGTTTATGTCATTATTAATTGCGATATCCTTATTCATAGCAAATGACATGTCTTAAAAGATCTTTGCTACAATTAATTAATCATTATCCTGATAAAGCTTACGAACATAATCTTTTTCATTAAAAATGGCTATGTTATGGAATACATTGACTAAAATAAGACAGATTAGATGACAATTAATTTTTATATTTTTAAAGAACACATTTTTAGAGAATACACTTATAAATATATTATATTTTAAATAGATATA
>NW_017259332.1:249091-251877 GCF_001594045.1 Atta colombica | reverse complement strand
ATATATTTATAGACATATATTTATAGATATATATTTAGAGATATATATGTTTTTTCATTTTTCATATAGAAACTACAGTACAAAAATTACGTTATGATTAAAATATAACTATTTTATTTATATTCATCGTAATTATTATTATTTCTCGAAATATAGAACTGATTGAAATAAAAATTATATTTTTTATATGTGTTGACCATAATAAATATGTTGTTGCTAATTCTAGAACTTGTGACGATCAATCCAGAGCACGGAGTGAAAAAATTGTCACATTTTTGCAGCTTTATTTAAAATTAAATATGATGATGAATCACAAATAATATATCTTTTAATTTCCTAAAGAATGTAGGTATAATATATTCTAACGTATATAATACTTTAAAATTAGGCATCCACTCTTTTTTTTAAATCATTAAACTATGACCAAAAACTATGAAACCGACCCGATCTCCTCTACTAGATAATATTACACGAAGAAAGTTTTTCATTTAGAGACACAATAATATCTCGACGCTAAGACAAGTGCAGCATTATAGCACGAGACCGGCCAGACTCATTTATGCGAGCCGGCGAGTTGCAACTTATTATTTTATCGCAAAATTCGTCACAAATTTAATCATGTTTAATAATAAATATGGAAAAATTTGGATATGGAAAAATGTAATAAATATTATTGTAAAAATAATAAGAATTCTTGAAATGTACAAAGAACATTTTATAAATTACATAATAAAAATTACTAAGCACGTTACAAATGGTTTTAATATAAAATATTTATAAAACACTTTGTAAAATTTACACATTACATTTTAATACAGATCAGTTGTCATTATTATTACATTTTAGAAAAGAATCCCGTTTGTGCTTACAAAACGATTGCCTACAGTTTCGTTTGTATATACAGCAATATTGCATACAACACATTGAACATACGATATTATTGCACACAGCACATTGAACACATAAAATCTTAATTATTACGTCTAAGCACTGCATGTAAATTATTAAATCATTAAAATTTCAATTTTATAATGTAATGTTAGGCTATTCATTCTAATTTTATAGATCTTTTTTTTTATGATATAGTCTGCCTTTGACACATCATTTAGTTTCTTTCTTTTTATTTTTCGTAAGTTATCTATTGATTATAATTTTAATGTTCGGAATCAATCTGTTTTCACAATTAAACATAAAATAGATTTTGGCGATGTTCATTATTCATTGAATTCTCTCTCTAATATTTATTTACCAGATCTTATATAAATAACTAATAGATATGAAAAATGAAATATTAAGAATTAACCGTAATAATAACTTACCATATTAAAATCTAATAAATAAATATTAGAGAGAATTTACTAGCAATGAATATAGTCCAAATCTATTTTATGTTTGATTGTGAGAACAGATTGATTCCGAATATTAAAATTATAAGCAACAGATAGCTATTACGAAAAGTAAAAAGGAAGAAACAGAAAGCCAAAGACACTATTATAAAGAAAGAGATTTACAAAATTAGAATAACGTTACATCAATTTTAGTATCGTTTTAATAAAGATAACATTATCGGATATATAATCAATTATCATGCTGCATAGTAAAATTTTTTTTAATATCAAAATCAAGTTAAAAATATCATGATGTAAAAATAAGACATTTTTTATATGTTTATAATTACTTGACATCTATTAATTCTATTTAAAACAATAAAGAATAAACTGTTTAACATTATTAAAATTATTAAAATTGCACTATGTTTTTTAATGAAATAAATTAAACTTATTTTATATTTTATTATGGAAATATTAATATATTAGAAAGAGTGACATAAAATTCTTGAAATATCATATTGTCTCACGATTATCATAATTTTCAAAGTAAATTCTAAGAAAAAATTCATAAATAATATAAAAATGTTACTACCTATTTTGCTTTGTCTTATTTACAAAATATAAAACAAATTAAAATTTTTAAAAACGTTTTATTAATATTATTATAAATTATAATTGTTTTATTGTACTTAATTTCATAAAATTTTTGTATAAACTTTGTAAGATAATACTAGACAATTTTCTTGTACTTTGTGTTGATTTAATAAAATAATGATAATAAGCTTATTTGAATGATAAAATTTTGCTTTAACTATTTTGTTAAACTTCACAATCACTTGATACAAACATGCAATATTAAATGTAATATTTATTTGTTATTTCTAAATTCAATTATGTAAGTATATTTACTTAGTTTTTTGAGTATAATAGAGGCGATTATTAATTATTTTTAGTTTTATATTAAGTCAGCTAATTTTTATTCTCTAATTTTTTGTAATCTATTTATTCTTATTTATTGATCATTTAAAAGAAAAATTTAATAGGAGATCTTAACTGTTTTATATTGTGTTATATGATATTATGTTCTACACACACACACACACACACACACACACACACACACACACACACACAAAACACTTTTAATTGAGTTGAATACTTAAGTTTTATTCGAAAAGCATGTATGCTTAGCGCCTATTTTTACTTTTTTTAAAAATGTAAATTTGTACTAATATCACGCATTTTGTAGTGACAAAAGTTTTTATAAACAATTTACCTTATAATTAACTTCAAGAAATAGATTTTTATGTTTGTATAAAATTTGGAGAAGACCAAAATTGGTTTCTATTGACTCTTTTTCTTTGTGAAATAATTTTTATATAATAATATAATAAGTTTTAAAGGAGAGAGAGAGAGAGAGAGAGAGAGAGAGAGAGAGAGAGAGAGAGAAATATA
>NW_017259332.1:248014-249055 GCF_001594045.1 Atta colombica | reverse complement strand
AGAGAGAGAGAGAGAGAGAGAGAGAGAGAGAGAGAGAGAGAGAGAGAGAGAGAATTATAGATATAAATACTCGTCGGTAAAAACGTCAAGACGACGATCATCTGTACTTTTCGAATAATAATTAACAAATATTAGTGTACAATTTGTATTTTATATATTATAAATCTCTGTTACATGTACATGTTTGTACAATACTTTAATGATATCAAATAATTATGAGAATAATTATAATTTTTCATTCAACTGAGTACATTCTTCTGAATCGATTTTTAATCAAAAAGTATTGAATCACCTGTACCTCACGATAAAATTTCATTCCATGTATCTTGTCTGATATGATTTTTGATGCAAGACTTATGTAATAAATACGATCCTTAATATCAACGATAGCTATCTTGAATTATGTCGCACATAATGAATAAATTGCGAGGAATTTCTGGAATCTGGAACACTGTGTACATACATGACATGTAATTTTAGAACGCAACGTGGTTTACAATTTGTGTAGCAAAAGTTGTTTGTACGCGGAATATTTGTCCAAGTATAGACTCTCTAGAATGAAATTAAAAGTCTATTTTTGTAATACAAATTTTACGAAAAATTGTCTTCTTAAATATTTGAGAATTAATAAATAATTCTTTCAAAATTTCAAAAATCTACTGACAATGAGAAGAAACAAAATAGTATGATAACTATAAATTTTGCAACATTTGTATATCTGTAATTAATTTTATAGAGTAATAATTATTAATCTAGTATTTTCAAAATAGACGGCAATAATATTTATAAATTTAAGTTAATATATTTCATTATCATCAGCACTATTAAGTGCTGATAATGAAATATAATAATATCTTAATTACATTAAATAGTTACTTAAATCTATTTATATACTTAAATTTCTCTATATATACAATACAAAAATAAGATACATAATTATATTTTTTTAATTTAGACAAACATTTCTTTTTTAATGAAGAGCACTATATTAGAATAAATAAATAAATTAATTAATAAATTAATTAATAATTGTTGAGGTAA
>NW_017259332.1:237793-247866 GCF_001594045.1 Atta colombica | reverse complement strand
TTTATTTGTCATTTTTATATTATCTTGTAATTAAGATATTAATTAAATATTTATTAAAAAATAATGGCTTTTAGAAGATCTAAAAGAAGCATGAAATATAGTAATATATTTTAATTGAAGAATGATTTAATGTCATTATGCATATAAACATTATTACAAATTAAATACAGAAACATGCTCTACCGTATATTTTTTTTTCGAAAAGTAGTATCTTTAAATAAATACATTATTAAATAATTAATTAAATATTTATATCAACAAAAAGTATATTCGGCGGAACAGTATGTTTCTATATTTAAGTCATAACGTATATTCATTGCATAAATACTGAAATATTGAGTCTTTTTAAATTAATTAATTACAAGTCGCGATTATTTTTTTGTAAAAGCCATAATAGGATATATGTGTTAATACATAGTTCTACTTCTCACACGCTTTTAAAACGCGCAAATGAGCAATCATCTGTTGTATTAAAATTGACTGCGTATTAAAAACATGTCTCTGCGCATTTTCCTCGATAATGTATCATCGCATTAATGAAGGAGCATCGTTTGCATCTTCTTTTCATAATATCCATTATCGATATACCCAGTGGCAGCAGTCACATTGGAGGGTTATTAACGACCTGGGGCATTAATTTTCGCTACTCGAAAATTTCACGAAATTTTTCAGCATAGCGTCGCCGTTTTGCCGCTTGGAGATAACTTGAAATATATACGCTCCGTATATAAAATACATATTCACGTAGAAATATGAACGCGCGAGTGAGCGAACTCGATTGCGTAACACCGCGTTGGAATTCACCGACAATATGTAAGTATACTGTCAGCCACCGCGAACCCGCAATAAATCCGGGAAATATCTGTAGCCTAGAATTTCCACATAATACATCCCAGGCAACATCGCAGCGAGACGTATCAGGAATATTAGGATTATAATGCGTCTCTCTCTCGTTGCGGTATCGGCCGCGCGGTTCGTATTTGCTTCGCGTTCGCCATCTGTGGAATTATTTCTATCGACGTTACGAGCATAAATTTGGGAATACATTTAGGCGGCCAGCTGTGTGTGAAGGCATAATACGATCCATGTGTAATTATACAAGGAAATAATAAATTTCGTTCGACACGTCTTTCATAGTGGTAAATCAAATTATATGAAAATCCGCACTTTAATTTACTTGGGAAAAGAGAAACCACTAAAAAAAAATCTTTTTAAAAAAAAATATACACTGAGTGCATAAAAAAGATATCGAGTATTAAATTCTTCTTAATAAATAACGGAAATGAAATGAATGCAACCAAGTATTTTATGACATATAAGAAAGACATATAAGAAAGACTGAAAGTGACTAAAAATGGTCAATTAGATTCATAGTGAAAAAAAATTTGACGTGCCTGAGTTATATTCATTCATATCAATTTATATCATATTATATTCATATCATATTATATTGATTCATATCAATTTTTTATTAGGAAGAAAGTAATATTCGATATCTTTTTTATATACTTGGCATATATATATATTTTTAAAGGGATTTCACTAATTTTTGTAAATTTTTGAAAACGTAATAATATAGAATTTAAATCTCCGAACAATAAAGAGATAATAATAATAATAATAATAATAATAATAATAATTTGTATTTATTGAATATTAAATTAATAATTTATAAAAATAAAAAATACAAATTAATTGCTTTCCTTCTTTCCTCCTTTTCTTTCTATCTTTTTCTTTTTCTTTTATCTTTTTCTGCCCTCTCTTGTCACCATTTTTTCTCATCTTTTCTTATTCTCTCCTTATCCTTACTTTCTCTCTTTTACATTCTCGTTCTCTTATAATCTTTCCCCTTGAAAATCTGAAATGACTCCTTTTTGAGACTTGATCCAAATCTTGAATCCACATCTCGACTCTAAAGCTTGATATTGACTGCACTAATGTTATTCATGTCGCAATCAAAAGATCCCGCTGACATTATACAAGATGTTTGGAATTTAAATGTCAAAACTTTGAAAGCGTGTAAGGGATCAAATATAAATTAAGAAAAAAATTCTGAAGAGAATATGCTCGTTTTTGCTTCGTTTTAAAGAAAATTTCAAAAAAGACAAAACGTTTTCATTTTTGTACTTTCTCATTATTTATTCACTTGCTTAATGTAGATGATATTGTTCAAAATCTAGAAAAATACATCAATAACAGCAAGCTCTTACTCAATTATTTAAAGATCTGTTCTTTTCCTATTTCAATTTCTGAATTGTACATTGGTATAACAAGTTAGAGTGAAATAGATAGTTTGTTTAACTCTAACTTATAGCTACTAGTTCAGAACTCTGCGAAAAAGAATATGTCTAGTGTCTTCATAATCATTTTCGTATTTTCTAATACCTATTATCAAGTAACTCATCTACTTATCCCTAAATGGATAGTCAACGTTTCTTTGCCCAATTTAATAGTTTTTCTTGAAAATGCTTTTATTTATAGATGGTAGTACATTTACAATTATTGAGGATCATTAAACTGTATTTTATTGATACATTGTATTTGCTATAAGTACACCTACAAGTCAATTGTAACTTGAATTAAAATGAAAAATTCAAAAATAAATTATTAACATATATTGGAATGAAAACGATTCCATATTTTTTTTTATGAAAAGTTTATAAAATTTTTGTAGAATTGTTATTGTTGAATTGTTTTTGTTGAATTATGTTAGATAAACTTTTAAATCTATTCCTTGTTATATTTTGTGAAATATATATGTATACGTACAAAGAAGAGAATTAATATAAATAATAAAAGGATAAATTTGTATTCGCATTGAAATATCTCTAATGAAAATAAAAATCGGATGTAATGGGAGAGTAACCGAAGAAGGTGAAAATTGGAACATCAAAATGTAAAAGAAGCGTAAATGCTTCTTTTACATTTCATTGTTCCAATTTTCGCCTTTTAGAAGTTTCATTCACGCTTTCGTTTCTTTTTTATTACATCCGATTTACGCTCCGATTTTTATTTTTATAAGAGATATAACAAATCTGAATCATACAGAGTATTATAATGGAATATACTGCATATTCACAGTTGTATAAATTTTTATAAAAAAAAAGAAAAAATTTCTAAGAAAATAATATTAAAAAATATTTTATGATTCTTAATTAATGTTTTAAAATTCTATTTTTGAAGTTTAAGTTAAGTTTTTTTTACAAGCGGACTTCCCTTCATTCTGTTTTCAATTCATTTCTAGAGAGAAATGTTACAAGATTAATTTAAAAGCTATTAACATGTGTATATATATATATATATGATAATTCTGTCAAGAATCGATAATTGAACTGCGAACTGAGAAATAAAATTCATGCTGTATATGAAGAAATGTCATCTGAATTCTTCAAATGAATGACATGAAATTATAAAATATGAAAGGTTAAATTTAAGATACTTTTATTAGATTGTATCATATCTTAAAATTCATTTTAGCTAAATTCTTCAAAACCTGATTATAATGCTTCTAAGAATCTTAAATTTTAGCTGTCTTAATTAAAATTTCCATGATTGAAGTTTGAGCTTTAAAAGATTTAGTTATTTAATTATTGACTTCGAAGCTCACGAGAAAGTTCTTAATAATTTGTAATTCAATAATTATTGACATCATGATATATTTCAAGACAAAGAAATTGATCAGCTGAAGAAATCTATCATTAAAATTAAGTTCGCGTATTCTTAACGAGCCTGTAAAAAGAGAAACGATCTTTGATTATCGGAATTGATTCCCCTCAAAAGAAAGAGTGACGGATTGCGTTACTCGTCAAGGCTGCGCTCTTATGAGGATGCAATTAGTCGGCCGGTATTAGCATCAGATCTATCTTACAACAATGAGAGAGAAGACGGACCGATGAGGAGCGGTTGGCACTAATTCACCTCCTTGCGAAGGACACGGGTCCTGAGCTGGCTTATATATCGAGGGAAACACGAGCATGGCACGTTCCGTCCCTACCGGGGACGGGGCGTTGCTTGCTAATGCTGTTATTGAATTATTTCGAGACTTAGTTTTACGTGTGAGGGATCAAATCCCAGCTTAGTCCCCGCGGATGAAAAGAGCTCCGCCTCTTCTCCCTCTCTCTTCCTCTCGACAGTCTTTAAGTACCGTTCTGTCCCCCATGAACTTGGATTACGGGAAATGAGAGAGAGCTTCGGCGTTTCCTCGAGTAGATTAAGACGCGATTTGGATGTTCTTCCCCTCATTGATATCCTGGAGTAGGGTCGCGTACGATCTAT
Source organism: Atta colombica (assembly GCF_001594045.1). Classification (NCBI taxonomy): domain Eukaryota; kingdom Metazoa; phylum Arthropoda; class Insecta; order Hymenoptera; family Formicidae; genus Atta; species Atta colombica. The sequence goes on along the minus strand of NW_017259332.1, from coordinate 243,591 downwards.
GATCCACTACGAGTAGTTGAGGAAATATATATATAGAGACAACAACTCGACTACAAGCGAAATGGTTAGGCGGAGCTATGTTCCACTAAATTCAGTCAACTATAATTTCTAAATGTTATATATAATCATTTGATTTTGTATGCTTATATACGGAGAGAATTTTTTCTTGGAGCTTACCTTGAAAATATAGTCCTGGAACAAGATTGTATTTTGAAGAATTTTATGTAAATTTTATGTAAATTTTTCTAATTTATTAATAAAACTATTATAAAATATAAAATAAGTTTGATTAATTGTACTGAAGTGTATGGTAAAAATTTTTAAAATATTATATTGTACCACAATTATCATATTTTCAGGATAAATTTTAAGAGAAACTTCTTTCTGCGTAGTAATAAAAATTACTATAACAAATTTACTATAACAAATTAATTTATTTTAATAAAACATTATTGATTCAATTAAAAAAAAATATATAATATATATAATATTTACAAATTTTGATGAATGGCTTTTCTCATCCTCTGATATTCCACGGCTATTTTTTTTATTTAACATTCAGCCAAAATATTTACGTAATATAGATAAATAACAAAACTTTGTTTTTTAATTTATTCTATATAGAATTCATTTCAATAAAAATAACAAGATATCTTTGGCAACATATATATAATATACGTAAAGATTCTCTATTTTCACAATGTTAATTTTACAATTATGTTATTGTATCCCAGCTGATCGCAAAATTATGAATGGAAAATTGAATCTTCTTTTTTCCTTCGTATGCAGAACTAATTGTAAGATGAAATCTATAGTAGCAGCGGTAACGATACACCGCCAATTGACGGGAAAAAGCTGTTAGTGACGCGACGGTTGGTGTAAACGCATTAGCGACAGTCACATAATTGAGATCACGAAAGAGCTCGGAAGAATGAAGAATAGAGAGAGGAAACTGTGACATATCGGATATCGCGAACCGGAGACCAAGATGTCTTTACGACTTCCTCCACGAGATCGAGTCATGATTAGGACGTTGTCGATCCGCCCTTCTTTGACATCTCCAGAGAGTCAGCCTCCCCACGTAGCGGAGCTTGAATCAAAATGAGGAGCGAGGAAAGTGTTAGAAAGGAGGAAAGCTTGTTGAAAAATGTACAAGCAGCGAAGAAATTCATGAAGCGAAGAGCAAAATTCTGAGAGAAGGGATATCAGAAGCGAATCAGGTTTTTCTGACCGGAAGTTAATATCGAAAATAATATCCGGTGATTTCCCAGCAGGAACATAACTAAGCGGAGAAAGACATTAATTTTTGTTTTGAGATACGAATTATTTATGAGACAATCAGTAAGCGATGTTACATTATCGTGATACATTTTATATGGAAAAATGTTAGATTAGTAAATACAAGATATAAGTAAGAATACATACATACATATATGTATATAGTATAAATATATGTATATAGTATAAAATGTATGAATACAAATCGTAGATTTTTACAAAAGCATTAATAATTATTAATTATTAATAAACTTTCTCCAAAATTGAAAGTTTGATAAAAAAGTTATTTTTGATATCAAAGCGAAAATTTAAAATTCTTAATGCTCAATAATATTCATATGTAGATTTATAAATGCATATTTTTCAGTTCTACATAGAAAGAATGATTTTACTAAAATATCTAAAAATCTAGTTAGAGAGATAGATTTGAAAATAATTTTGATGGGTCATCAAAGTAAGGGTTCATCAAAGTTAGGAAACTCAAGCATAATGAGTATAATGCTGCACAAAATTTTGATATTCTAGCAATCAGCTTAAGCGCTCTACGCAATTATTTGTACAGTTTAACAAAATTATTTTTAGTTCTGTAATCTCTAATTATAAAGCTTTAGATACTTCAATTAAATCGTTTTTTCCATAATAAATTATGGAATATAAATTATACGTCGCGCCAATTTAGTTTGTCGGACTATAGAAATAATAAAATTACATACATAATTAAATTGATCATCAATAATAATGATGCTAATAAGCATTTTAAAGTATTGCACAGAATTATTGTATTATCGAAAAGGGGCGATTTTTTTTCGAAAATAAGTGCAACTCTTTATTTATTCCATGTTACTTGAATTATAATCACATAGGGAATGAAATAAACATGGTATTATTTTATCCTACACAATGCGATATTTTAACAAAATTTTTAATTCTCGTTGATAATTGAAACGAATTTATAGCTTAAATCTCAGAGTTTCTATATTGATTCGTTCCTACGAGAAACCGAGAAGGAGCAAAAAGAGAGCATGTCGTCGACTTATACTGGGGTAAAGGATGTAATATTCGAGACGACTCAAGGCAATGCAATAAAACATTCTGGTATATAAATATATCTGCTTAAGAAGACAGCCCAAAAGTTTGAAATATTAGAAACACGTGTCTTGGATGGGGCGGTGCTTTTTTGGAGAGCGATGAACGTTTCGTAGCCCGCACGCTTAAATGTCTCATGTCTGAGTTACACATTCACATGTCGTTTTTACGCCGTCAAAATATTAAACTTCGGTTTCTTCTACTATGTGTGAAAATATCAAATGGGATATCGTTAATCAAGAAAAAAAAATATAGTAGATGCAAATAAAATATAAAAATTGATGATCTTAACGACTGATATAAAGGATCTATTTAATCGAAAACACAAGAGTGTATTTCTAAATTTTCTTGAAAAGATTGATTTTAATTGTTTACATATTTATAGTTTATTTTTCAGTTTCTCTACGATTTTTATAAATGCTATAAATGCTATGTGTGTCTCTCAGAGACAATCATTTTTTTTAAGTCGGATAAAAATTACGAAGAAAATTGAATTGTAAGACGAATTGAATTAGGTCGCGGCTTTTGTTCCTTCTTGAAGAAACGTACTTTCACTATTTGATTCCAAACAGATACACATACGTCTCGCTTCATCGATTCTGATATCAATCTTCGTGCGTTAATTAACAGGTCGAAGAGCTTAATCGATTTATGGATCCAAAATAACATTTTCAGCTAAGCGCATTTTGCCGCCACTAAATATTCATTTCAGGCCCGTATGCTCTAATGTATTTATCGGGCAATCGGGATGGGGGACGCGGGAGGGACATGATCGAGGGATATGATGAGCTCGCGTTACAATGAACGAAATGAAGGTGACGGTGCGGCTATTAAAATGATGGTATTATGCATATCGTCATGTAGTTATGGGCTCGCGAGCATTATCAGCGCGCTTTTAATATACGCTGTAAAATTTCCGCGATCGTATCCTCTCTGGCGCTCGCGAGACGCTAAAAGGCATAACGACAAATTGCGTTTCGCGATAATGACGCCGGCGATAATGACGCACTGAAAGTTTCCTCGCGAGTCTCGCTTCTCGCGCTGCACGAAGCAACGTGATGCGTCCCAGGCCGACATTGACAACGGGCACTTGTGCCAATTTTCTCGTGATTAGCGTACTCAAGGAGTGGCGGCGTAATTAGTCCGAGTCGCGCGCTCGAAACGAGATAACGTGTCGACGTCGTGGAAACAAAACTCGAGCGTAGGTACTAGCTAATCTCATTATTCGTGAATTGCGTGAAATGAATAGGGAAATAGGACTCGAATAGATATGCATTCTTCCACGGTTCGTATAGTTTAAATATTTTATGCGAGATGTGCATGTAGCGAATCGCGACATTTCATATTAATCTTTTCGAAGTGAAAAAAGATTTATTTGGTCTACATGAAAAGAACAATTTTATTGAAATATTAAAAAATTTAGCTAAAACAGATCTGAAAATAATTTTTTGTAAACTATAAAAATAATTATGTAAAATGCTCAAGCTAGAATATCAAAATTTTTGGCTGCGTTACTCATTATGTTCGAATTTCTTACATAATTATTTTGATGTTCCAAACAAAATTATTTTCAGATTTGTATCTAAATTTTTAAATTATATTTTAGCAAAATTATATTTTCCGTATCAAATCTTAAATTTTATCCTTGAAATTTAGAAAATGAATCTTTTCAATATTAGAGAGATGTAATTATTTACACTTATTTCGAATGGAATGAATTCATTTAATGCTATACAACATTCAATTTTGCAATATAAAGATAACATATATGCTGTTAAATTCCTGAAATGAAATAGCGGTCCGGACATATATTCATTCTATGAATTAGACAATGGAATATTACGTAAAATAATTGTCCATGTGTAGTAATGCACAGCTTTGAGCTCGATAATTATTGTATAGTGAATTTTGGCAAGAACAACAAATTAGAGCTCTATTGCGGGTATGACAATCGATATTAATTATCGCATAATTGCAAATCGGTTTCGCAGTTAATTAATTAATTAACCGCTTTCCGATTAGATTACATTATAGAAAGAACTGCCGAGCAGTTCTCTTTTCATACAGCAACGCGTATCCGCGGGCGTCGATCTATTAATACTTTGACGGGACATTTGTGACGCATAAAATTACACGTGTGGCAAAATGCGCATGCATCGGATTGTATACGGTAGCAAAAATATTGAAGAACGTATCGTTTTTATCGGGAAAATCAAACTATAGCCGCAAGGCAAATATTTCGTCCGGTGTATGAAGTCGATAATATAAAATCTCTGTATGTATCTCTCGTATGCTAGTACCATCGCAAAAGAGGATTGCAATATTAAAGGAATAGATACAAGTCGTGACCAATAACAAGATATGTGTGTATGTGTAAAGCTGGTTGGCACAGAGATTTTACATTTTACATGTGATACTGTTATTGCTCTACTTCTAGAATTTTTTACTTATGGCAAAATAAATATAGATAGGATATTTCTCGTCATAGAAATTTAAATAAGAAATTATCAAATCTGTAAAATCGATATATACTTAAATGAGAAATTATCAAATTTATAAAACTGATATATTTGCAAAAATTATTACTGTGAATTATTACAGTTTAACATCTAAGCATTTTTTTTTAACTTAACTAATTTATTAATGCATATTATTTAAAATGTTATTATTTCAATTTTAAAAGCTACTCTTTTTTTTCTTTCTTTTTTTGAAAATTTTGAGCACGATGAATTAACTATAATAGTTGAACATCAAATGTTTAAAAATTTAAAAAATTTTTTAAAGAGACGTTGAAAAAAATAGCACTTTAACATGCATCGATTTAACCGATACGAATGCATTGAATGAGTATCGAGTCAAGTAAATGCATACAGCAGAGCAAGCTGACGCAGTTGCGTTGATGAATTATAATGTTGGTGCACGTTTCGTGCGTACGAAAACAACTATGATGAATTACGTATGCGTGAAAGCGCGATGATTTTGTGAAAAGGTGAGAATTCTATTTTTTGTGAATGGATCTATTTCCTTAAGAGGTACTGAGTTAAACTTTGTATATTAAATCGACGCTAACGGGGAAAATAGAGAACGTCACGTGTCATGGTGAATCAACAGAATTGTTTAGACGGAGAGAAGACAAAGTTTGCTACATTGGCTATCCTAGTGGCCTTTTCGCCGATCTCACACCTTTGTACTTCCAACTTGTAAACCGACATGAGTTCTGCGTTTAACACTTTACTAAATGGTCTATTTACATCTCCGTGAAGTTTCCAAAATTTAAATCCATTTCATAGAATTCGCCCATTTTGCTATTTTCGGAAATGTTCAAAATGAGAGAATGTATTCTTCAGACTCGAAAATAAAATTAAAATAACATATATAAAAAATAATAATATATAGATATAATAAAATATATATAATAGAAATAATTATCCATA
>NW_017259332.1:234150-237693 GCF_001594045.1 Atta colombica | reverse complement strand
AATATAATAGAAATATATATATAAATAAAGAGAAATATACAGAAATAATTTTGTTAAAAAATTAAAAAATTTTAATATAGATATAGATGTGAGAATTTCATTAGATCATCAAAATAATTATATAGGACACTGATTGCTAGAATGTTAAATTTTATTATAGTACTGTTCATTAATAATAATTATTTTAAATCCAACAAAATTATTTCTAGATTTATTATATTTCAGTAAAACCATTCTCTATTCGTGTGCGTAAGATGAAAAAAGAATACATGTATATAAGAATAAGAAGAGAATATTATATATGAGAAATTTTCAAAGAAAACTTGATGAGTCACATATGTCCCGCAGCCAGTGGTTAGATATGTCACACACTGGTACGCAAAGGGTTGCGGCTTTCATTCCGACGCAGCATAGTGGCACGACGAAAGCCGAGACTGATCACCGTAAAAGCACACGGAAACGCGCTTCGCAAATATTCGCTCCGACGAGCTTTTTTCCACAGGCCCAATCCTCGAATTGCACCTGACATTTCCTGCGCACTGTCCACTGAACACACACCGGGTGAATCGGAAACAAGCGCGCTGGGAATTGAAGATATCGTCACGAATACCAGGCATTTAGGGCTTTTAGCAAATATTTTGTGTCGCCAAAAGAGAGAAAAAGACGAAAATAATGAAGGAGAGTAAATACTAGCCGTGGATTATTCTAATTACATCACCGGCTCTCAACTATTCCTAATTAAGTATTATTCTTTTATTTCTAGTTTTTGGGGCAACTGAGAAGATTTTATAACAAATTCTCGTGATATAATTTTCTATTTCTTTTATCATATCAAATTTACAATAAAATTCATATTAATACAGTATACCCAATGAGTTATAACTGGTCTTAGAAAGGTGAAACTGAATTTATTTTATTCCTTTTTTGTTTATTTAATATAATTTAAATCAATTATCGCAAATTAAAATAAGATTGCAAGTTGAAAGCTAAAGCGTTAATTTTCTTGTAGGAGTTCATACTTTACCCCTAATATCTTATATTTAAATATATTTAAATAGACTGCAGTTCTCATTTATTAATGCTTCAATAATCCATTAATAATTTGTAAAAGTCATAATTAAAATATTTTCTTCATTTTTATTTATATATATTTATTGTATATTTTTTACACATTAAATTAATTAATTTTCAGATTAAAAAATGTTGGAAAAATAAAAAATGTAACATAAAACGGTTTACTTCGAGTTTTTTATTTGAAAGTTCAACACGAACGAACAACGTCCGAATGTTGAAACGTCGTTATAACGATAAGGTCGGGCGTTTCAAAGGATTTGGATTATCGCGGGCGGACGTGGTAGCGTTAGAGTCGTTTATTCTGAGAGCATTCGAGTCGATTTTCTCGACAAATCAGATCATGATGCACGGTTGCGCCGTCGCCGTCGTCGAGTTTGTACGTCAGCGAGGAATTCGCGCGGATTCTCGCGGTGATACGCAGTTGCATAACGAGTACGTGCTTTTCCGGAACTTTCGCGATTACGTATTTTTAAACGTGATGTATTTCACGCTTCAGGAAGTACGTATTTTCCGCCGCTCTCGTTCTCGCACCGCGCCGTGCGCTCGCTTTTGCTATTCTTATCTCTTGTTTCATGCCTTACTAACTTTTTACGCGGCTTGTCCGTCCCCAGTGGAACCCCCGCTAAAATATCACGTTGAAAATAACTCGCTCTCAAATTCACATTTCTCACTGCGCGGCTGATTTCGCCGGAATATGCATGAGACGGAGGCGTCAGAGGTAAAATGGAAAAAAAGCGATGATGCGATGAAAAATTTGGCGACTCGTAAAATATTTTTCTCTCTTTTTTTTTCACCGATGAAATGATACGTTAGTTCCAATTGCGTTGGTTTCTGTTTTGTTGCATGAGCTTTCTTTTATAGGTATACGTGTCTAAAAACGGCGTGTCGGAATATTAATTATTGTGATTACAATGATATCAAGGTAATGGGCGTGTGAAAACTACGAATTCTATTGCAATTCTTTATGTGAATGTTAGGGAGAAATTTGTACAAGATACATGCACATTACACTTCGTTATTTATTATTCGTTACGCCCGTCACGGATTTTTGCATAACATAACTATACTACGCTTATTACCATTTAAATTAACAATTTATTGGAATAAAATTAATGCACTAACGAATTTATAATTAATACAATCATAATGATCTTCTAGCTTATAAATTAGCCATTATATAAATATGTATCTTATAAAATATTGAATAAAATATGGAATTAAAAAAAAAATAGACAATATTTTATCTCCTCTGTATTTTTCAAATTTATTAATTAAAAATGATTTGTCTCAATATAAGTCAGTCGATGTGAGTCTTATCGATCGAAAAAAAAGACATTTATTTTCGATATCGTTTATATAATGTGTAAATGACAAAGTTAAATCTTATCTGTCCTGCCGTTTGTTTAATTTATTTGTGATATATTTTGTCTTTTATGATATAATCCACTCACGGAGCAGCTTTCAGAGGGCAGGTAGAATAAAATAAATCGTTAACAGAAAAATTCAACGTTTGTATGCGCGACGAAAAGTAAAACACGTGACGTGTGATGACCGTAACGTAATAAACACGATATTCATTTCTGCAGGAATATAATACAGATTTATAATAAGAATATAATAAAAAGGCATGAGAGATTAAAGTGGGTTAATTCGTTGTGAAACCGGTTCCATACTCCTCGAAATTGGCACCTCATACAGATACACAGGCCCGTAAACATTTGTCCGCCGACAGCCGTGTGATTCTTTACTGCAATGGCTTGAAATTTATAAGAAGGAATGTCGAGTCAGTGTTCACATTTAACGATTACAATCTGTGCACAATCTGGGTGCTTATAAACTATTGATTTTTCTAGGACCTCTGTTACTATCACACAAACGATTGTAAATAGTTTCTTCTCTTTCCAACTTTTCTCCTTGTTTTTTAACTTTGTTTTTTAACATGTATTTTATGGAAGTTGTAGAATGATGAAAATAATATATATATAAGTTTATTAAATAAATGTAATAAATTGTACATTCGTTTAAACTTTTTAGCTAGGTTCAATATTCATATCAATATTCGCTTATATTTAACGCATCCTGTTATTGACGATGCGATTAAATTTATACGGATGAATAAAGATAAGAAATATTATATCAACAATTTTTTTATTGCGTCGAATGATCAAATTTCCAGTTGTTATATCATCATACGGATATAATGTTAATAGGTTCAATTTATTAGATATTAAATAAAAAATATTCCATTACGATGTAAACTGATCTTGCTAACATGTTTAATTCAATTTTCATGTTTAGTTCAATTTAACATTCAATTTAATCCATATCTATATAACAATTAAATAATATCTCGCAACTTATTAATTTTTCCTCTTTCTGTTATCCCACACTTTTGTTCTATTTTTGAAAATGTTCAGAAATTTTGTTATATTATCAATAAAAATAAAGTTAATAATTAATCTAAATTAA
>NW_017259332.1:226097-234050 GCF_001594045.1 Atta colombica | reverse complement strand
CGTCACGAACTTTTTCCCACACTTAATATATATATATAAAATGTGTATAAATATAAAATATAAAATATAATTCGGAAGTCATTCTAAGCCGCAAGGCTAGGATTAAAAAATAAATAATAATAAATTAATTTTAATCTGAACAATATAAAATGATAGTTTACATGCTATTTCTGTCAGTTTTTCTTCTTTTCTCTTATTTTTTTTCTTACTTTCTCTAAACTTACTTTCTTTACATATTTCATAATATAACTTTAAGTTTACTCCTCGTCAGAATGTCTCCTCAAGCTCAAGATTCAAGAATAAGACTTTACTCTTCTTGCCTCGTTTTATCCTTGTCAGAAAAGAGTAACAGAACGGAAATATCTTCTTTACCTATAAGAAGATAAATCTTGCCGTCGAAGCGGAATTGTATCGCGGACGAATTTAATAAAAATCAGTTCTATCGCGCCAACTCTGCGAAAAGCGAATTCTCTCTCTCTCTCTCTCTCTCTCTCTCATTTTATTTTTTTCTCTTTCTTTCAAGTACGAGTAGCAAATCTAATCTCAGAAGCACCGCGGTACTCTCTCGCGAATCGAGCGGGCAGATTATTTTAGTCGACGTCACGAGAACGACGGGGCTTCGTCCTGTCTGTTAAAACGCGGGTAGCACGTATGTTTCCTTCGGGGATGTACGTATAACGGTCGTCCGTTTGCGCGCTTGCAATGCTCGCCTTCTCCATCTCCGTTCGTCTTACCGTTTACGGACATAGCGGACGAGCGGAAAAGAGAAAGAGCTGTCTCGTCGTTTCGTGGTTCGCTTTTAGCGAGTTTAGGAGAAAAGTATCTAATGCGAGCTGACCCGCGAAGTACTTCGCATTTCTCCTTTCTTTTCCCTTTTCGGAGTTTCTTGATTACCCATGGTCTCTCTTTCCGACAGTTGTCTTCTTGTTACGGCCGACGCGCGGCGTAGCCTGACACGAATTTTTATGCCGGCTCTTAGGCTAGTAGACGTATCTGTAGTGTGAAACTGTCTATCCTCTTCGTGGACGATACATGTGTGTAACGTCGGATGAAGTTACTTTGAACCTGTGAGGGTAGGGGCGCATTACAGTAAAAGAAAAGTTTCTTAGAGTAGGCGTTTAAACAACTACTTTGAAAGTTCAATTTCAATTTCACTCGCTGTTTTTTGATAATTATGTTTAGACATTGAATTATAAAATAAGTTTTTTTATATGATTAATAAATAATAATAAGGCTCTGTAAGTACAAAACAATGTAGTCAAAAGACATTGGATAACGCATTCGAAAAGGAAAACATTTATCGAGAGCTCCTAATATCTTTTTTTCCTTTTTCTCCCGTTTTTTCATTCTCTCCTACTATACGAAATGAAGAATACGGAATTTAAAATTATAATGAGTTTTGTAATATCATGTATATTTTTGATTTATAGCCAGATATTTAAATATTACGGCAACATTGAAAATGACTCGAGCGGCATCGAAATGTTTCTTTCTGGCAATTGTAATTGTTATATGAATTGTTATATGATTTAATTTAAATTAAAGTTTTTTTCTACATTATTAGCTCTTTGCCCTTCTTTTGATTACATTGTTTTTTTATATGATTCCTAAAAATTATTCTTGCAAGAATAAAATAATCTATTTAATGACACATTTTATAAACAAATGTCTTAAGTTTTTAATACGATTTTTTAATGATAAAATAATAATTGTTATAAAACTATTAAAATATGATAAACATTCATTTAAATACCAGATATTATTAAAAGCTAATATTTTTGAAGCTTCCACAAATATTTTCTTTGAAGAAGCCACATAGTTTATCTCCATATTTTGATATATCATTAAATGTTAACGTAAACATTACAGTTCATCAGGGCGAGAAGTAATCTGATATTACGGTAATGAAACGTTGGCATTTAATGATGATGTCACGGAGAGAACTCGCAAAATTATTAAAAGTTATTAATTTTATCACCGCGTTGATCAGAGTTCCCATCCCGCTAATCCTTTCATCCTTGTTCGTATATTTCGCTATAAAGAAGATCATATACTTTGAAAACTATTTTCTAATACTTTATTCTCATTAGATTTATTAGAAGGGGAGAACTAATGTAGTTACAGAAAGTTTTTGGAAAGAGATTTAGAAATTCCAAGCTTCTAGGGACCACGAAGTTCCACACGCATCACCGATTACCATTGTCGTATCAAACCGGCAAACAAGCTGCGAGATGATTTCTACGTAGCTTGGCTACGTAGAAATCTTTCTTACCTCCGAGCGACGTCTGAAGGAGGAAGTAGAAAAAGGCTGTTTTCCCCGATGTACTAACGATGTGCTGCGATTCTATGATGTGAATGCGTGTATGCACGCAGGACTGTTTTTAGACGCAGGAAATCTACAGACATTACTAAATCGATAAGGGAGAGAGAGAGAGAGAGAGAGAGAGAGAGAGAGAGAGGGGGGGGGGGGGGGGGGGGGGAGGGAGAATTTTGTAACTTAAAAAATTGTTAAATTTCTTTCAAAGTATTTCTATTTAGAATCTAGACAATCCAATGGATATTTTTATTTAATAAAGAAGCTTAAAGATATTTTCAGAGAATAAATAGATTAAGAATATCAGAGGAAATTGTTTTTATATAAACTATGTTTAGGAAAATATTCTAACATTTTTTAATGATATTTAAATGATATTTAAAATTAATTTCTTTATAGATTAGATATGTTCAAACTATGATTTAAATTTCATTATATTATTGTGTAATTTTATACAAGAGATAAGGTACATACATATGCACATAACATTTTTATCTCTGTAAAAATAAAATTGTTACTTGATATCTTCCTGCTTTCTTTCCTTATTATTGCAAAACATTGTACTTCATTATACATTAAATCTATTTTTTAACATTATCTTCTTCGTGATTATAGATCTCATCTCTCTCCCTTAATCATTATTTAAGTTTATATTTAATTTTCAATATATATAATATTAATACTTGATAATATGGATAAACTATATAAAATTTAATGAAATGTATTAAGAAGGGCTATGAGTCAAAAATAATAGATTTAATATATTTAATATATATTACTAAAAGGTAATAAATATAAAAGTAGCGCTATATATGAAAGTTACAACAAATGACGCGACGTTTTCGACTCCGACCGAATCATTCTCAGTGTTAAACATATAAGACTAATGAGTATAAATACAATATTAATTTGAGAAAAAGAAAGCGTTTCTTTCATCTTTTGAGAAAGGTATTTTGAATAAGAGATCATATAATAAGAACGTAATAAAGTAATTAAAGTATATTTTATATTAATATTTATCTAAAATAAATATTAAATTACGATAGATTTAGATTAAATTAATATAATTTTAGACATTCATCTTATTGTTAGATTAGTATAAAATATGCATCAACTATTTTAATCTTGTTCTTATTATACGAGCTTATTACATGAGCTCTTACTTTTTTAAAAAGTAGAAGAAATACTATCTTTTATTACATATTCTTACACAACAGAATAAACATAAGACACACTGTGATCTTCCATAAACTAAGTTTTAAAAAATTTTTTGCAAAAAATTGTTATTATGACAGAGAAACAAATAAGAAAATGAAACACTTGTAACTGCGAGCTACTTTAATTTCTTTGGTTCAGTTGAAACGCCGGAACTAGATATTATCCGATGGCGATGTGGCACTCACGCGATTGCCGGGAAACCGGGATCAGGATGAGCATGGAGAGATGTATCGCCCCTGTAGCGACACACGCGTGTAACGAGGCGCGCGTTGTAATTGCGGAGCCGCGGACACCCGCGTCAGCAAAGCCCGAAGGGCTTGATTGCCTTCGTTGGTCAGCTCGCTCGCTCGTGCCCAGCCGGGAACAAAGCAGATGGGGATCTTTAACTGTTATTGGCCGACGCCATGGTAAGGGAGTGAGAAAGAGAGAGACAGAACGAGAGACTTCTCCAAAAATGCGGAACGATTTATCGAAGGTTACATGCATCTGGAGTGTGGAATCGTTGTACGGAAAGCGCGCGAGGGAGAACGTGCGGAGAACGACCGGAGGGCGGATGGCCTCGATCGGCGTGCCGTCACTTTCAATTAGATAATTGAAACGGGGGTGAGAGATAGTCGAGCGACGCTTGTTCTCGCGACACAGTGCGGTCTGCCAACATTTTACAAAAGCCGCACGTAGGGACGACCTGGAAAGCGGGGTCGACAATTGCGCGTTTCGACGTGAGACTGACATTCCCCTTTTCTCTTCTCTTTCTCTGTTTCGAGGTTCAATTCGGACTGAAATTATAAATGAGCCAGAAAGATCTGTGACGAGAACACGTTAACGTTGACATTTGCCTCGCAATTATAAATGCTCCCTTAAGCTGTCCAATTAGTTAAGAGATGCTTTGTACAGCCAGCTGTAAATAGTATTATTTTTAATAAGATTCTATACTTCGTATAAGTACATGTATAAGAAATGATAAATGATTTTATATATAATAACTCATATATAAACAGATAATATTTAATGCTTGAATATTTAAAATAAATACAGAAATATGGATTTAGGTAAATATCACAATGTATAATTTTATTATTTTAAAATCTTTCATATAAAAAATTAAATTGATATTTTGCAACTTTTATTTATTATAAGAGAAGTTTATATTTTAGTAAATCCTCGTTATACGTGTAAGTATTCTAAAAATTTTTGTTCGTAGAGCATTTTATTTAATATCAGGATATTTTGAAACGTTCTTTTATGTAAAATTAAGGATAATATAACATAACCTAACCGAAGTAAAGCTCCAAAAAATAAACCAGAAAATCAAAATAATTCAATGTGAGCTAACACAGAATTAAAAACTATTATTATATTATTGTATTTTTTAATGAAATAAAAAGAAATTAAAATATTGTAGATTCTTTATAATTAAAAAAAAAAATATAAAAAATGTTTGGCAACAATATAGAATCTGGATTAAAAATTATTTCAATAAGTAGATGTGTTTTTAATAAAATTTAATAAAATATAGACAAAAATAATTGAAATTGTATAAAATTGTATAAGAATATAAAATTGTATTATTAAATAAATATTGAACTTGTTTTTATACAGAAAATATAAATTTCTAATTCCAGTCACTTTTTACAGAGACTATAAACTTGATACATCTACAGAGACAATGTCGTCTCATCAATTTTTTTCTTGAAATCTGTTCTAGAAATGTATAATCACTCTCTTAATACAATAGAGTACAATTCTCGTTTTATTCGTTCGCTCTATTCTCAGTACTCTTTTCAAAATGGCAGATCGGAATAATACCGCAGTCACGTGTACTTTTTCCAGTTAAGCTGTGGCAATCATAATACGTTGTGAGTATCGCTCAGCAGTTTCAATATCTACCGCAATGTTTCCGCAATAATATTGGGTGACTGTCGGACGGAAACTCATCGCGATTGCGGTGCGCGAAATGGAAGGGCGAGCAATACGTCGTGTGCGATTTGTGCCTCAATCGACTTGCTTTCTCATCGTATAAGCTGGTGATGAAATGAGAAGTCCGTCGGATTGTTTCATTATTTCTACGGGCCGTCTAAAACAAGGTCAAGGGTTGCAGCCCTGAATGAGTAGAGAAATAAGGGTGCATGTGTCAGCCCTTGTCAGAGATAACATCGTCGACAACAGAGGGATCAACTCGAAGAGAATTGCAGAAACCTGATCTGTTTGAGGAAAGAAGGGAAGAGGGAAGAGATAAGGTGCTTGCCCTCGTTTGGCTCCCTTCGCGGCCTTTCCAGTTATTAAATATTAATCCGGTGAAATTACTAAAGTACCGGCAATCTTCGCTGCACCGTTTCTTTTTCATTGCCCGCAATCTGAGACTCGATGATATTGTAATTAGATGCACCCTGTACAGAATATGCTGTTTTCGCTGCAATAAAATTTAATGTTTTTGCAATGTTCTTTGGATTATTTTGGATTGGATGTTTCGTTAATCGCTTTGTAATTTAAGAGATTTTTAATGCTGAAATAATGTTTAATCGAGTTAAGTTTCAATTTTTAAAGTTCTTAGTTTAATACTTTAACTACATTATATATAAAAAATAGATATTTCAACGATAACTCTATAAATTGAGTTATTATTGAAATGTCTAATTTCTTTATATGATGTAGTTAAGATACCAAATTTGACATGCGCAAAATTTTAGAGTAGGTTAACGATGTAGATTTTTTATGAAATAAGAAAGAAAAAAATATTGAAAATGTAATTTTTAATATATAACTTGGTGACAGATAAGGATTGGAGACACTTTTTTAACTAACTGCATACAAATATTATCATAGACTTCACTAAAAAAAAAATAAGATTAGAATAATTAAATTATGATTGTAATGTCAAGAAAGTAATAAGTCAACGGTTATTCTGGAAAGATATTTATATACGTAAATCTGCACAAATTTAACTTTAAAAAATAATAATGTCACTATATTTTCTTTTGATGAAGATAATTCTTGATTTACTGTCGTATGTTTCATACTATTTCATTAAGATATACACATAGTTCTAATACTTTATTTCCAAATTATATAGATATTTGTAATTTTGGCTGGGCCTTGGAGACCTCAAATTTTCGGTGCTTTACTCAAGAACCACTTTAAAACAAAAAAGAAATTTTTTAAAATAATTTTTATCAAAGTCGATTTAAGTGACTGTAGATTGAGTTATCAATCATTTTCAAATTAATAGAGATATAGATAAATTTCTTAATTAAATTAATAATGCACTTTTGATGGATTCCTCCTTTCGCGCGCCACATGTCAATGCCAATGCAAGCGCATACACAACATGTTCCATAATTTCCACAATCCACGCGCACATACACATACATATACATACATATTATATACATATGTACATACATATGTACATACAAGCATATGTACGTATGTACATATACAAAGATTATTACCTTAAGTCAACGAACGGTATCGTTACATCACCGTTGTACGCACACGTGTCTCTCGCTGCGAATGCTCTCTTGTCAATTTCAGTTCCCGCTTTGCGTCAATGCTTTTGCATGCAGAAACAATGAAATACTACACACAGAAAATAATAATCTCTCTCTCTCTCTCTCTCTCTCTCTCTCTCTCTCTCTCTCTCTCTCTCTTTCTCTCTGTCTCTCTTTTTCTCTTCAGTTTGGTTTGATTTAAACGACAACCTTTACGCTTCCGTTTCGCGGAGAATCGCAGATTATTTGCGAAAGAAACTTTCTTCACCATCAATAATCCATTCCGACGGATAGGATTTACATAACAAAGCCGTGTAACTCAGTCGACTGTCAGATTCCTGAGTAATCTGTCTCTAATTGGTTCTCGCCGAAAGTTTCGCATACATTCGGTGTGCTTTATCCTTCCTTATTATTATCATGCGGCACCACTGTTATTGCGTACGAAGAGATACGCACGTGAATGAGAATCACGGAAGATAAAGCGAGAACGAGAGAGAGAAAGAGGGAAGGAAGGGAGGGAAGGAGGGAAGGAAGGAGGAAGGGAGGGATGGAGGAATAGATGGATGGAAGGAGGGAAGGAGGGAGAGAGACGGTCCACAAAGCACGAGGAATAATCGCCCGCGGGAGGAAGCTGCATACGCGCGCACGTTGATTGTCTGCGCTCGCATAATCGTCGTATGCGCAAATGGAATATTATTGCACGCAGAAGAGAGGAGGCGACGGAAGGGTATATACCTACGTACGTGCGTGCGCAAGCTTAGAACTGAACGGCCTTACATCATATTAAACTCGAAAACGTAGAAACTTCAAATCGAATATAGAATCGAGTTAGCGATGGATTGTTAACTGTACGGGGGATTCGAACAATCGAACTTTTTTGATAAGTAAAAGTAAAGTATTGTTTGTGTTATATATATACAATATATATATATA
>NW_017259332.1:214584-226071 GCF_001594045.1 Atta colombica | reverse complement strand
ATATATAATAAATATATAATAAATGTGTTTATCGAATTTAAGCACCCAATTATTATTATCTTCACTCAGAAAAATGATCTTGCAGCTATAATGAAAATTATTTAAGTACGAAAAATAGCTAAAATAGATAAATTTCTTAGCAAGTACTATGATATTGGATATGTATTGCATATCTAATCATGTAGATGACAGAGATAGAATTTAGATTTGTGCTATAAATTCTATGCGTATGCTACATAATTTTTAAAATACGAAAAACAATTACAATTCAGTTGGAGCAGCAAAATATTTTCTTGCGTATTCATGTTTCTGCTGTAACTTCATGATTATTATTTAGTTAACATAAAGCATACACAAGGAAAAAACGATTTTGCTGAAATATCAAAAAATTCAACTATGGATATATATATGATTTGAAAATAATTTTATTGGATTATCAAAATAATTATGTAGCATGCTCAAATTGGTTGCTAGTAAGTTCTAGAAGTAAGTAATCTGCAGCATTGCTCATCATGCTTGAATTTCTCACATAATTATTTTGATAATTTAACAAAATTATTTTCAAATCTATATTTAGCTAAATTTTTAGATATTTTAATAAAATTGTCCTTTTCATGTATTTGAATAATTATTAAATATTTTTGTATATTATTGTTAAATCAATTAAATAAAATCGAAAAAAATCATTATTATATTTTTATATTAATAAAATTTTGATTACTGATACAATTTCAAAATTTGAACACTTATAACTTGGTAAACATCGTTTGATACGGCAATTATTCGATTGTCGCAAGAATTGCAGCATAAATTAGTCCACCAATATATACACGAATCTTTTTATCTTTTTCCACGTTAAACATGGCTTATTAATGCGAGATATAATTTATAACTGGCTAAACACAAGTCTGATTAAGTACTTCCGCGCTGAACGGTTGACATAGCACACTATAATTTATTCTTTACGGCGCAATGTGGAAAAAATCTGCTTAGGTCAACCATGCAGAAAAAGAACTTTGGCCTCGGATGATACTTTATAACAGAGCTTTAAGTAGTTTTAAACATCATTACAAAAGTTTTAAACAGTAGAATATAAACATTATAATGTCATTTCTCTATTAAAAAAGATATTTGATGATAAAAATATTAATAATTAAAAGCTTATATTTATTTCTAGAGACGTAACTATATACAATTGATTATTTCAATGTTTGATAAGTGAATTATAATTCTGGCTATAATAATAAACCATCATGAAAGTTACCCGGTGATATTTTTAAATTTACGATATTTTCAAATTTATGATTTCCAAGTCGGTGATATTTTCGAATTTGCGATTTTCAACTCGCGTTAATCCATGTTACTAATCGAATACTCGACAGATAATATGCTTTTCGTGAAAATAAGCTCTTCAGACTTCAAGAATTAAATTCAAAAACTTTTAAAACCGAGAAATCTCTTTCCATCTCGTAGATAAACGAGTATCGATTCATCATCGTGATAATACGTATCTAATGAACGTAAAGCAGAGGAAAGCGTTTGACTTGTTGAAGAATTTTGTTTGCCTTTGATATATTCCTTCGAGATTTTACATATAAATTGCGTTATTAATGTGAATGTTAATGAACACCTTTGATACTTTCGAGTACATAAACCGATACGTGATATGGAAACGTTGATGAGCAACGCAAAAAGTGACGGAAGGTAAAATTGTCCGAGCCCGCACATTTTGCTCTTTATATCCGTTTGCATAATGTATAAAAAATGAATATAAAATACAGTGTTAGTTTAACATAAAGAATATTTGATACAATTAAATCAATTAATCTCAGTTTTAGTATTTTTTCTTTCCATTTGTCGCTGTAAAAACAGCGATCAGAGAATATGTAATGCGACTCAAAACATCTAATTTTAATGAGACCGTTTGATTAACTTGGAAATGACCTTATTTAAATAACAAACCTAAAATAATAAACTGACCGTATTTAACATATTAAAATATTCGACGCTGTTTCTCCAAGAAGGTTAATTAATTTCTTAGACTTGATGATTATGTTTTGCATTTACCGTTTCGTTTTGTACATCGCAATGTCAGTCTTCGCGAACGGCGAACAATTTCTATCCTTCGAGTTCAATAACTCGTTATCGACTAGCTGCGAGCGGAAATAATTCCGTCACTCTCCGAAATCGTCGCGCGCGAAAAAGAGCGAGCTCCGTCCTATTTTTTTCCCCCGGGCCTCGACAAGAAAATCGAGTTTCGCGAAATCGAGTGCTTACAAATTCAGTCCTTAACGAACGAAAACTGTCAACAGCAGTCTGCGCTGAAATTATTTTTTCCTCCACGATTCGCTTGCCGATGGACAAATTCACTTCGACGCTCGGATTTATCGCAGTTATATTATTTCCCGACATTTGTGTTTCGTTCTCTCTTTACAATGTTTTCAATAGTCTTCGTAACCTTCTATATATATATAGCATGAATATAAGAATTAGAAAATTAAGTGTCAAATGAATATCAATACTTTCATTAATGTAAAATATGTAGCATGGTATTATATGCAACATGTAGAAAATGATTTTGCTGAAAAATTAAAAAATTTAGATACAGATCTGAAACTAATTTTGTTAGACTATCAAAATTTTTAAAACCGTTTTGACTCACATTTAAATTGACTTTTCCGGGAGCTGTTCTCGGGTCATCCTATAAAACACCTTTTCAGTCTTAGTACTCTAGAATTCTGTAAAACAATCACAAGGTAGGATACTCAAATTGATTGCTAGAATGTCAAAAAATTTAGATATTCTAGGAATCAGTTTTATTGTTCTACCTAAAAGTTTTGATAGTCTAACTTTATTTTCAGATCAATAACTAACTAAATTTTTAGATTTTTCAGTAAAATCATTCTCTCCGTACGGATTTCTCAATTTTTAAAAAAGTTTTTCAAATTTCAATTCTTTTTAAATTTTAAATTATTTAGGATAGAAAAGAAAATCCTAATGCGAATAAGTGTAATATGAATAAGTCACCCAAAAACTAAATATTTGTGAATGAATTTAAATTTTCTTTGTTAAATTTTAAATGCATTTTTCTCGAAATCATATTTTTCAAAAATCTTATCCTTTTAATCTTTATCTCTTAATAGTTTTTATTATTTTTTGATAAAATAAATTTTTACTTGTTTAAATTCTTATTTTCTTTAATTTGTCTGGTCATTTAAAAAATTTTTTATTATAATCATTTTTATAATTATTTGTATAAATATTTGAAGGTTGAAAATTTGCTAACGAAGTCAAAACATTTTTTTTAAATGTTATAATTTTTCAGTTTAAAAATTTTGAAATCTAGTCCGTTTGAAATTCAGATCTTAATAAAATAAACTTAGAGCTCGTATTTATTTTACTTATTTTCGATTGTTTTACAGAATTCTAGAGTATTGAGACTGGAAGGATATTTTATCGGATGACCCGAGAACAGCTCCCGGAAAAGTCAATTTAAGTGTGAGTCAAAACGGTTTTAAAAAAATATTTCTTATACATTAAATAATTAATAAATTATAACACATTAATAATAATTAATAAAATATGTCCTTTTTGTTAATAATAATTTATCTTTCTTTCCAAAAAAAATTCCCAAAAATCAATAATTTTTTAGTATCGAGAAAGTATGTAATTTCTTAACACAGTTACATTCTGTTTGATGTACAAAATGAATGATATGAATGATATGAATGATGAATTTTTAATGATACTTTGCTTAATCAAAGCTTAATAAAAATATTATTTTATAAACTCTAAACCGAGAAAATATGTATAATCAAGCAACTTAATATTACACTAATGTTATATTATAATTAATATTGCATCGATATTTATTATAACCTATCTCGCAAAGTATACATTTATTGATATTAATATTTCGTTGAATTATTAATTCATATTAAACTACCAATTTTACCAAAAAGTTGATCTACAAAAAAAGATTCCTCTCAAAGTTTAGAGAATTTTTTTGAATAAAATATTCACTTATTTCCAGTAATGTAATTTGAGTTTTTTTTTTATTGCAGGTTATACATTTATAGAAAGCAAAAGTATCTCTCAATGTTTAAAGAATTTTTTTGAATGTGTATTCGATTTTTTTTTAATATTGTAATTTGAATTTTGTCTTTTGCACATCGATACATCGAATATTGTGTATTGACTGCGCGACCGCAAGAATGCAGCAATTAATTTCGCTCATGATTTATCCGGTGAACCCTGACGAAGGCTAAATCTCTGCTCAGCTTCCACGCCGTGCTCTTTACAGATCGTTAGCATATCTTCCCTCGTCCAAGGATGGAATATCAAAGTTACACCGACGCGGCGCGGTGCACCAAGATAGCTGCCCTTTTCTTTCCACCATCCGCCCGCGCCATCGTAAATTGTGTTCCTACAGCAATTCAGTCGTGAATCTTCCAGCCGAACAAGTCGCTGCCGTTTCCAATTACAGGACGGACTTTGATTCGTTGAGGCTGTCAGATATAAGCGGGGAATTGGGATCAATATTGAGATTCTTTTGAGTCGCGAGTCCGGCGCTCTGGTTTGAGGAGTGGATAGGAGAAACTTCACTGGTATCGGGTAAATCTTACAGTCGCGATTTCAATGAATCTCAAAGTGGTAGCATGTTTTAGGTAGCATGTTGACTAATGACTCCAGGAAATTAACATATATATGGACACAAAAGCCTATCTCGAATGAAATTCCAGGAGTGTGCTATACGAAAAATTCGTTCAGATGGACATCTGAAATCTAGCCTAAAGACGTACATTTGCCAAACTGGATGTTCCATTCGAAATTGATCTCGAGAATTAAAGTCTAGAAATGAGTTTACAGTTACACGTCCGTACAGCGATGAACTTTTACGAGTTTTTCCTGGACTGATTCTGAATCAGAAACTGAATTAGAACTTTTGAATCTAATTTGAATCTAACAAGAACTAATGTTTAATATGTAAAAAAAAGTCTTTGAAGAATTATTTTTATAATTGCACAATTTTTCGTAGACACGAAACTAATCGATCTTATTATTTGCGATATATAGATGTAAAACATTCTGTAAAAAAACTCTTAAAGAGATACGAAATTGGTAGATACTTTTATTTTTAAATGTATAATTATTAATTTAATGTATAGTACAATTAAAATATATAGTGAAAAATATATAGTACAATTTGTTAAAATAACGCATTATTTCACGTCCTTTTTCATACATAGAAAAACTTTTTCTGTAATAAACTAAGCTTCGTTTTTTCTTCGCATTAAAAATTTTAAATAATGGATTTATTATTGTTAAATAAATATAAAAAATATTTTTGCGTAATATAATGCAAATAGCTAAGCCGTACATGTATTTATTTTATTTTAATATATCCACATATCTTATTAATTTAATATATCAATATGAGAAAAGTATTCGATCCTTACTCACTAAAAGAACCATGCGAATAAATTACTATGGAAATAAAGAAAGTGATGAAAGATCAAATATTTCAGTATACAGAGTGAGTCATCTAGCATTTGGAATTTCAACTACCGATTATTTTGAGTTTGAAAGGCGTAATAATATTTATGACGTATCAGAAATTTAGTTTTTTGTTTGATTTATGAAATGGGTCGCTATACGCTTGAACAAAATTGGGAAATATTGAAAACTTACTTCCAAAGTGAGTCTTCAACCCAAACTGTAAGAAATTTATGTGGAAAATTTGGTAGAAAAGAAATGCCTTCAACGCAGTTTGTGGATCAATTTGTGAAGCGAATTCGACAAACTGGATCCTTATTGGATAAAGCAATTCGTTCAAGTGCTCGTCCAGTAAGGTCAACCGAAAACATTGCTGCTGTTGCTCAGAGTGTGCTTAAACAATCATGAACATCAACTCGCCATCGTTCTCAAAACTTGAACATTTCACGCACTTCTTTGAGAAGAATTTTGAATAAAGACCTCGGTATGAAGCCGTACAAAGTTCAATTAGTGCAAGAATTGAAGCCGCATGATCATCCGATGCGTTTTTGGCCAATGGGCTTGGTTGAAGATGAGCATTTTTACCGAAAAATCATCTTTTCTAACGAAGCTCATTTTCATCTCGGTGGCTATGTGAACAAGCAGAATTGTCGTATTTGGGGGTTAGAGAATCCGCACGTCGTCGCATGGAGAAGCCGATGCATCCATAACGAGACTATTTAATGTAGTTTTTGGTCCGGCGGCATCATTGGGCCATTTTCTTCGAAAATGAGCAAGGAGCTGCCGTCACTGTCAATGGCGAGCGCTACCGCGCCATGCTAAACGAATTCTTGCTTCCCAAACTTGAAGAGGAGGACACAGATGACATTTGGTTTCAACAGGACGGCGCACCTTGCCACACAGCCAACGTTACAATCGATCTTTTGCGCACTGTTTTCGAAAATCGCATAATCAGCCGAAATGCTGATGTCAATTGGCCACGCAGCCTCGCAGCTGCGATTTGACTCCGCTGGACTATTTTTTATGGGGAACCGTCAAGGATGAGGATGTTACGCTAACCAGCCAGAAACGATTCAAGAATTAAAACATGAAATCAAAGTTGCCATCGATGAAATACACGTCCATACAGTGGAAAATGTACTGAAAAATTGGATTGATAGAATGGAGTATTGTGCAGCCAGCCGTGGAAGTCATTTGAATGAAATTATATTTCATGTTTAATGGCAATTTA
This sequence comes from Atta colombica, assembly GCF_001594045.1. Taxonomy (NCBI): domain Eukaryota; kingdom Metazoa; phylum Arthropoda; class Insecta; order Hymenoptera; family Formicidae; genus Atta; species Atta colombica. The sequence goes on along the minus strand of NW_017259332.1, from coordinate 219,344 downwards.
CTATCTTTCCAATAAAGCCATAAACTTTGAAAAATATTCATGCGTTTTTTTTTTTAGAGCCAAATTAAATTCCAAATTTTAAATGGCCCACCCTGTGAATCAAAGAACATAATAAAGTCAAAGATTTTCAGAATCTTATTTTTTACACAAAAAATATTAATTAATTTAAAGAATTGAAACGAATCAATAATGATCGTTCGGTATCTTTTAAAAAATACTAATAAATCGATCTCTCTATTTCTTTCTTTATAAATTAAGCATTTCTTGTCTGTAAAGTTTAAATAATATAATCAACTCTATGTAATCAGATTGATTATTATAATAATATAATTAATATCCTTCTTATCAGTATATTCTCTTGTGTCGAGCTTAGATTGAATTTTAAGGAGTAATATTTCTGCAAGATATTTATCGGTAGCTTACTTTGATCGATGAAAATGTATTTGTCTCAGGCATAGTCAAGATCATCGAAGACAAAAATATCAGTGTGATACGACTACAATGGCTAAATATTTAATGATGAAAAACTATTTTTTATTAAAGTCGATGTGCGAGCAATACGTAACACCGCCGTGAGATGACGAATGGTGGAATTAAACTTCTTGTATTTAAAAAATATTTACTCAGAATAGGATAAAAGATGTAGCATTGATCGCGTCCAGCAGCAGAACTTATTTTGCAATTGTTGGAAGTTTTCTTCATCCTGATTGGATTATACTTTTTTAGAGAAATAGTTCTATCTTAGCGAAGAAACTTTCAACAGTTGCAAAATAAATATTCTGTGGTTATTATAAGAATTTTCATCATAATTTTAAAGAAAGATTTCTCGAATATCCACAATAGTTTCATGATGAAAATAAATGAGATATGTATTTCGATAATTACGATTTCTGTATAAAAATTAATTTCGAGATATGACATTCCTAAAAATTTATATAGCCTAAATGTGTTAGTATAATGACACTTAAAATATTAGAAGCATTAAAACTTGTGTCTATCTAGTGAAATTATGTACGCGTTGTAACGCGTTCTATCATTAAAGACTGTCATACCTAAATTTTTATAACCTTTATCTATAACATCTACAGCTAATCAAAATTGACTACATTGTTAAAGTTTTAGATACCGTAAATCGAGCTTACTTTAATATCAGGATTTAATTTTATCCAATCAGTTTAAAAAAATTTCAATCAACCTCAATCTGATTTTGACCAATGATTTTCAAATAAGGAATAATATCCGACCACAATTTTCTGTTAGTCTATGGTTGTTTATGGCACTACTGATTGCTTTATCATCTTCTGATAACATTTAAACAGTGGAATAAAGTTGATAAAGTAACCTCGGTTTATGAATAGTTTATTCATATGTTACAACTGAAATTTAACTACCGGATATAGATTCTTGCTACTGTAACTAAGCTTTGTTTTAGGTCCGTGTGTTCTTACCAAAAAATAGCTACGCAAGTCTAGTTACTGTCGTCTTTATTGAGAGAGTTTCTATATAGTCTGTAAATGAATATAAAGCGATAGTAGTTTGTGAGAAGAAAGGAACTCCTGCGAGACTCTATGGGGACGGATCGGACAAGCGGGAATCGGTTGTTGCGGGAATTCATTGAGTTCCCGAGTCCACGAAGACACGACAGAGAGAAAACGGAGAACTAAGGGAGCTTGTGTTTTCTCGTATTTTATAGATGTTTCGTCCCGAGAATTGATTTCATTCGGCGCGACGAGTGTGCGCGAGTACATCGAGTAGTTGATATTCCGGCATAAAGACGGAGTAACTTTTCGGAGTGTGGAATTTCGCAGTTCTTTATTCCATCGCCGGCAAAGTTTCGCTCGTCGAATATTTACTCACACTGAATCTACACTGATAGATTGTGATTTCTCAACTGTGAGTCACCGACCAAGTCGACCGACTATGGAGTAATTTTTCACGTCTTCGCGGATTCGAGCAAAATTCGATCAGTCGGCACACCCGGTGTAACTTTCGTATGATGTTACGTCGCGTGGTGTACTTTAAAATAGAATTATAACGGACGTATACCGAGTTATTTGATTAGAATATCGGAATGATCGCAAAATGATATGGAAATATGGTCACCGCGCATACATATCGCGTAATCGACTGCATAGCGGCGCGTCGTTAATCATTATTAATGTAACGGGTTCATAGTAAGCGGATTTGTCCTGAGTTATTCAGTCGAAATATTGAAATAATCACGACAATATTGAAATTGAATGAAGGATAGCTATATTGCGCGAATTGCAATCGTGACGTGACATTAATTAATGCCGATGAAATAATAATCTATCTCTGCAAAGCTTATTTTAAAATGTTTATACGTAGATGACTAGAATAGATCAGATATATCGTTTAAATAAGTTATATATACATATACATATATATTAGATATTAACTGCTGCTAACAATAAATAAGATTATCTAGTTTATAATTAATTTTATAAACGCAATAAATATAAATTATGATAAATAAATTTAATATATTTAACAACATATAGTGATTTCTGTTGAAAAATTCTTCAAATTTTATTAAATATATATATACTATGTATTTTTATACTTTGTATTTTTCTTAAAATATTGTATTTATTTTTGTACCGAATGTATAATATTATAAGAAATTTTTTTTATTTGGGAAAAGTATATATACGCAGTATATTTTTAATAAAAAATAATTATGCATATTAATATCGCTCTCTTAAGGGCGACTTTACAGATTTTAATCACCTTGACATATATTATAAGATCATGATTCTGATGTTCAACAGGTTTTAATTATCGTTCGTTATTCATTAAAAGATATTAATAAAATAAGTTATATAAATAGAATACAATATTTGTAATTTTGTAACGACTTTCCACGAAAAGCAAGCTCCACAACATATGTCAAGGTCACTGAAATCTGTGAGACCTTGGTGTGCATAATTACCAATCAAAATAAACTAAATATATTAATTATATTATACATATAAGTAAAAATATATATTCTAAATCATTATACATACTAAAAGAATTCTTAATATAAACAAAACTTTTAATCTTCAATTTTACTTTGTATTTCTTTTATATTTTACCTGTATATTAAATAGTACATATTATTTTAATTTTTCTCTTTAATTAAAAACTTTTAAAGATAGAGATAGATAAGTGTAGATAGATATCACTATATTTATTCTATAGAATAGCATTTTCTTAAGCGCTGAGAGAAAGAGAGAGAGAGAGAGAAGGGGGGGGAGGGGAATTTTGCATCCTTATTTCATTTAATCCCGTAATATCTAAGTTATTTAATCAACCTTCAGGTATATATAGTTATAATACTATTGAAGTTCAAAATGACGCGCATCTCGCGAAACTGCAGTTTCAACGCGTCGTTAATTAATATTAATGTAATAGTGATTTACGCGCGGTTTGTTTGGTAACATACGCGATATACGCACACACACACACACACACACACACACACACACACACACACACACACACACGCACACGCACACGCACACAGCATGGCAATTAGGGTGACTTTGTTACATTACTACGCACGTAATATGGCTTCGTGCTCATGATACTTACCTAGGATGACTAATCTGCACTCAGAGCTGCTGTTGGTCGTATATCGATGGCTTATGTCATTGTAAATTCCATATCCGTCGGGGCGGATCCACCGGCAGTAATGAACTGTTCTGTCCAGCATACGCGGAAGGATGTGGCAAGACAGAACAGGATCGTTTCGAGGGCTGACAGCTATTTCCGTCTGTTCGGCCACCGGTAGGTTTCTGAAAAGCCGTTTATACTACGTGTCTCATTGGAAGGAAATGTCTAATAACGTGTCGACGACGTGTAATTTCGCTTCTTTCTAACAAATCAGAAACACAAAGTGGATAAGCAAAGCGGATAAAGGAAATGCTTTTTATCGTCGATTATATTTGTATACGTTTTTATCTGTTTCTCTGCAAAAAACTATCGCAAAGACACATCGGAATAATAAATATTACAATTTTAAATATTTCTATTTAAATATTTAATTATTCAAATAGCATCATATCCAAAATTGGAATATAAGACGTTTTAAAGGTGCCATTGAAATGTTTTTAGACGTCACATCATAAGATATCTTAAAGATGTTTTTGAGATTTTATATGTCTCGATTTTGACAGATATGCTGTCTGCGTAAATATGATATTTCTTTTAGTCACTTGTCTTTTCTTTTATCGTCTAGAAGATAGACATGTAATATACATTCTTTAAAGATAAATCATATACGATTTATCTGTCTCTCAAATATAAATAAAATTTATATATTATATCATTATATCTCCGTTAAACAAATTTTGTTACATTTCTATTTTGTATAACAATGATAAAGGAAAGTAAAATAATATTTATATTTTCCCAGATAATTTTCACTCACAATTAAGTATTCTGAAGTTTATATAGTGTCTGCTAAAATTATAAGAAAATTTAAAATTTTAACTTAATAATTATATTAATCTTGGTTATGATAATTTTAATGACTATTTTAATCTCTTAAAATCATGTTTTCATGAAATAATAAGCTTTTTCTTGCTTGTAAACATAAAAAGGCCCAAATGCATTGCGATGAGATTCATAATGCATAAAGGATGTTCACGGATCGTAAAATGCGCGGTATAAATGTATATATTATTAACACAACTTGGTTAATTGTTCCCGCTACGCCAACTATATATATATATGTATATATATATATATACGTA
>NW_017259332.1:189605-214549 GCF_001594045.1 Atta colombica | reverse complement strand
TATATATATATATATGTATAAGCAGACATTAGCACTTTTTAAGTAACCGTTGCATTAGAGCCTGTCAAGCGTTGCGCGTTTGCAGGCTATCCCAGCAAATAACTTAGTTATCTCTTCATCTCGAGATTACTTAGTTAATTAGTTTCGCGATTATACGTTGGCTCATGAAAGAAGCGCTATTAAGCTTACTGCTGGTAACGACGTCGACGATATATTCTAGAATTCCATTTCTTTTTTTCTAGCTCGAGGGAATTAATTCTCTGGATATATAAATAATTCTGTATTGCAAATATTATGACTGTGTTTAAAAAATACTTACATACTTTTGTTATCCAAAGATTAAAAACAGTTTAAAATCTAAAATTTAAAATTAGATTAGAGAGTCTAACTCAAAAGAAGAAAAAATAAATAAAGCAATAATATAGCTCGAATTAGAGAATAGATAGTCGAAAGATAAAAAAGAATATATGAAAATAAATAAATAATTAATTCGATCTCACTTGCACTACAGTGCATATTATACATAAAATTATTTAATGAGGAAAACATAATATAAGTACGCTGGACAACAAAATATTAAATGGTAATGTTACTACATTTTTAGTAAAATGTGTATTAGATATTTTACCAATCAAAGTGTTTATATTGTACTTTTGTATTCAAACGTATTCATGTATGATACTTTTTATAGCATAAGAATAGAGTTAGTACGTGTCTGTCAAACTCGCTGCATAATTCCATTGAATAACGACCGTTTCCCAACCTGTTACTGTGACCAATGCAACCGCGCTTATCTCGCCAGCGTCAGCCACCCCCATTGAACACATCCACTGTCCATTATCGGAATCCACAGCTGCCGAAATCTTCGCTCCTCATTTGCCGAATGCCGTTGCATTGGTAGTGCAGAACAAACGGCGATTTCCGTATTTTGCGCTATGGAATAAGAAGTTTCGTTTGAATTTCGAAACTGGCAATACTTTAGTATGAAATTGGAGATACAATTCATCTAATATATTTATATATAATTATACATTGTTGTATATTTCACACAACGGTTTTCATAAAAAAATCTATCAAAGGACAAACAAAGACATAAATAATCATAGAAGACCAAATAATCATCAATAATTACTTTTATATTACGATAATATAAATTATACCATTTGACAATTTTATATATAGACAATGAATTATCTGTAACTTGTAATTAGTTTTATTAATAACAACAAATTATTGTTTATTATACAACATATGAAGATGGCGTAATAAAGGCGGAAACGTTTATGAATTTGTATTTTAATGTATTGTACAATTTTAGAAATATATGACATTTGCTAAGAACACTGCGTCTAGCTGCATACTTCTTTTATTTATTGTTTATATAATTATCTCACTTAGATTGCTTGTAAAATAGAAAATCTCCAATAAATAACATTAGTACGTAAAATAGTGCCTTATTTATAATTAATAGAGTCTATATTTAAATTTTCTGGATGCATATCTATTATAAAATTAAACTTTTTTAACATAGCGAAATATTCTAATTTGTCAAATTTAAAAGTTTAAATATATAAAAATTGAGATAATATCTAGTAATAAAAATGCTATAAATAAATAAATCCTGTATAAAGCAAAATATCTGTTTTTTAAATCTCTGATGCGTGATTATTGCGCAAGGTAAAAGAATTTCCTACACTGCTTGCATTACGATTCTCGTTTAGGTTTATGTTTTATGTCTATATGTAGGTGAATTTACCATGAACGGGTCGTCGCGCTTTACATGTACATCGTTTACGTGTTCATCGTTTTGTTTTGGTTTTTACAGCTCTGTTTTTAATTCTGATATTTTTGCGAGAATCATCAGGATAGTTTACCGTGAAACATGGATTCGTACGAATATTAATCGGCAATTAGCGTCATAATATTTCATCGCCACGAACTGTAATCGATGTCTTTATGCTTTCGGATTGCTATTGCATATTCCAAAATTTTATAACCGGCACGTTCATGCTTGTTAGCAGATCTTATGTAGGCATTATATCCAGAGTTAGGAATATTAATTTATAAAACTAACACGTTACCAGTACTTTAAAAAATAATGATTTATTATTATTTTGTAATGTAAAAGTAAGATATTAAATTAAAAAATTGCATTATTTAATAATTAATATTAATTGTAAAGATCAATTAAAATTTTAAGCTGATAGCTTTTAGCTTTTAGCTTATAGCTTTTCTTTACCTATATTAAATATTCTTTACCTATATTAAATTTATATCTAATAAATTTCTGATAATTTCTATCAATATTGTTATTTTTTAATATGTGTTTATCTTTAGGAAATTAGATTGTAATTTACAAACGCGCAGATTTTATTAAAAATTTTTATTAAACATGTTTTTAAACATGTATATTAATAACGATATACAATGTCGTTATTAAGAGTGCATTTTAATATTGAAAATTTATAGTTCACGTTATATATATTACATATTTTCAATATTAGCAATGATTATCGAAATGCAGCTTAAAATATAAAGTATTCTTTAAATTTATCGTAATGAAATATTGCTCTAAAAAAATTGAAAATCTGCCACTCTTATTCAAACATGTGTACATTTATTTTATTCCAAGAAATTTAGAAAGTATAAAATATTTTTCGATATTAAAATTTTTAATATAAAGTATTTCTAACCAATTAAAAATAATGCGATTTAATATTAAATAGTTTTAAAGATAATAAAGAAATTAAAATAACGACAAAAATAACGACTGAATTTTATTGTTGCTATAAAATTTGCTGTAATGATATTATTGTTACCATTATTGAAAAAAGTAACGATTGTTACTGAAAAAAAAGTAATAAAAACGGCGTTACAAGTAACGCGTCATTTTCTAATTGTACCTCTATTTTGTAATAATTCGATAATTTATTAAAATTTATTATGTATTCTTCGATATTTTACTAAAATATCGAAAAACACATTAATCATTTATTTCTATTCTTTCTATTATTTCTATTCTTTAAATAAACATTGATGAACAGTTTTAATGCTATAAGAAAACAGTCAAGTGCTATTATGTTGTTAACAGTAATTAACGCTGAGGATTTTTAATTCCTAACTTTCCGCATATCTATTGATAGTCGGATCAAACTTTTATAATGCGATATAAATAATTCGATATAAAAATCAAATTTATTAAACTTGCATTGAAAATTAAAATATATATTTATTTATATTTATTTGTACAAATTAAGACAACTATTAATAACTACTAAAAACGATAGTAAATATATAGTAAATATATAACGAAATATCTGTTTTTTTTATGTACGTAATTATTGTATTTATTATAATGCCTACTTTTCGATATCTATTGCGAACGTTATATGAAGTATCACGCCATCGGATCTGACAAAATCGCTGATTCTAGACAAGACAGAATAACATGGTGTTACCGTTCTTGGCGCAAGTGACGTTGGTGTTGAAAATATCGTTATTAAGAATGCATTTTAATATTGAATGACTCGATTTGAAAAGATAAAAAATTTTGTTTGTATAGATAAAAATTGCAATTTTATTATTGTTTCGATTCTTCTCTCAATTTGCACTCGAGAACTTTGATAAAGTTACAGTAATTTAAAAAAAGTTGTTATTTTAAACAAGAGAGAGAATTCAGATTACATATTCCGATTAATGGCACATGACGTTAAATTCCCGATTAGTTTTTCTTCAGATACATTATAACTAACTAAAACTAACAGATACATTATAACGTAAACTAAAACTTTTATAAATATAATAATTATTTTTATGAACTTGAATACGAATTTGTAGATTTGAAATGCGATAAAAATCATGCTCAAGATATTCAATTTAAAATATGAAAAGGTTTATTTAAAATTTACAAAATATACTTCACGTTGGAATTAGTTTTTATTGGAAATGAAAATATTCTTGCGCGAGTAAGTTTTATTAAAAGTTTCAATTTTGAATTTTTTATTCGATGGATTCCAAAACAAATTCCGTATATATTATAATGAGCGAATCATACATTTTTAAGCATAACACCTTTTACTTGATACTCTGACTTCGACTTCCAACCAGGATAATATTTTTCGCAATAAGTTTCCTTCTTTCTTTTTAATCTAATTTAGGATTATTAATATTTTATATGTATTTGCGTTGAAAGTCCGAATAGTAACGGCGCGCAATCGTATTTCTGAAATACTCACATAAACAGTTTTGTTTCCAATCTTACTATTGCTTTTATTTGATAGCATTTCTTAGTGATAAATTTGATGTTACTGTAATTATCATTGGAGTCCATTTTTGACAAATTTTCGATAGATCTGATTGATAAATTATACGCGGAAATCCCCGAATCCATTGTACATATGAGTGACCTTTAGAAAAAATTTCAATTATTATAATGAAACTAAATTAATTTGAGACTTGGATTCATTTAGGTTTATTCAATAAAATATATAAAGCAAGGAATGAATGGCGATGCTGCTGATGTACGTAAATTTTTATAAATTATAATACGTATTATAATTTTGTAATACGTTATTTTTCTTAAATTTAATGTAAAATATTAAAAGTATCTTTCCTTTTCCCACCCTATAAAAGATAGTATTACAATGAATATTTATTTTTAGAATTTTTAATTCATTATATGTATACATATGTAATTTTATTATAGTATAAAATTATGTATACAATTATTTTTTAAATAAATTAAATTACATACATATATGTACTTTGGGAAAAGCAAATAAGTTTTGTATTAAGAAGAGAATAATTTATTATTATTAATTATATTAACTATTAATTAGCATTCTTAATAAAACTTTTTATGTATAAATACTTTTTGCGTCAAGGTTTACATATTTCATCTTATATTTACATACTTTTATAATGTTTCTAATTTATTTTTCGATTACGTCTTCGGTGTATCAAATATAAGTTACGAATATGTGCGAATTAAATAAAATGACTACAAATTTTCTAAATCTAAATAAATAATTTTCTAAATTTTCGCTTGACAGTTACATATTAATACATGTCTTTAAATATACATAGTTTAATTTTATAACAAAATCAATAAGTTTTAATAATTTATAATAAATAAGCATAAAAAAGAAGTACATGTGTGAGTTTTTTATAATAAATTTTATAATAAGTTTTATATATTTATAATCCTCGATAAGCCAGTACACTGTACCATTCATCAAGATAAATCCAGCAATTTTAAAAAGCTATAAATTATTATTGAAGGCATTATTGTTGATAATTTCATATCGGTTATAATTTGTACTAAAATTAATTAATTTGTATGAAATACTAATTAATTGTAAGTGTAGTGGTAAAATGGGGTTATTAGGTTTTACATGATCTATTATGCCTATAGTTAGTTTCGCAAGCGTTAACAAGCGTTTTTCTTTGACGAGACCGCGTCTAATTAGTTTAATATAATACAAATAACACAAATCTCGTTATCATTAATGAATTAATGAATGCGCTATGTGCTGCAAGAGAAAAATTAAACAATGTAAGCTATGTTCGTGTAAGATACATATGTTTATGTATAATTAGAGATAAATATAGTTGCTGAATATATTGTAAATTTGTAGATTATTATAATTAGACATCGGATTCTTATGCAATTTCATATTTTTTTAGAAAGTAAATTGGAAAGCAACATCAAAATGGAAATTTGTTTTATTAAAAAACATTCTATAAATGCATACTTATTTGTGCACATTGTGCATATTTGCATATTTTATACGTGTCTGCAAAAATATCTGCAAAAAAATTCGATATATTCTAATTATAATCATAGACAAAATAAAATGTAAAATCTATATTATTTTTCTATAATTTTTACGTAACATCAGTTTGCCAGATATTCATTTCAGATAATTTTAGTATTAAAAATTAGATAGACTTAATGTTTAATTTAATTCAAAACTATGTAAACGTAAATAATATAATTGAATTCCGCATAATAAAATTCCGATTTGTCCATGTATTTATTATTACAACATTTAATTTTTTACATATTTAATTGTATATTAATTCTAAAGATTTGAAGATATAAAAACAAAAAAATCAAGAAGAATTAACAAATTTCAAAGTAAATCTAACTTAATTTAATTTAATTATTTAAATTTTTATTAAATACATTTTTTAGTAGGATAATATTATTAATATTATTAATATTATTATACATTGACATTAATGTAAAACTGTAGCCAGTGTTTAAATACATATTTAATAAAGTATCTAAGTAAAGTATTTAATAAAGTTTTTGACATCGTTATTATTATTTAAATTATATGTAATCTAAACTCAGGAATATATATTAATGATTAGTATCACACATATCTTGCTTAAGATCTATCTTGATTAAGAAACATTATTAACAGTGTATCTATTGTACTGCGCGTTCCAATAATTTGATCAGATTTTGCTTAGCGATAGCAATGGTCAAGTTCCTAATGCATGTTAATTATACCTGCACCATTGGGATTCAGTTATCATGATCGTAATCATATCACACGTGTTATAGAAGTTTCTACGGCTTGTAAAATATGGAAGTGTGAGTATTAAAAGTATTTATTTAAAAAAGAAAATAGACAGAGAGAGAGAGAGAGAGAGAGAGAGAGAGAGAGAGAGAGAGAGAGAAAGGGGAAAGGAAAAGAAAAGAAGAAAAGAAGAAAGAAGGGAAAGAGGGAGTGAGAGGAACAGTCCAAAAAAATCTCTCATATTTAAATTACATTAAATTAATTCTTAATCTAGATTAATGTTAACGTAATCCTTTTTAAGATTTATTGATTGAATTTTACGTCACAGTATTATAAGTTATTATTATTATTATTATTATAAAATTCTTCTATAATCGTAAGATGATTCGTTTTTTCTTCTTTCCTTTTTCCAATTTATTTCTTTTGCGAAGTTTTTCTCTTGAATTAATGAGAAAGTAGCGTGCGACCTGACGTTACAAGTATCCTTTCTCTCTCTTTTTTTCCTAACATTTGTTACATCGTATTTAACGATAGCTACGTGTTCCTCGAAACAGCGATAGCTCGCGTTCAGCTTCGGCTATCTCGTTAGGCGTCTATTATAGCAAGTTGGCGTGAGTTGGTACAACTTCGGACCGGAACCTCCCGTAAACCACCGGCGAGGGGTGCACTCTCGTTAGCGACATCGAAGATTATTCGATGTATTCAGGACCCAGCGGGTTCCGCACGTTCCACGCAAACCCGGCTTTCCAGTTAAAAGCTGAAGCCAGGCGCTCTTTTTGAGAGCAAGCATTTCGGTGGAAAACGTCTGAACGATTGCAATGTAGCCCGGAGCTTGATGCTCGTTACTTTTATTTTTACGTCGCTATTTTGCGACAGTTTATCGCTATGAATCTTCGCTCGTCCACGCAACCGCCGGTACACCAAATTTGGAAAAATTTAAGGGAAAAAACGAACGATCATGAAAATAATCATGCCTCAATTTCTAGCCGTTTTGAAATTTATTTTACAGAACATGGTACAAAATAAAAAACAATTAAAAAATTATGTAAATTATTAATTATATTTATCGTATTAAATTTATTGTATTAACACCACAGATTTAATTTTCCTTTTTTTTTGAGATTTACAATTGCTTGAAACAATATATTGGTAATCAAGAACTGTATACCTATTGATCCAAAATTGTATCAGTAAACAAATGAATTACTTAATAACATTCGCCGCACTATATTCCCCAATTTATTGTTCAGTTATACATTGTAGTTACTTTCCATTCCATTGTTTACAACTTCCAAATTGGTCTCCAATATATGTATAAAATAAGTAAGTTGTGTTATTGCAGTACATGCAATTTTAGTTTCTCTATTAAACTCGTCGCGTCAATCCTTTTAGCAGATTTAAACCATTTCTCGTCACATCGCGAGGGGCAATTGTTCGAGTTTCGATAGCGATTTTCGATGTGCTATTTCGAAACTCGTCCATTTCGACGGAAAACGTTTGCCATTAGCGCTCTCATAGCAGTGGCATTTTGATCGTTACTTTGTTTCCCGAATGTGCGTGGATAACATATATGTATGCGTGTGTGTATATGTGAACGTTATGGTGGCACCGACCGATTTTATCAAACCGTCGCGATAGAAGCGAAATCGACATACAGGGAGAGTCTCGCCGTAATCGCGAACGATGATCGAATCTGCTAACCGTAATGTACGCTCTCGATTTCGATCTTGCTCTTTTACTGCAAGCTGGACGCAGCTTAACGATAAAATATAAGCCGATATACTTACGTACGACGTTCGCTACCTGAGTCGCAGACCAATAGTTAGATATAATGGTTGGATCCTAAAAAGCGATTTTATTGTAAAAACCAAAGAATTGTAAAGTGTGTTATAAAATTTCCTCTTTCGATCTCAAGTTAAATGTACTAAATATAATATAATGTTTTATGTTTTGTTTTTAGTTTATTTAATTAATTTAATTTGTCAGATAATTTAAATTGTTTTCTTTAATTCACTTTTTATATATTTGTTTTAATTTAAATCTCTTAAATAGACAAATTGAATACATAAAAGTGAAAAATTTTTCTTTATTCTTATTTCTCGCTTTTAGCTCTAATTCTTTCATATTTATTCCGGTTTCATTTGATTTTTAAATATTGTATCGATATTTAATGTGACGACTGTAATGGATTAATGTTCAATAAAATGTGATAAAAAGATATTGTATTAATATTGTATTGACTAATCAAATAATTGTCGATGAAAAAGTAAATATATTATTATATACAGCTATCACACACTATATTATAATATGTTTATGCCAAAAAATTCTTCGTTTATATGCATTAATCAAAAGATATTTTTTAAATACAATAAATGGAAAATGCCATATTCAATCAAGGCGGATGTTTGTGTCAATTATTTTTTGTAAATTTATACAATTTCCAGTTCAAACAAATCATTATATATGTATATAAAAACACATAGAGATCACTGAAATTATATGTTATGTATAGAGAATTCTTTATTTATGATTAATGAATCTGATAAACATTGGAAGACCGATTATTATGATAGATAAATTTCAAAATATTCCATAAAATAAGAATTAAATATTAATTTTACTGATGCATTTTTGTAATTTTTCATAATTTAATTCTGGAAAAATTCTTTTGCATATACATGTTTTGAAAATCCTTTTTTCACATTGAAAGATCGCATAGAGAATTTTAAAAATCATAATTAGATTATGCAATTGAAGCGCGCATAAAAATTTGAAACTCACTACGTTATTTGAATTTTTTCTTTCTAACTAATGATATGAACACTAAACGACATGTAGTGTAGCATGTAATTGACAATTACATAAAGTGCCCCCCCCCCCCTTCCCACCAAGAGCCTGAAAGTAGCATTCACTTTCATACGAACATTGGCCGAAAAGTTTAATGCTTCTCTGTTAGTTAATTTACTGTTTTTATCTAAATTTTGCGTATAACTAATAAAAATAACCTCAATTATATTAAATATATTAATATTGGGAAATAATATTAAGAAATATATTATTTCAGACTAAGAGTATTTATAAAATTTTGTATAATATTCGTTATATTGAAAAAATTGTTTTGTATAATATGTAATAGCAAAAATAAATTAAAAAATGAAAAACATAACATACAAAAATAAATGTGAAAATTTAAAATTTAAATAAAAATAAATAAATTTCTTATATCAATAAATTACTGTACACATCAAAGCTTCAAATACATAAATATAATTAAAAATTGAAATGTTTTGTGACGACATAAAAAAAAATTTAATTTAATTGTAGACATTAAATTTTATTTATTCTCAAATGTTAATATTAAAAATCGATTTGCCTAATCAAAGTAAAAAATAAATGCGTAGTTATCAATGATAAGAGATAATTAATATTTGGCTTTTTAACAATTTCAAAGTTTTTATAATTTTCTTGAAATAATATTTCCAAGTTTTAGATTTTACTTCCGAATTTTAAGAATGTTTTAGAATTTTAAATAGAAATTTAAATATTTATCTTGCACTATTCATTTGTTCTATGTTTTCTTTTCTCTTATTAGCTTTTATTAGCATAAGATCTTAGGTCTTATATTACATACTACATACAAGAATCTTATAATTTTCGATGACTACAAATATGATATATATAAAATATGCATGTATATATAATATATATTGTATATATAGCATATATAATTCATATTGAATTATTTAAGTATCAAAGATCTAGCTTCGACCGTTATAGATATTTCATTTATAATTCTTATTAATTGTGTTCTCAGATGTATAATCTAAAATAAGGTCCTTATTAATTTTCAATGTGTTCTATATATACGTAGTATTCCATGGATATATTTCGAAGATACAGTTCTCTTCTTGAATACACATAGTTCATGTATTCGCAACACATACAGGTTTTTATATTGACAATTGTTACCATTTTCTTTCTCTCCATTTTTTTTCTCTTTCGATATAACAAATAGATTATAGACGCAAAACCAATAAAACCGATCGTATGATGTTGCCCGCGGCGACCAATTCCACGAAACTTTCTCGTATTTGTAACATTCAGACGAAAACAAAATCAGATTCGACGGCGGTGAGGCGTAAGGATTTATCTAGTAACAGCTTGTAGAATACTTATGAATTAATATCGCTGTGTAAGTCAACGTTTATTTCCATTTTCTTTAAAATCTTATCTCACAGTAAGTCGTCACTTTTCACTACCACTATCATTAGCTTTGTTAATGCAAAGCGAGCACATTTTCTTATCAATGCGGCATTCGATGTTTCCTCTAATTTAATGATATCCAGTCACGTACTCTAATTCTTCGTCCCGATTAGTCTCGAGGGTGTACCTTAATGCGTTCCTAACCGATTTCGCCTTTAGCGTCATCATTGAAACCCAGCGTGGAGATCACGATACTCTCTGCAAGTATATCATATCGATATATTCCGATTAGCACGTCGCTCGCAGCGGTGCGCGAAGAGATTCATCCGGGCACTCCTCTCGTCGATCACCGTGGTTGAAAACCGGGAACGGTTTCGGCGGAAACGGATCCGATCTCGCTTTTTGCTCGTCGAGGAAAAACGCGACGCTCGATAAATTCCGAAACAAACGAAAGGTAGGATGCAGGCTTTTGCACGGGGAGAATTGCCGCGCACAGGGATGGGGAGATCACATGAGCGAGAAAAGGAGAGAGTGAAAGGGAAGAGAGACAGAATTGCCGAGGGTGGCTGCGGCCCTACAGGGAAAGGGTGGAACCGCGGAAGAACCATAAATCTAACGATTTATTCCGTTACGCCGCGGACGTGGCGCCCGATCAGAAGAAGCGATGAAGACACGAAAACGATGAAGTGCGTCACGCTGTCCAAATAAGCGACGACTTTAGGTTACGGATTGATGGAATGATATCTATTATATGTAGGTGGCGTAATAATGTATTGTATAATATTCAAAGAGAATTGAAACGTTCAATTTAAAATACAGAAGATATCATATCTTTCGGAATAATTTCTATTCTTCGAAACTTACGCTTATTTATCCGCGTTGATCCTCATTAGACTTGTTTTTATTATTTTCTATATTTAAAAAATGAGAGTCTATGTAATTATAATAGCATAATCTTTAATTTCAAATAATCTTAATATGTCTTAAATTTCTTGTATTTTACAATTTTTCTTTCGCTTCTATGATTTTATTATTTTATTTATATATATTATTTTTTCTTCGTATTTTATCTCATTCAGACCATAATATATATTTTTCCTATCAATTTCCGGAACGATAAGATTATTCGCTATATAAAAGAATATAAATCAATGTCCGTTAAGCCTATTCTACAATATGCTCTTTGTTTCCTATTTCCTGCTTTTTATCTCTTGCTCTAGCTCTTGCTTTTTCTCTCTTTGTGACCGTTTTAATAATAATTGAATTGCTTGCTACTGTTTCCTATTTTTTCCAAAGTTCATTAATTTAATTTTATCTCGAGTGATAGAAAATAAAAAGAAGATAACAAGCAAAAAAAACAAGTTATAAACAATAGCAAAAAAAAAAAAAAGAAAAAGGAAACAAAAAAACACATTGTAAAATAAGCTTTAGAGCTATTTTATTTAATCTGAGTTAATCGAACTTATTTATGTATTGTTAAAAAAAGGTGACCTTATTTAGCAAATAAATAATAAAAGTGCAAAGTTTTAATTGAAAATTCCCGAATTATTATATATCGTGAAGAGACGAGCAATTGATGCGAACTAGTAAATAAATTGTCTATCATTTTTCATGCTAATAAATTTCTATACCAAATGTTATCTCGGGATGTATTGATATTGTTCAATGTTACGGAAAGAAATATCTTGATTTGAATTTCCTAAGTTACTTTCGATATAAACATCGATTTATCGTCATGGTTCTCAATTCATATATTTTTATGCAACATCAGTTTACTAGCCGAAAATCAGGATTCATATTACATAAATTATAACGATAATATTGAATTATCAGTTTAATCTTTTGCATAGAAAATATTGTTTAGATAAATATCTCTTCCATACCGTCAATGTCATTTACTTTATGATTCTTTTTACAACAATAATAATAATCTGTAATATATAATAAAATTGTATGAAAGTTGTTATATAAAATTATAACAAAAATTATTTTAAAACAAATAAATTGTGTGTTATTCTTATTTTTTTCTTGTAAAATATATTTCTTTAAATATAGTTTAATTTTGAGAATTAAAATCTTTTATTCGGTTGTTATAAATTTTAAATACGTCTTTTAAGACATATATATATATATATATACACTCTTTTGCTATAAATTTGATATATTATCGGATGTTGAAGAAGCTTAATGTAGTATAAAAAGTAATTTAAGAAGAGAACGCCTGTTCGCATAAACGCCACTTTAAATTTCAACATTTCTACGATTTATCATACAAATGATCCACTTAGTTTACAACGAATTACAGTAGTTTATAGTCGCATCCGCTGGATTTGGCGTAACTAAAAGCGTACCAGTAAATTTTGGTAAGAGATGAAGAGTCGCATTCTTGAATCCCTGAATTAAATGAACGATAATAAATATGAGTACCTAGAAGTACCTCGATTTATTTCTTCAAACTGATTGTGAATTCGTGATTATATGTATATTGAGAGTTATATATTACGGTTTATAAAAAGAAATAAATTCTTAATATAGTTTCATAAAATCAATTAAATTTTTTTTATATAAAAATTAAATATATATACATTTATTTATGTTTGTATGAGAAATGTTTTAATTTATAAATTCGTCTACTTATATTCTTTCTATATTTGTAAGATAGACATATTAGATTCTACGAATAGCTTCGTTGCTAGGATGCATAAATATGGAAAGCACTTCAACAAGTGTAAGATTTTATTACAGTAAGCTATCGAAATCACACTAACATCTAACATCATCGATCGTAATACGGCTATATACGGCTACATATATCTGTTACTATCAAAATTCGCCTTTTCGATCTATGCGAAGAAATGAAAACGACCAGATTACGTTTTCACGAGAGGGTGCCAGTCCTTCGCAATGCGACAGTCTCGAAAGGACTTCGCGGCCCCGCGAAGTCTGAAAAGCCCATTTCGATAGTCCCTTGTGCCATCAGGCAATCCCATTTGAGATTAGACGCAGGCGTGAATTGTGTTACCGCGGAGTTTGAGCGGATCAAAGGCAAATTCCCGGTTGGGATGCATACGTACGTAATTGATATGCCTGATGGGGGTTTCCAAGTCGGATAGTCAATTACCATAATCTCGTTGTGGGAAGTGAGACGAACGATAGAAGCGAGGAGTGGGTACGAGAGAGCGAGAGAGATAAAGTGATATAGAGAACGAGATGAAGAGAGAGGAGAGAGAAACAAAATGAGAGGGGGGGGGGGAGGAGGAGGAAGAGGAGGAGAAAAGGATGGGCGAAAGGACCGTTATGGTGTGGTCGCACCGTTTCTGTGCATCACGATTGTATACACGGGGGACGACGGCAATTCGATTTCGCTCGAAACGAAAGAAGAATCCCCGGTCTCATATGTATACTCTGGTCCCGGCGCTTATTAAATTCCGCTGACAGAATATCCCGCATGTGGCATATCCTGCCTGTACCGCGTTTCTCTTTCAATTAGCCGCCAGGTACTCGCGGCGTTAATCTTGCTTGGTGATTGCGTGCCACGGCTACTCGCCAAGTGAACAGGCTCATCACACCTTGAATTTTCTACGACTGAAGAAATGTTTCACTGCCTCGAACGAAGCAATCCGCACGTTCGGACGGAATTGCTTAGCCTTCGGCAAAGTAAGTTATCGATTACTTGACTTGATGGAAATGTGAACTTGTAAATGCGCAGATGTTGTGATTATTTTAATACGATGCAGAATTTCTGAATTATGTAATCAAATGCCATGGGAACGTCGATATTTTTTAAGAAAAAATAGTTACATGTTTCTAAGTTCGGTCCTAGGAAAACTTTTATGATAAAGGAGCCATCATTATATGGAAAATTTTCTAATTATACGGAAAATTGAGTCCCGACATGTTTAATTAGTTTTCACAAATAATATAGTTTAATGTAGCATAATGTATTGGACAAAAGATGTCATAGAAGACTCAATAATGGTTAGTTCTTGAACTATGTCATCAAAGGTGCTATGTAAGCACAAGTTTACACCGTTCGAAAACTGTCCTCTATTGAGCCTTGTTGTCCATGACATCTTTTGTTCACCACACTATAAACTACATTACTCGTTTCATTGAGATCCAATTCTTCATATAATTAGTGCAGAGTCTTTTCAATTTATGCGTTATTAAGAAATCACATTAGAATATGCGATAATTCTATTCGCTAATGAAACGAATTAAACTATCAATTTTGATTCAGGCAAAAATATTATAAATAAACTACATTTATAATGTAATAAACTACATTTATAAATAAACTATATTTATAAAACTAACATTATAAAAAAATTATATTTACGTACGAAAAATAACGATCGTCTGGTTATTTTATGATCGAGTGCACTGTATTTTATAGCGCACTTCCTATACTATAACTCTCCAAACATGCGTTTGTTTCCGTCGTTCTATAAATAATCGTTGTCACCGATAGCCAACGTTGATTTACGACTAAATTGCCCGGTATTTTCTACATGGTCATTTTTTATAATCATAGAGAAAAAAAAACAGAGAGGATCACGAATCACGCTGCGTTACTATCGAAAGATCGAAAAATCATCTTTATATTCCTTTCAAGAACAATGACTCTTTGTTATTTAAATAAAATAAAATATGCACATTTATAACTACATCCCTATCTAATAAAATAGATATTTACAGAATAAAAATAAAAACTCAGTTACAATTAAATTAAAAGAGATATATAATGTTTATTCAAAAGAAAAAAGTTATTTTTCCAAATATTAATTAATTTCATTATTTATATACGACTTTTGCTTAATAATAGCAACTTCTAAATACGATGACTATTTTACATAAATTCCTTTAGCTTTACTTATATCCATTTTAGCTATCCGCACCGTCAAACCATTAATTCTGCTTAACGGATGTTAATTTAACATCCGTTAAGCAGAATTAAAGGAAGCTTAATGAAATTGCCCGTTAACAGCTTAAAAGCATAAATTATTTTAATCTCATTCACTGATCATCATTCAATCCGTTCTATATTACGTTAATTGAAATATAATTCTGGCAAAAGTGGCAAGTTAATGGACGATACGCTTGAAAAAAAAACGTGCTCTATTTCGCCGAGGTTCCATCGTCCATTTTCGTTCGCGCAATGCTTTCTTTCATTGATGCATGCAGCTCGATTAGTTGCGTTGTTAAATACGAGCGGCCATTTATCAAGAAGCAAAAAGGGGGAAGAGATGCATAATAGAGATGTTACTTTCCATGCCATATGCTGTCGTGTACAATAAGCGCGAGCGCGGTTAAATGGTTACGGCGTGCAATATGCCGAGAAACGCGACGAATAGTCGGGAAAACGGCTCGTACGATAGACGCAGTTTATATTTACAATGGCACAATACACTTCTGCGCCCACGAGCGTAGGGGTGTGATCGTACCGTTTGCGAGTGTCCGGCAAAAACGAGCAGGTTTCGGAGGGTCGGCGGCTCGGGAGCAGGATTTTACGAGGGAAGGTAATTCTGCGAATCTTAATTTCACTTCTCTCCTGAATACTTCTCTCTTGAAAATATTTATAAAATTTACATATCAAACTCTGAAATCTTTTATCGAATTACAGATCGCGCGCGACTTATTTTTTGCTTATATAAAATGTAAACATCTGTTAATTAAAAAATGAATTCTCGAACAATATAAGTATTTTTGAAATAAATATTTTTAAATATTCTTGAATCATTGACACTATATGAAAAAAATATATTGACGTGTTCATTTTAAAATTATTATTCTATAATTATTCTGAGATGTATAACGATATTAATTGCATTAATTTCGTAGTATAATTTTCTGAAAATCAATTTGCCTGGAAATAGTTTTTCTTCATTTATTTTTAAGTATCATATCGCAAGCGCTGGAACATTTTTATTCGAGCATGTTATATATAAAAACTATAGCAGCCATTAAATTTTCAACCCGATGATATTTTTTAAATAAAACGAATAATAAATTTACGAGTGTGCTATGTGCAGTGTATTTATATAAACGTGTAAGTTATATACAATAATGCAACACTGCCTGTAGATTCATAAATGTCAAGTGACATTTCAGATAGTAATCAGTGAGCATCACTATTGTGATTGGATGACGTTACGCAATGCCAATGTGAAATCCAATTCGGCGTTGTCTCGCCTCAAATGAGTTACATATACATTTTATCGTAATTCCCGGCAAAACGGTGTGCTCACGGATTTTTCAATATGCAAATGCTCGAGAACGCGGCTCAACCAGGCAGAAATGCATTCCCTGAAAATAGAAAGTCGCAACGTATTATATTGCGCGAGGTAAAAATAATGTCAACGCGTAATTGTTACGTGTAACAAAAAAAAAAAGAATATATTGGCCTTATATATAGTCGCGATTACGATTGCAGAATGAAGGTATAATAAGATGAAAACGTTTACGGTTGGAAAATGTCGAAATCGATTTTAATTTGGGAAATAAATGTTAACAAATTGCACGATACTTTTATACGTTTTTATTTACTTGATATCAAAATTGTTTTTAGTTTCGTATAGCACAACATTAAAGGATTAAATGTAATTCTTATATTTCAATTTAACCGAAAATTGTTTACAGTTTATAACATTTTAGATATAATTAAACAATTTTGGAACGGCATCTGATTTTACCGCATGCGACAAAGAAACTGTTGTCTCCTTATACAATGTAATTACTAGTTTTAGTTGACAGCAGATGTGTATTTAATAATTTAATTAAGATATTAGATGTCACGCGTTAGATATCGTTTAGCCTCCTATGCAATTTCAAAACTTTATATTATAAATGTATAATATTTTTAATTAAAGAGAATTTATATAACACAAATATAATTAAAAACATACCTATTAAATATAATCAATAATAAATAGATTAAAAAATATGAATCATTTCGAAACTTACATTATACATATATATATTTTTAATTAAAGAGAATTTATAAAACACAAATATAATTTAACACATTCCTGTTAAATATAATCAATAATAAATAGATCAAAAAATATATATGAACCTTGCAGTAAAAAATAGTAAAATTCATAATGTAAATTAAAATTTTGCTAATTATGATATTCGGGAATCACACGCCTACGTAGAGTATAATTTAAAATTGTACTATGTGCGTAGGAAACATTGATTGTACCTTATGGCCATTGCGTAATTAACTAATAATGAATATAATGTAATTCATTACGAGAAATTCTAATTTTCGTTAAATGTTTTCGTGATTTTAATCATTATTTTTACCCAGTTCACGCATATTCGTTACGATTCATGTTACCAAGTCGTTTCGTATTAATTAAACGTGTTATCAAATTAACGCGACGTTAACGAATATGTGATGATTTAATTAAATCATTTATAATTAAATATATGAGATGCGATAATGAGACGAGTCACCGAATTAAATCGATGTTATTTATAATTAAATGGTGTATGCACTCATGTATCGGTATCGTCGTGGAAAATTATGTTGAATAATAATGCATAGAAAATGCAGTAAGAATAATATGCCCACTTAATATGCTCTATCAATTGGGCTTTATTATATACATATATATTAATATATATTATACATATATATTATATACATATATATTAATATATATTGTTATAATTAATGTAAAAAGGCGTTAATAAGATTTAAAATAAATTGTCAAATAAAATATCGTCAACAGATAAGATAATTAGACAAATTAATGTTGTTACATACAATATAATTGATTGATAATACATTGCCACAAATTAAAATTAAAAAGTATACATTTGATGTGCAAGACTCTCTATATTATCATTCATGTGAACTATATAAACATTTGATATTACAATTTCAGACATCTATGCGATTAGTGTTAATCCATAATCACGAGGTACGTGATATCACCTATGGTTTGAAGATGGTACTTACTGCTTCATTCCCTTTGCATCATGAATAAATAGAATAAGCTCAGAATGCAATATCACGAGATGATGCTAGATACCTGTTCAACACAATGTCCACAAGAGTTAAGTCTTTTATTTAACCACGTGATAATCATATTCAATATTAGATTATAAAATGTTAGATTAAAAATTATCATAAAATTTAATATTTTTTAACAAATTACAATAAATCTTTTGAAAACTTAATGATTTGTTCACATCGTTTCCTCCAACATATCTATAAATTTTCATTCTATAGATTTTCAAAATGATATTTTTTTTCCGTTTGTTGCAACTTTAATTTTCGGCAATGTATTTACTTTATCTTGAAAATACGTCATGGTAAAATTTAAAAATTATTTTAACTATCAATTGGGAGTCACGTTCTAATTGTTCCTTTCTATTATTTTTCTTCCATTTGTTACAAGTAATATATGTTTATATTTAATAAATATTTATTTGCAATAAAGAAATGTTTACTTGGAACTATTCAAGAAATAAATTGTTTAGATTTAGAAAGCTTTCTTTCAGTGTATTGAATACAGTAAATACTAATAATAAATAAATATTACGTACTAAATACGAGGAGTTCAATTTATTTGGCATCTGGAAAATATCCATATTATCATTATATAGCTATGATCTCAAATCAAATAAAAATCGAATTTTCAATTTATCTCTTAATAAACAATGTATGGAATCAAATGTACGGACCCCTCTAATCTCAGACAGCAATGTCTCGCCGTGAAAAATTCACAGTGATTTTGAATGCAAATACAAGGGAGAGATCGAGAAAGAAAAAAAAAATATCCGGTAAGAGGCAACGAGAGATTACTCGAGCAATGACGAACTCGTGTGCAAATTCGGAGAGCGGGAGATGCAACAAGGGATGAGCGGCTAACCGACGGCTCTCTCTTTCTCGTAAGTGCTTCAGATGCTACATAAATTAATTGTGCGGCCTCGCGGCCGCATGTTGCGATTTCAAGTGGGTTCGCGAGATTAGGCAGACGGGACAGGCAGAGAATGGGAGAGAAAAGGAGAGGGGGAGGGGGCTCCGGTTTTTGTTGGATTTGCACAACAATGCCCGGATCAGTACGGCATGTGCGAGAACTTACCGCCCGATGCTAGAGAAAGGAGAGGAAAAGAGAGAGAAAAAAGAAAAAGCTATGAGAGCTTCGAGGGATCCTTAATCCGCGGACCGCTCTCCAATTTGATACAATTTCCTGTCCTCTTTCTGTCACGCCGATGGGGAACAGACGTCCGCGGTGGTGCACTGTAACCGTCTGGTTGACCTTTCCCTGGTTTGATCGGCGACCCTTTTTTTCCTCCACTCTCCCTTCGCCTTACGCGGTTCGTTACCACGGTGTATTTATTGGTAATTTCCCGATGTGGAAAATCTGATCGCCGAAATGTGTGGAAATGTAGGAGATCGAACGGACGGATTCTGTGCACTTGGAAGTATAATTTCGAAAATGAGGGAATATTTCACCGAGTTCCCAATAAAGACCATTTAATTACTTCATAGTATGATATATAGTGATTGTTCCTTAAATGAGAAGTAATTTAAAATGGAGTAAAAAATGAATTTTTTTATATCTTTTTATATTTTGACACTTCACCATTGATGATTTTTAAATTTTCATTGTATCCGTTATTTTTTATTCATTAATTTAAGATTATATCTCTGTTTTGTAGCACTGAAGAAGGCTTTGTAAGCGTTAAACGTTTGTTAATTATATCAATTTAAAGTTAATTTAATTATAGCACGAAATAAGCCATAACATTGTGTTAATTTTTGAGAAATAATTTCTTAACGAAATTTTTGTTACTAATACCAAAATTAAATACTTGTATAGAAGAAATCATTTTTGAGAGATAATTAACATATTTAAAAATCCATTAATATTAAATAGCACTTTAAAACAATGACAATAATGCTTTATAATTAAAATATTCAAATATTATATTACTATATAACAATTATCCAGGATTTACAAAGTAATTATAAAATGATAATAATCACTACAATCTTTCCAAAAAACCATTTCCTTTTTTTTTGAAACAATGTAATCTTTTCGCGAGCAGTGATATATTTTTAGGATACTCGAGATACTGTGAGATGTTTGCAAGATTCAGAGTAAAGTATACACTGTGCCGACATTTTTCTGACGTGCACATTTATGCTGAAGAAAAAGAAGGAAAAGGAGAGGGGAGGAGAGAGAGAGAGAGAGAGAGAGAGAGAGAGAGAGAGAGAGCCGCGTCTGGCTACCGCCTTTGAATCATTTCGTAGGTACTTTGACTGCGAACGGAGCGAAGTACTTGGCCAAGTATCTACATGACAAGTACGTCTGCCCTGTAACGGAAATTCTGCTCTCGGAACTTATGGAAGCGGTGGCGAAACGAAGCGTGCACTCTCCATTTCTCCTCAACCGCCACCATCCCCCCCGGCCGCCGCCCGTCATCGCGAATATCGCGAGGAAAGTTTTGAATGTGAATAAACTTTTATTTCTTGCCCGCGGGCGAACTTTGCCGAATCGTATATCTTTGCGAAGTGTCTACTAAATACGACGTGGCTTGTCCCTTTTGTGCCGGCAATGAGCTTCGTGTCATAGGTCGCGAATATAGACCGTTTTAATTTGTGAAGCAAAGTTATAGCCGTCGAGTTTATATACGCTCTGCCCCGGTCTAGAGTCTGATTGCTCCGAATCGCGCGTCGAGCGTGATTCTGCATAATCTTATCGTTTTGTCTCTTACGGTACACTAATATTTAGTTAAAAAGAAGTACAATCGCACGATAGAAATACAAAGTTCTTCTTTCCAAAGAAGTGTATACTGCAGAATGAATATTCATTATGAAAAAGAAAATTGATTCATTAGGAAAGAAGGTATTATACTTTACGATCATGGAAGCGCATACTATTCATTATTTCATTCAAGCTTTAATTTTAACAATGCTACTCAATTTTGCATCTTTGCTCATTTTTCTGATTAATTTTAGATTAATGTCTCTTTAAATAATTTCTTTAATTGATCTCTTTTAATTGAAGATAATAATTAAAAATCTAAAATTTACAAACTTTAGATTAGCATCGTAAAATTAAATTATGTTGTGAATGTACGTGCGCTAATTATGATATATTAAATGCGAATTTGTCAGATAAAGTTGATCATCTTAGGTTCAGAATGGGGTCAAAACGATGCCTCTCGTATACGGATCTCTTAAAAGGAAATTTATCGCTTTCGCATTATAGAACTACGATAGTTTTTAACTACTTTTCGCGACAGAGCAAATCAATATGGTCTAGATAAGAGCTCGCAGAGTCCTTGTTAGGATCATCCGGGTTAACCTTTGATTTATCGATGAGAACTACACGCGAAAATCCCGAAGCTCTTGGAAATCTCTCAGGATACTCCTGCCGATTTCCATTTTTATTATACTGTATCCGCGGCGTATCTACATCTCTCAAAGAATCGACGGCGTTAATTTGCAAGTAGATAACTCAGGGTTACGACCATGAACTTTCTCCAAAGAGGACAAAAAGGAAATTCGATCTTGAATCTTTATACAGCGCTTCGAAAAAGAAAATAGAAAGTAAATTAGCTTTAATTATTACTTGCTTATTAAAATTCTAACATCTGAAATCTGATGTTCACAGAATGCTAGAAAGATGAAAGAGATTAAAATAAACAGATAACAAATGTTATCTGTTTATTTTAAAGAATAATTGTCAATAATTGTTAGATAATAATTAAAAATTATTAAAGAAAGACGAAAAGTTAATAGTTTTTTATAAATAAATATTTATACATTTTATTTTTTTATGTATCGTCCTTTCTATTCATTTCTGTCCATATTTTCCCTAGGAATTTTTCTCCTTTGTATCTAAAATATACAATATACATAATATATGTATATTGTATATAATATATATGTATATTATATCATAAAATCGTGATTGCTAATATGAAAGTGAATATTTAGTGAGCAACATTTTTAGAGATTTACGAGTCGTTGAGAAAGGCAAAAGCTTAAAAAGAAGCGAGAGAGATGGAGAGAGAGAAAGAGAAAGAAACGCGTGATTGCGGTGCCGTGGTGCGACCAAATCAAATTTAAAAGAATGACTCGTACACTTGTTTCACGGGTGGAACAATGGCCTTTTGAACACACTTCCCTCGAGGACCTTTCAAGGCGTTTGCTGACATTACGTTGCACTGTCGACGGCACAATGGAGAATTGTGCCGCTGCCGCTACGGCCGCTACGAAGTAGCACGTTCTCCACGGTTCGGAAGTATCGGGGAATTGAAATAGGTGAAAGACAACTGTTGCTCCTCGCAACACCTTAGAGAAGAGGCTAAATCTAATTTGGCTCGTTCCCGAAATTCTCAGCCTAGCAATTTCCTGTCAGTCGATTCTGCGCGCGTTTTCTCCGATCATCTCATATAATTATTATCGCAGACAAGGAGTATATATGGCCGATCGGCCTGTCCTTTGAATATAAACATGTACCGCAAATTGCAACAATATTGATATATATTAGATTATTTTATAAATGTGTACATTATTTTATAAATATAATGCCTGCTAGAGAAAAGATTATATTTATAAAATAGTCGATTTACTGATCATGTTAATGCAACACACGATACATGTTTTCAATATGAGTATCTTTGAATGCTTTTAAAAAGCATCTAATCTTTTATGGAAAGAACAATTTAATTATTTAAAAATTTAGATAAATCACAGATCTGAAAATAATTTTATTAGGCCATCAAAATAATTATGTAGGATTCAAGCTGATTACTGTATAATGTAAAAACTTTTTGCAGCATTATTTATGCTTGAGCGTAAGCATAAATCTTCCAGTTATTTTGATAATTTAGCAAAATTATTTTCAGATTTGTATCCAACTATACATTTTTAGATACTTCAGTAAAATTATTCTTTCCGTGATGGATCTAGCAATTCAAATTCCATAATCATTATTATATAACGAAACATTTCATATAACGCCGTAGATATTGCTTTCATTATCCTCCCCATGATATTCCTACGCTTTGTATATATCTTCTACATATCTTGTTCATTTTCAACTTTCAACGAGATACATCGATTTAAATTCATGATATGTTGAGTATAACATTCCTAATATTATATCTTTGCTCTTATTTCCGAGCCATTTTAACATTGACTCGATCTTCCCTTCATCGTCATTCCTTAACGCGTTCCTTACACTATTTTTACAAGGTCACTATCTCGAGGTTGCGTATCCCTGTCGTGCAACACTAACGTTTGTTACTCGGAAGGTTGCGCCTACGGCCGCAATCAAGTTCGCCGCCACGAAGCACGATTTAGTGTGTTATTACGAATATCCCGGACTCACAGAAAAGTAACTCACACGGCTCTAATTTATTCCGCGTGCCATGCCCGTTGCGACGCGACGGGGCAATCAATAACGATTAAGACCACGAGAGAGAAAGCGGGTCGATTACGCTCCAAGAACTATCGATTTGGATGATTAGTTATTCCTACATCGCGAGTTAAATGTTTCGCAGTCGCGCGGCACTCTAGTCATTATTTTAATTGTTGCGAGAGAGCGCTGGATCTCTCTCTCTCTCTCTCTCTCTCTCTCTCTATCTCTCGCTCTAGGATCCTTAATTACAGCGTCCGCTGCGGAAATTAAAGCGATTCCACTTGCCTGCTGGCGTCCACACTTAAAGAAACAACCGCTCTTCTCTCGCCGTTCGAGGTCTGTTTCTCTTTTTGCGCTGGTCCGAGCAAGGTGAGAAGCAATGGTTCGGTCAGTCTGGCGATTAGAGTACCGACGAGAGACGTACAAATTGCTAACCCGTTACCGACATTCGCAAGGTCCACGCTTATACCGGATTATTTAACGATGGTACGACTGAATGATAGCCGGTGACGAGCACATCAATAGAAATAAAAATAACAAGAATCGATCGACACGTGAATAATATAATATAAATAAATGAAAAAAGAACTTGAAAAGATCAAAAAGTGGTTCTTTATTTATTTATTAAATTTATAGTGTTAGATTATATCCAATTTGAGATTTTTATTTTTAATCATTTTTATAGATCGCCATTGCTTCTAATATATATTAATTAATTAAATTAATCGATTTAATAATTTAATTATTAATTAAATTAATTTAATTAAAACAATAAAGTTAAATAATTTAATTAAAAAATATATTAAATTTGATT